>NW_005187415.1:3462531-3499107 GCF_000239375.1 Pundamilia nyererei
TATATATATATATATATATATGTTATTGCCAGCTTTTTGTTCCCATATGTAAAACCAATGTGAATGTCCTGAAACACTGATTTTCACGTGTTGATGGGAATAAGAGGGACATTTACAGATTCCTTTCTGGGCTTTAACCTGTTAGCAGTCGGACGTACCGCCCACGGTACATTGGATGGTTTAGGGGACTAATTGTAAATTTGTAGGACTGCTAAGGGGTTAAAAACGTGATTTGGGCATTCTGTTTACATTTTGTTGTTTTTCTCAAGTAACAAATAAATTTTTTAGCCCCCAAACCAAACCATCCACAACAGAGGATATTCCCAATCAAAACAGTTTAACTGAAGGGTGTACCTGCAGTAAGTGGTAGGTACAACCAGGGCGTAGCCAGCACAAGTTCCTCCCAGGCAGCCGCCCAGCTCGTGGAACAAACCATGCGCCAGAGACTCGAGAGGCAGCACCACCAGCAAAGCACTGAGAAAGAGACCGTTGGAGGGCTGCAAAAAGCCAAAGAATCAGAGTCACTTTCATTCAACATTTACAGCTTGTACCGGCGGTAATCAGACTCACTTAATTGGTGTTGACACTCGGCAAGACAGTTACACAACATGGTACTGACACTGTGCTATTATCGCAGGACAAAACATGACAGGACCTAACTAAATGGATACACAGTGTTGTGAAAGACACTAGAATAAACATACTTCACAAATGTCAATCCAAAGCAGAATAATTACTGCAGCATTTGAGCTTGTATTTTAGGGTAGCCTCTTCCAGAGCCTAAAATAGCAGCATTAAAACCACAGAAATCACAATACAGTACGAAAGCCGTCTTTGCTATCATCATTCTCGGCTGATGATCAATTTGCCCAAAGCTGTGGAAGTGGTGGGTTTCTTATGAGAGCTTGGCACTAAGTTATGCATTCAAAAGCTGCCTTCTGAATAGGGAAATCACTCTTATACAGTTTCACAAAAGCAATATTCTGCTTTTCATTCATTCCACACTTTGAAATGCATTACCACACTGACTTTGATAAAAGGAAATTATAATACATGCAATGTACACACACACACACACACACACACACACACACACACACAAGTAGGCAAAATCTTTTTTTGGGTGGATCTCACATGTAAGCTCTTCAGAAAGTACTGAATCCAACGTAATGCTCACCAACTATGGGTGTAAACATAAATATTCGATTGGCTTTCTTAATATTCGTTGTTTCACAAAGGCTTGCTGATTCTACAACGGACTGCATTAATCTTCCAGTTATGTTTTCTGTGTGCAATACAAAATTTCACAGCCGTAAAACATCAAAACACACAAAAGCTAAACACTAGCTTTCTTCCACCTTCTCAGGCAAATTTGAAACTGACATCAACAATGTGCACATCCCAAATTAGAACTTGGGCCCATGAGAATCTTACAAGGTAAATGTCTAATAGGGCTAAATAAGTTATTGCTGCTCTTTATGCAAGCAGATAAGGATATTAAAGTACTAATTAAATTGGTTTCGCATGAGAGCAGAAGTCCCTGAGTTTGGGGAGCAACTATTAAGTACACACTGCCACTAGAATGCTTCCACACAGTATCCAGCATGGGTATTATATGTTTATAGAGGCCTTTTCACGACTACCAAAGTGCAAATGATTAAAAAGAGTGCCTAAGACTAACATAACCTTGGACCTCAGCAATATAACAAGAGTAGGATAATGCTTTCTATGCTATGGCAGTTTTCATAGAAAATCAAACAGAACAATCCAACCCTGCTTTGCAGATTTAAACATTTTTGTCTTATCTACTTTTCATTCATGGGTCTTACCTGCCAGGACACAGCCCCGAGTATCCCTGTTGACAACAAACTAAAGAACACCAGTCGCTCTGAGATGAGGCAGAAATGTCGGATGCCTCGGGAGGCCATGACCTGGTCCAGACTCCGGCTACTCGACCGCTGGGCGCGCCAAGCCTTCTGACAGTCACTCAGCTTAGTGTGAAAGCCCCAGATTGTGATCAGCAAAATGATGTGGCAGATGGACCAGAAAAGACCAAACAGACAGAAACCTGGGATGACCAGATACCACAGGTCCAAGTAACCAAGCTATGAAAGACAAAACAAAAGTTTAAATAAAAAAATAATGAAAATAAACCCTCAATATTTGTAATATAGCTATAAGTGTACCTTTAAAGCAGCAAGGACAAAGAAGGCTATCTCAGTCAGACTCAGAGGAAACAAGGACAGCTTCCTCCACACCTTCCCCATGGAGAGCACTGGCATCCAGCGCTCCGTGGGGCCTAACCCACTGAAGTACACATCCAACACAGGCTCACAGAGCAGCCTGCCCAGGTAGCAGCCTAAGGCATAAGGGTTGGCATTAATGCCTAAGGCCTGGAAAAACACAAGAGAAGTAACCAAGGCAAAACTGATCAAATTGGCCAAAGCTAGGAGGGATTTCATCCTCAAGTCCACAATGAGAGCACCGAGGGCCACTACCAAGCCTATTATGGCCACTGACTTGTGAAGAAGCATGGTAGTGCTTGCAATACCAAATCCTAGAAGCTCCAGTAACTCTACTGATGTTAGCAAGGTGGATTTGTAGCAGATGGAGCAGCATATTCGCTCAGTTAGGGCCCATACTGCTTTCATAACTACACTGGCTAGGAGGAGATAGTTTGCGACCAGTTCTTTGACATTTGAATCCAAGGCGGGGCTGTTGAGGAAACACAAAAGTCCAAGGAGAAAGCCGAACCACAAATGGAATAAGCTCTGGCTGGCGTTTTCCATAGCAAAGTAGTAATGGAGGATACTGGCAATTCCCAGGACAAAGAGGCCCAGAATGAAGATAACCAGAATCATGGGTTCCCATGTCACCTCCCAGCGAACGTACATGCCAACACAGACTGCCACAAGGAGATTGAAGCTGGACAGGTAACCCAGACAATGCACTGATTTAAACACGTCCACCTCCTTTGGTGCACTGACTGTCAGCTCCTCTTCCTCCCGAGCCATGGCTGACGTGGATGTTCTTATTTAAAAGCAGTTTAACTATCAAATAATTAATTTCCTCCAGCCACCTTCTTTATACTTCCACAGAGGTTTGCCACATGGAGGATGGTGCCTCTTGATGACTTTCAGCAAAAATCAACCCCTGCGTGGAAATAAAAAAAGAAACAGTGTGAGTGCATTATACGGTACATTCGTCACATAGTCCAAACTTATGTACAAAAGGCAGGCACTTTAGTGTTTCCCCATGCAGAGACTATCTGGGCGGCGCGCCCTGGCATATTAGTTGCGCAAGAAATATTTTAGTGACTAATTTTTGTAAATTTTTAATTACTTTTTTTTTTTACATCAGTGACTTTAACGCCATTCACAATTCCCAGTTGACAATCACTGCTAACCAGCTAACCCAGGACCCTACATTCCCCAACGGCTTGCTTGTCCCACACTCTGGTGAAATCAGTCCTTCCTCTGCTTTTCCCCTGTGATCCGGAGAGCCACTCTAACCAGAACCTGCAGCAATGTGGAAGACTTGTAAGGGATGCAAAGTAGGACTAGAACTAATGTCACCAGCTACAGTACATGACAGCGGTCCCTTCACCTGCCCCAAACAGAGTCTGTGGGAAACACTGCACTTTAAATGTATACAAATCTTAATCATTAATCAGGACTATCAGGGAGACAGGCAGGCAGCAAGAATTATCAAACCATTACTGATCTGTGGTCTGATCCATAGCTGTCTAGAATTAAATCTAGAAGACCTATGCAACTTAACTTCAATTTCAATGGTCACAATGACTGCAGAAACATTCTGTATACAATCATTGATAAAATCCCATTAATACTGTTTACTCGTATTATATTTCGATCACTACCTTCGATCTTTGCTGTTGTGAAATTCTCTCAGAGATTCTGGATTTTTTGACTTCCATGTGTCTCTCTTATAAATCCTTTGGAGTCATGCATAAACGTCTTCAGTAACATCAAGGAACAACAGCGTTAATATCAAATAAACGGAGTCTGTATTGGTTTTGTACAGAAGAATGAGGAAATACTCTTTAGTCACAGCTAATGTGAGTGTAGTTCTCCTTCCATCGGGATCACAATTTTCTATGCTAACACTCTTTAAAATGACAACATTTTGACAGCGGTTGATTACACAGTCGAGGTAAACTAATCAATTCGTATCCGTTTTCTACCCAAACAAACCCTTTAACTAACTAACTGACTAACAAACCAACTATAGCCTTGCTGTCAGTGAGTGACGATGTGGCACTATAGCAGACGGGAAGTTTTAACTTAGCCCTGCCTGCTCCCTCTTTGTAAACAGTAAACTAGTTTGCTAGTGCACGATTTAGTGCAGTGGCTAAAACTGCCAACACAACCACGAGCCTTCAAATATAAAACTGTATGTAATGTCCTTATCGTCAAATATTGCTTACATGTTGATTGTTTGGGTGAAATCATCCGTACTTCCGGGTTCTGTACTACGGCACCTCGCAAGTGTCGAAATGAACGTACCTTCGCTTTTCCCACAGAATTAATTGTGGCGAGGCATTTTTTAAGGTCGCTCTGAGCTTATGCATTAAATTAGTAAACAGACAAAACTAAACGGAACTAAAATTAAACAAATAAAATCTTCGTTAGCCTACTTTTCAAACATGTACGAAAGAACAAGGTCACATAAGGTCACTGATAGTTGTGGCAGCGTCCTTAAGTTGAAAACAAATACAAACACATGTTCTAAGTGTTGTGTAACATGTGCATGTCACTACTAATTACACATACGCATATACTATATGCCCATTTAGCGGGGCTTTATTGTACTGTACAGTAGCTGGCACCATGTTCGTTATATCATGTTTGTTATATTTTTTCTCGGTCTGTTTTCTGATGCAAATATTATACAGGTACATTTGCGACAAGATGGCAGTGATGATGTATGGTTGATGTATGTGAGAGAAAGTGCTGCTTTGATCAGATGTTTACAGAAGGCACAACTGGGAACACACAGTGATTTAGCCCACTTGACTTATGCACACAGCCCTAGTATGATATAATGTATATGGCTGATAACAACCTTTAAATAGTGATTTAATGTTCGTTATTTTCTTTAATTTGAAATTTCTTTGACCTGAAAACTAGTGAACTCAAAATTATCATCATCCTAAAATGAAGAATCTGTAATCATTGTTAAATTGACAATCCTATGTCAGCTCTGAGGTTTTACATATCAGCACATGATCAAATCAACCTGATCCTTAGCAAATTCTAAAATTAGGTAAATATAGTCTCAGATGATCTACAAAACATGACATAAAACATGTAATTATTTACTTCACATATACTAAGTCAAATCCAGAAGCAGTGTGTGGAAAAATTAAAAACACTCCATGATCCTTGCTTGTAGAACAACCTTTAGCAGCAATAACTTCCAGTAATCGTTTTCTGTATTCCTTCATCACATTCACATATCACTGTGAAGGAATTTAGGCCAGCTCTCCTTTACAGTGCAGCTCTCCCTTGCTTCACATTATTGAGGTTCGAATTCACCGATACATGGAGAAGTTCACGGATAAATCAATGACAGCAAGGTGCTCAGGTCCTATAGCTGCAAAACAATCCTAAATCATCAGCCCTCTACCACCGTGCTTATGAGTTATTGTGCAAATATGCCGTGTTTGGTTTTCTTTGAATGTGTTGCTGTGCATTAGGGTCAAAAACCTCCAATTTGGTCTCATCTGTCCAAAGGAGATTGTTCCAGAAGTCTTGTGGTTTGTTCAGATGTAACTTTGATTACCTAAGTCATGTAGTCATGTTCTTTACAGTTAACTAAAACTAAACTAAAAACAAAAACTAGATATGAAACAAAAAAAAAATGTTTGCTAAAATAAAAATAGAAAATTGAATGTCAAAAAATTAAGTAGAACTAACTGACCACCAAACTAAAATAAAATTTAAAAAAAATGGAGAGGAAATATTAGTTTTAGTATTACCTACTTTGGCAAAATTTGGTTTTTCAGCTTACCTGATGAGGCTTTGATGAACATGTTTATTGGGACTTTGAATATCTACAAGACTGTGAGTCAACTGCTTTCAAAGGGTTTTATTCTAACATTTGAACTGATTTTCCTAAATCTTGCCTCAGATCTTGCCCATCCCTACTATAATAATTAAACTAAAACTAAACATTTTCACGCAAACTGAAATGAGCAAATCCACTCCGGAAACCAATGAAAACTAAACTGAATTAAAAACAACTATAGTAACCCAGTTTTAAAGAGAGGTTTTTCTCCCGGCAATCTTTCCAAATGATCTATGCTTGGTTGGTTTGTTTCTAATTGTACTTTTATAAACTTTGACATGTAACATGCTAAATGAGGTCTGCAGAATCTCAGATGTCACTCTTGGATTTTTTTTGTACTTTTTCTGAGCATTGCGCAGTTTGACCTTTGGGATGTCCACTCCATGGAAGATTGACAGCTGTCTCTAATGTTTTCCACTTATGTATAAATTCTCTTACTGTGGATGGAGTTCAAATTCCTTGACCTTATAACGTCTTGCCAAACTGATGGCTAGCAACATTTGGTTTGTTAAGATCATTGCTGATGTCTTTTCTTCTTGGCATTGTGGTAACACAGACCTGAATGCTCCAGACTAACAAAGGTTGACTTGATATTATTTTAACAGCTACATTAGTTTATATTATGTTCTGATAAATAAAATTTTAGAATTTAACAAGGGTTTCTTTCTCTCTTCCATGACTGTAGATGTCGGGATGTGACCTGCCCTGTTAATATTGGCTACATTATTCACAGCAGAGTGTCTTTGTTCTAGTTATGAACCTCCTGGACAACATTACAAAGGGTTGACAGAGGCTTTTCTGTTTACTTGCATTACTGTGAAAGGGAACAAAAGAAGCTGACTGATACCAGTGCTTTTTACAACAATGTGGTGCCCTGGCTTTTGATAACCTGGAAATGTAGTATCTCTCTGGCACAAAGGTTGTAACAACCTGCTAGTCTGGTAAAAGCACATCAACGATTGGAACTTGCACTATTAGTTGTAAAAACTAAAGTTATGTACACGTTCTCTGAGTTGTTCTTCATTCCTCGCAAAGATAAGCCAGCTACCCAAAGAAGTCTTCTGTTGATGACGACCAAGAGGTCATTAGTGCCCCTGCTAATTCAACCAGAAGCCATTTATTTCCGTGTGAAGAACAAAATAGGTAATAAAATGAAGGAATCGCCATATTTATTTAATTCAGAGCCTTGCATTCATTCATATTTAAATAATCTGATGATCAAATCATTTCCACAAACTGTCATGGGTGTGCCGGCCGGGTATAATGATCCCCTTGTAAAAGGAAAGGCGGATCTGAAAAGCACTTGCTCATGAATAGTGCACCTATGTTATCACCTCTCTGGGGTTAAAGCGCTGCAAAATATTAAAAGAAAAACAAAAAACAGATACACATGCAGACAGTCGGGATGGTACAGAAGGTTATATTTAAAATGGGGAGGGTTAAATGTAGGTGGAGACGTGGAACTGAGAGAAAGGCAGAGAAGAGAGGGTAGAAAGGGATATAGGACACTAAAGGAGACAGGTTCTTCTGAATTATGCAAAGGCTACCTTCATTCTTATGTCAGACACACTTCCACCTGCACCAGCCACAGTCATGCAGCGACCCACACATAGACACCAAAGCCAGCCTGAGCCATATAAATATTAATTTACAATGGTAATGACAAGTCAGGATCCAGAAGCTCTTTGCTCCTCCTGCCATATGCCAAGCAACTTGAAAAAAATAAAATAAAGAACATTACCACTTGTTCTGAGATGGGATGTGAATTCTCAACTCTGGCATGAAGATTTCAACCTTGGCACACTGCTTTCTGCTGAACACTGGCATTGAAAAAGAAACAACATGCTGCAGAATCATCATCCAAGTACAAAGACTGCTGGATAAAAACAGTAGCTGTGATGTGAAAAGCATTAAAAGAAATAAAATAAAAAACGATTTCTACCTTTCCCATCACGCTCTGTAAGCACTGCTGTGCAAATGCCCGAGATGTGAGCATTTAATTACAGATTGCCTCTTTGTGTCCTTTATCTTGACAGTTCAGAATAAATGTTAGAGGAAGTGAGGTAGAACTGATTTTTACATAAATAAGTTAAAATAGGCACTGGCATCACTTCAGTGGGCAGTTATGTGATCGAAGGGTCCTGCTTTCATATGCTGTAACGGTGCAAGACGCACGCACGGCCCCCTCCGGCTGCCAGGAGAAGTCTTTTCAATCAGAGTTTCATCTTCACAGAAATCAATGTGATGGAGCGTTGCACCCAAAGTGGATGTTAGGAGAGGCAGACTGCATCAGAAGCCTAAATCAAAAGCCGTTGGTGCTTAGTACATCTATCAAGGCTGAAATGAATTTCGGAAAAAAAAGGCCAGTGAGTTCAGTGAGGGGGGGAAAGGAATGGTTAGGGAGGTTGATGAGGGAGAGACGGGGAGAATAAAGAAATATGCATCAGCAGGTAAGGTCAGAGGCTTGTTCAGGTTCGTTTCTTCCGGAGATGGAAAAGTCATTTTAAGCTGACCAAAAAAATAAAGACATACTATATAATGAAGTATTATGAAGAGAAAGTAACAAAAAGGGGACCATGCTGGTAAAATCTTAGGTTATTACAGTAATTGTCCTTTCCCTTTAGCAATAATGTGGCTTATTTTATTTTTTTTAACTGAGGTAAGACAGAAGGTGCCCACAGGACTAGACGAACAAAGGATGTAAAAAATAAATCCCCTTCAGCTGATTAATGCTGGAAGGAAGTGAAATTCTCCATTCGCAGTCGCTTCCTGCTCAAAAAGGCAAACCATCTTCACGGGACAAGGACAATGCCTTATCTGTCAAGACTTGTCATTTGGCTGGGATCAATTCAAACAGCTATTACGCTGCTTTATCCCCTGTCAGCATCGCAGACACGAGGCCAGCGCTGAAGATGAGGCACACAGAGAAGACGTCCTTCATTCCACAGTTATAGTTGCAGTAGATGAGGAAACTGTTCAGGCGGAACACACTTTCAAATGTGAAAATGTTTCTATAATAAGAGATTTCACAAGAGAATGTTTGTTATGAAAGAAAAAGAGAATAAAGAAGAAGCAGCAGCTCTCTATTGACGTTTCTCTGTGTGATATTAGCCTTTATCTGGAAATACAGAGACTGCTTCTTCATGAACATAAACTGTGACTATAACTACCAGTTGAGGGCAATCATACATTACCAATCTAATTTAGCCCTTTGCCTGAGATCACCAAGTGAAGCGGCAATGACTTTTTAATAACCCGACCTGTTCGGTCCCACTGAGCTGTGACGATGAAAAGTCTGATTCATTAATTGTGCCAAGAGGGGGGGGGGAATTACGATTCAAATAATGAATCTGTTTGGGCCGTTGTGAGAAACGCTGTACGCTCTCTTAAAGCCGACTGTGCACCTTCACAGAATGGATTTCCATTCTGCGATCGGCTGCTCTGATGGTAATGGCGATGTTCATTAAACACACATGGTTTCACAAATGAGGGATTTGACTTCTATCTCTGTTGCCGAGCTTTAATGTGCCTGTCTTGTAATTGGCCTGGATTAGTCAGCGCTTTTCCAGGTGCAAACACAGTCCAGTTGTGCTCACCATCCCCCGCGACAGATGCATCAGAGACAACAAAATTTGCTCACTTTGTTTCCCTCCACTCTGTTACAGCGTGAAGTGGGTTTGTGGAGGGAAATGTGTCAGGGAATGGGGCAGCGTTCAGGAGTCTTGCTGTGCTTTCTCAGGTTTAACAAATCAGCATCTGTTGGCCACTCTGCCAGCCAAACACCCACTGACTCCAACCTAGAAAACAGAGAGGGAAAGGAGGGGGCTGAGAGTCAGGAAACGGAGAGGCATCATCATGATGCCAAAATGTAGGTTGCAGAGAGTAAAACAGGCTTAGGCCTCTATATCACTCATTGTATTATGACCAGAAGAAATCTAAGGAATGATTTACTGACAGCAAAAAATATTTGTTTAACGTTATTGTTATGACACGAGAATAATACCACAAATTAATGCTACTGGAAATTTTCTGGCCTTGCAATGTGAAAGTCCAAGTAAACAAAACGTAAGATTTAAGTGTGGTAGTTAATTTAAAAGTAGCTATGTAACACTTACCTTTGCTTTAACAATGAACAATTTCTTGGTCTTTACCTCTAACATGGCGACATTATTTACCCATGCAGACGTAAAATACATGTTAGCTGTCTGCACTTTGAAAGTGCCCATTTCTTTATTTTTCCTCAATGGAAAGATGATCCACATTGTCTTGGCTTGAGAGAGGTGCTTTGTCCTGAAGTACTGCTGACAGTCCACTATTTGTGGTCACAGTGGAGCACTGTTTTGCCGGGCAGGGGACGTGACTGAAAACTGTGGATTGTTTGTTGATTTGTGAGTTATGATGGTATCTCGCCAGTACTAGCGTTAGCGTTACCTTATTGTCCAAATATGTTGATATTAGGGAAAACGAGGCAGGATGGACTCAAGCGCAGACTGAAAAGCACAATTCAGTTTTATTAAAACACTGGGTGCAGGTGAGAGAGGGGAATCCGGAGGGGTGCACAGGGGAGATCCAGAAACAGGGGCTCTTCACACACAGGTGATTCTTCACACAGCTCCACTCATAGAAAACAAACGCTACATACAAGTCACTCTGCTCGACCAGGGCTCCAAACCTATGTACAGGAACGAGAGGTTAATCCAATGAAACACAAAGAGAAAACTAGAAACATGCGACCGAGGGATCTACTCAATAGTTGAGCGGTGAGATGTTCCCAGCCACTGCCTTAAGTAGTGGACGCTGGCGAGGTAATGAACCACAGGTGCGTGGTGAATTACAGGTGCGCGGGCTAGGGGCAGGAGCCCGCAATGAGCTCCGCCCGGGCAACGTGTAGTGAGCGAGAGGGAGAGAGAAATGAAAACAAAAACACACATTAGCCAAACTGGGCCAGCTGGGGAGACACGGGGACCATGACAATATTAACCAAGAAACCTGTGGATAGACACACACTGGATAGACACATTGACCACGTTAAGACAGATTTGCAGGTAAAACATATGATACTGAGATTGAAAATCAAAAAGACAGGAAAAGCAAATGGAAGAAGATTTAGTTTGCAGTTTTACTGTTAGCTCATGAAAATGCACATGGTGCCATTGTAGCTAAATCAAAGTTTTAAGCAACTTAAAAATAAAACAAGAGGCAACTGAAAATAAAGACACAGAAAAAAGGAAAAAACAAAGGAAAATTGAATATAATGACTTATTAAATATATTTCATGTCATTTTCAGTTTCAGCATTTTTTGTTCATTTATGACTAATTGTTTAAACTCACTAGCATTAAGAACATTTAAAAACAGCAAAAAGTCAAACTAAAATATAAGAATTTGACAGCGGCATTTAGCTCAATGATGTGCGTGTCTCTCCCAAACTCTTGTTCAGGTATTACTGAAAAGAAATATGTTATAATGGAGGGTCAACCATTGCAGTAGTTTAGCTCTATCGAGTCCTTGCAGTTTCACCCTCCAGTGTTACACAAACCATCACAGAAAATGCTTCATCCTCATCATCTGAAGCGTGAATAACCGAGTAATGAGTCCAGAGACAGAAAACACATGATGATTTATCATGGTGTGAAGAGGGTGGTTTCACGACTGTTGATCAACATCATTGCTGTAGCCTCTGCAGACCACTGAAACACATAATATGTCAACATATTACAAAAAAAGGATATTTAACGCCCAAGACCGAGATACACATTGCTGATCTTTAACATGTTGCAGTAAAATTGTCACCCACATAGTGAGATCATTAGAGCTAGAGCACCTTCTGTGCACTTGCTGATGATTCACTTCTCACAGTGCAGCTTTACAGAAGATACTTGCCGTACACAAGTGTCCCTCTGCGTTTTTATATCATTCTCTCACCTTCATCGTACCACTTGTGCTGTTTCTGTGTCCTCTTACTTTCATCATGCGTTTCAAATAATTTGCTCGCTCTCTTTCCCTCCCTCTTTGTCTTTAATGCTGCTCACAAATACGTGCAATGTCAGGGTGAGGGAGTTAATCACTTCTATGCATCATTAGAGCAGCTACAACAGCACACACACAAAGAAATAGATGGCTGATTGGTGTGAAAATGACTCCTAAAACAAAACTCATATGTGTAAATACTTCATGTGTAAGTAAGTAATCCATTTTGAGATGATGAGAAATAGCATATATGTGAGTGGAGGTGTCTGTTTGGACATGTGCAAAAACTAAACATGTCTTTTAACTAGAGCCCCAGCGACGTTTATTCTGTACATGTCAAAATAGAAGTCAAGCGCAATCGAAGCGAAGGATAACATGCGCCGATTTATGTTTGAAGTTATTTTAAACACTGGAAGCACTATTTTAAAGCTCTATGATGTAAATAGAAGAAAGTATATGAGACCAGCGGCACCGTGCCAGTTTGTGTCATCTATCTGAAATGCTCTTTTTGTTGTTGTCACACGGCTACACTGCTTAGTGTGTAAGGTTAGGTTTTTTTACACCTTTATTCCTTAATGCAGTTTACATGTAAATATATATGTGTATACAACATATACAGTCAGATGATCAAGATATGGTGGACATGCAGCCTTTCAGCTTTCATTTAAGGGGTTAAACAGTAAGTAAAAGTAATGAAATAATTGGATAAGCGAGCAATTTTGAATATAAAGATTGCTTTTAATACTTCAGTTGAATCTTTTGCAGTCAGTGAGTGCGTGAAGTCCAGAACGTATGGACACCAAATGCTGTGTTTCCTCACTTCAGATGCTCTGCCAGGTATTTACAGCCTTCACCATCCATTTTTTTTTTGGAGTCTACATTCAATTTTGTATTCAATAACTGAACAGCATGCGTAATTGGATTAAGTTCATTTGGCATTTCTTTGCCTTGAGAAATTCTTGGGTTGATTTTGCAATATGATTTGGATTACTATCCATTTGCTCTGTGAAGCGCTGTCTGATCAGTTCTGCAGCATTTGACTGAATCTGAACAGAGGGTATAGGCTTGTACAAGTCACAATTCATCCTGTCACTTCTATCTGCAGTCATCAATAAACACTAGTGACCTTGTCCCACTTGGAGGTATTCATGCACATGACATAACATTACTTCCACAGTATTTGACAGATATTAAGGTGTGCTTTTGGTTTCCATCTCCATACTTTTCTCTTGTCACCATTTTGGTAAGAGTTGATCAGGGTTTCATCTGTCCAAAGTCATTTCAAGTCGAGTGTTCTCAACTTAGTTAGATGTCATCTAGTTGGTTTTCTTAACCATGGAAATAATTCTGTCATCATCCGCTGTGGGTTTTCATGCCTTTTGATGAGGTGTACTGCATTCTTTCTTTTTAAGAACAAAAGATTGTTCATTCGGCCCCTCCTAGTGGTTTTCTTTTTTGGTTTTGTGATCTCTTTTGCATTTTAGGTTTAGTTTGATTTTTAGGGCCACGTCACCTTCACTTGCCTCAACATCTCTATGGACCTCACATTGAGGAACAGCTACTGAAAGCAGTGAACAGGTGACGTGAACAGGTGTCATCTGAAGATGGTATAAAAATGTATAATTACTAAATTACTAAACCTCTGAGTCCAATCACTTCTGGATTTTGGGATTTAAAAAATACATGAATAAATAAAAAGGATGACAAGATAATAGTTAAAAAATATGGCAAATCATCGGTTCTCACTCAACAGCTGCTATGTCCCATCAGCTTTTCCATCAGAATTCCTCTGATGTTGAAGTATTGCAGATAATTAGCTTTTAAAGGACTCAGAATTTCATATGCTTTGCTTCAACCTTGCAGCTGACATGCCAGAAAGCACTTACTTTTAAAAACAAGATTAATGTGAGTTGACTTATATCAAGGGAGTTTAGTCCTCTTTGCTGATTCTAAATATCCCAGCACATGCATATACTGCATAATTTTCCACTTTTTATGGAAACTCATTTGAAACATCAACACTGAAATGCTTACTGCTCTATGTAGGCTGCTCTTACATCATGATAATTCAGAGGGTATGCTAAATAAGGTAATTAGGCTTGGCAAAGGGCTATACAGAGTGTAATCATTTTATGACAGGATGTTTTAAAATAGCCAAATTAAAACATGATGAGTCTCATATGCCGTCATTTGGAGAAAGACATCACTAGTGTGCAAACAAACACTTTTTCACTGCCTCACATCGCCCCAGTGCTCTGTGTATTAAAATTGCACTCTTGCTTTAATTAAGCTGCCAGTGTCACTGCCATCACCAGTTTTCATTTAGGTTGTATCTATGAGCTCTGTACATTCTTGCAGACACTAATTGCACATTTGAAAGACGGCGGGCCTACATTTCGACCTTTGCACAACTTCCCTCTCCGAAACTTCCCTGAGTCACCAGTGCATCATAAAACGCTTAGATGTGCTGTCAGGGCCATTTAAAGTGACACACAAAATAGTCCTGAGTCATTCTCTTTTTGATGCGTTGAGTGGCATTAGAAAAGGGATGCCAATCACCAAGGAGAAAGAGAGACACCAGAGAGAAAGACAGGCATGCCGAGCTGTCGCCACAGCAACCTTCTCTCGAGAAAACCTTACTGGAACAGCTGTTGTGATCTTGTGTGATTAAGCATGTGTTTTAGTCATGCTGATCTCTCAGCCTAATAACAAGAGGTGGAGGGAATAAAAAAAAAAGGAGGAGGAGGCAGATGATGATCAAGGGAGGACAAAGACTGGAGACTGAGAGAAGAAGAAACATTTTGTGCGTGTGCGTGTCAACTTAGAGATCACGTCTCTCAGACTAGATTACAGAGAACAGTGGAAAGAAAACCCAGATTTTGCCAGAGGGCGATAGAGTGAGAGAGAGAGAGAGTGAGAGAGACGGGGGCGTCTAAAATAAAACATAAAGCAAAGAAATGAAAGAAAAATATATGACAAGCCCTGCAGCCATATGAGGATTTATTACAGAGTCCAACCTTGGTGAGCAAATAAGAAACTGCAGTTAAAATAGAATCCTTGCTGTATTACCTCATATACTCAAAGTACTTTGAATATTACATTCTACTGTATTGCTGAGTCAGAGCATTCAGGAAAAGGCACAAAGCAAATATGTGTCTGCATAAAAACTGCTGTGGAGGCTTTAAGAGAGTGTGTGTGAGCGAGAGAGAGATGGTGTTAACAGCCCATTATGAAAAGTCTTTTCTACAAAGGTTAGATGGTGAAACAGTTAAATCAAGTCTCACCATTACCCAGCATCGTCTCTCTCTGCTTTTATTTCCTTCTTTATCTTTGACTTGCTGTTTCAGCAGAGGTGTTACTGAAATGATTCACCTGCTGCCGGGTTCTCAGATTTTATGGAGAGGTACCATTCAGTGTAATGAACCAGCCATAAGAAGCACAAGACTAAGAATGCAAAAGCTTGCAGCCTGCCACCAGCCTGCCACAACTACTAGAAATGGAAGACATGCTTGTTGGCCACTTCATTAGCAGCACCTGCTCAATCGCTTGTTGATGCAAATTTCTCATCGCATGACAGCAACTTGGTGCATTTAGGCATGTTGACACAGTTAAGACCATCTGCTCAAGGTCAAACTGAACTTCAGAATGGGGAAGAAAGGTGATTTAAGTGACAACAAGGCAGATCTATTGGGATTTTGCCATGTAACCATCTCTAGGGTTTACAGACAATGGTTCAAAAAAGAAAAAAAAAATCTAGTGAGTGGCAGTCCTCTGGGGGAAAATGCCTTGTTGACGTCAGAGGTCAGAGGAGAATGCCTATACTGATTTGAGCTGGAGGCAACAGTAACTCGAATAACCATGCAGAAGAGCATCTGTAAATGCACAACACATACAATCTTCAAGCAGGTGGCCTACAGCAGTACACGATCACACCAGATGCCTCTTTTGTAAGCTAGGAATAGGAATCTGAGGCTATAATTTGCACAGGCTCACTAAATTTGGATAATAAAAGATTGGAGAAGCATTGCCTGGTTTGATGGGTCTCAATTTCTGCTGTGACATTTGAATGTCAGAGTCTAGACCTGCACAATTAATCTAAATCAGATTTTGACTTCACACAATTAAATGAACATGTTCAAGTGATAAACGAATGCTCTGACAACAGAGCACAAAGCAAAAGCAAATCAAGCGCTCCCTAAATCGCTGTCTGACTGAATGCCTGCGTGTGCCAATCACAGATGTTCCCTGCATTACACAGCTTGAAGTTTCCTGGACTATCGCTGTATTAAAACCATCATCATCAAGAACAAATCCTACGCAGTGACTGCTGTAGAGCTCTGTCTGCACCACAAAGGACCACAACTGACTTCTTCATTCATCTGAAAACACACCACTAACTGCAGCATAATTAATGCATGAAGGCCAAGAAAAACAATGTAATGCTTGCTAACCTGAATTGTCCACCATTAACTCAGATGTCCGTGAAAGTGAGCATGTGCAGCGTGTCTGTTTATCCATCCACCTCACAAAGATGCAATGAAATTAATGAAATGACAAATGTCACTGTCTTTGTCACTAAATTCAATGTATAATCATGACAAATGATCACGATCACAATGTTGTTAAAAAATAATTGTTTGGCCATAATTGTGTAGTTGGGTCAGAAATTGGTAAAAACAACATGAAAGTACAGATCCTTCATGCCTTGTATCAACAGCTCAACCTACTGTTCATGTAATGGCTTGGAGAATATTATGTGGCATATTTTGGGCTCCTCTGTATCAAGCGAGCATCAATTAAATGCCACAGCCTACCTGAGTATTACCCTTGACCATGTTTATTCCCTTATGACCACAGTATTCCCATCTTCACCATGTCAGAATGATCAAATCATCTCATACTGGTGTCTTAAATATGACAATGAGTTCAATGTACTTTTTTTAATGACTTTTTGTCTGTAACATTTTTTCCTTATTCAGATATCCTAAAAACTAGTTACATTTTTGCAACATTTTGCAACTAGCTAGGTTACCTGTCAACAGGTCAGTAACATGATGAAGCATTTGGTTCAAAAAAATTAAAACATCTGCAAATTGTGAAACAAGTTCAGAATAATATTCATTAGTGTGAAGTTGTAAAAATTTTTGAATATCTCATCAAAAAAATTCTGAGAGTTTGGAGAAATCTCTTTTCTCTTTGGAGAATTCAATCAGTACCGGATGCCCCTGCCTGGGCCTCAGGCAGCACTGCTTAGAAACAGTCATGAGTCTGTCATGGAAATTCCTGCACAAGCTCATGAACACTTCCAGAAATCACTGTCTGTGAACTCAGTTCGGTGTGTCATCCACAAATGCAGGTTAAAGTAAATGTTAAAAGTTAAAGTTAAAGTGAAATTTGAAATTCTTTTTGAAAAACATGGATGCTGTCTCCTCCAGACTGAAGAGGAGCGGGGCCATCTGCTCAGCTTATCAGTGCTCAGGTTTAAAGTCTGCATCTCTGATGGTAAGGGGACGGTTTGCAAATCATTGCATTTGGTTGTTAGTAACATTTTAGACAGTTGTCCCAGCAAATTTGAAATTGGGGGACATTAAATGTTATTTATAACATAATAGCAAACTTTAGCATGGGATCGTTTTCAAGACTTTGCTAATACAATGCAAAAATAATTGATCTTCCATATTGTAAAGGGAAAACAACAGTAAGATCAATTGTCACAGTAACTGAAAACTTAGCAGTCAGTACATGTTAATACCTCAAAACTGCAGACCAGGTTGCATTTCTATTAAATAAAGACGATGTTTAAGACATTTTAATCATAGAGAAAAACACAGATGGACCTTCTAAATAACACGGAGTGGACCATAGGGAGCCATATTATAAGTTAAAGGCTGCATCGTGAGCTACGCATTCTACTAAAGATAAAACAGCATGAAATTAAAACTGGAAACCTTTTAGGAATGGTAAGACAGGATTGGGTTCAATTTCAGAATTATCCTGAAGCTAGGTATAGACACCCAAAACCTTCAAGCTGCTATTGAAGATGTTAATGAGGGAGAACCACCTCAGAACTTTCAGAAATATATTTCTAGCTCATGCACTTTAGAGCTCAAACTAAGGAATTTACTGTGTATAAGACACTCATTCAAAAGAAAAGTTTTCTCTTTCAAAGTAAACTTGAACAGCATGACTGCTGGAAGCCCTGCTTAGAAGTGGCTTTAGGATTTTTGAGCAAAGTGTAGAGAGTGGAGAAAGATAAATTGTAGTTTGTGGGCCCTGACCAGAAAATAGAAGTCGAGATGATCATGAGATAAATCATATCTCTCGTTTATATATTGCTGCTGAATTAAAACATTGTGTATGGAACTCAAATTCAGTGACTTCCTTTGTTGACCCAACATTTTATCAATCAAGACCAGGTTTAACTGTGTTTTGGGCTGAAAATTTACTGAATTATGGAACTATTTCCCAAATTATGACTAATGCAGTTATCAGAATTATCAGAAGGATAGACTGATCCATCTTATTGTTCAACCATTTAAGAAATTTCTCAATGTAAATGTCAGAATTAATACAGTATGTTGCAAAACTCTTGACTGTACCCGATTTCTTCAGAATTTTGTAGGAAATTGGAAAATAGCTGCAGCTATTTATTGAAACAAATATACATGGAAATAGAGTGTATAAGAAAAAAAATCATCCATAATCTGTTAAACAAGCTTTCATGTGACTTCTTTAAGTAGCCTTCGGGAATAGTTCTCCAGGCTCCTTGAAGGACATTTAAAGCTCTTTTTTGGATGTTGGCTGCCTTTTGTTCTTTTGTCAAGGTGATCTCACACTGCTTCAATAATGTTGAGGTTGACCTATGGCCAATCCATGACCAATAGTGTTCCTTTATATGTTCTTCTATCCAGATACATTTTTCCTGCATTGGTAATGGGTTTGGGATCATTGTCATGCTGAAAAGTGAAACCACTGTCATATGCTTTACAGATGGTACCGCATGGTAGATAAAATTCTGATCGCACCCTGATCTGCAATGATAATTCCATTGATTTTGTAAAGGCCGCCTATACTACTTCCTGAAACCCAAATCCATGACAAAACCTTCACCGTGTTTTAGATATGGCTGCAGACAATCTCTGATGACTTTCTCTATAGATATTGAGAATTGTTTGAGCGAAAAAGTTCATATTAGACCACTTATTTTCAGTCTAGTTCTTGTTTAGGTCGATGTACAGTACCTCTAACCTTTCCCTTTTCTCCTTACATAAGAGTGTTTTTTTTTCTAACTTCTTAAGGACATGATTTTCAGAACCTACTCATCTGCACTAGATAGTGTTTCAGGACTACCACTTCCACTTTTGTTCTCCACTTGTCCAGTGCAGTTTTTTCAAAGCAACACATTGCAGAGCATGCTGAGAACATGCCAAGTTTTCTTTGGGAATCACCTTGTTGGTGAAAATGGTCAAAAAAAGCAGCCAATGTCCTGAGATGACTCTTTCAAAGACCTCAAAACAACCTAAAAAAAATCACAAAACATACAGCTCCTTGGAGTCAAGAAGCGTAAGTGTTAAACTGGCCTGTAGTCTAGAGCTGTAACTCGGTCACAACAAATGGCAAGTTATGAAAGAAAAAATAGGACAAAAAGTATTTTAAAATTGTATTTATTCAACTACAGTAGTTGATCTCCTGCCTTCCTAAATGTTCATAGAGTGTTGTTAAAAAAGGTAGCAATGAAACAGATGCGGAAACTATCCTTAGTGCATCTTTTTTGAAATGTGTTTGTGGCATCACAATAAGTAAGCATATATTTTTCACAAAACGAACTTATTGTTACTGTTTTACTTACACTTTGCACATCATCCAGAAGTCTTTGGAAATAGTATTAGCACGATCTATTTTTATTTCCCTTTTGTGTTGTTTCTTTCCCTCTGTCCTGATCTGCTCTATCATCCTTCATTGTTTGTACTTCCCCTCCCAGGAAAACCCATCTGTCCATACTCTTCTTTTTCACAGTCAGAAGTCCGGTGTTTGCTAATAACATATCAATCCGTCATACACTCCGGTCATGACTCACCCACAGACAGCTCGGAAAAATACACTTTTTCTCCCCCGCGGTCCTCCAGTTACCCGTAAGAAACTATCCAAGGCTGTCAAACTGTGTGCTTTCTTGTGCCATGATAGCAAGATTCTAACTCTGTGGAGCCTGGTGCCTAGTTCCAAGCAACTATCGCTCATCATTTCAAATTTGGAGCTTCTGATAGGATTAAATGTTGTGCAAAGAAATCATGCTGCTCTGAATTGGCATTAATTATAACAGAAAGCCTTCCATATGTTGTGGGAATATGATCATTTCTGTCTTTTTTCCTTTGTATGGTCTCTGTGTTTGACTTTCTAAATTGCAATAACCATTCAATATTGATATTTTACTATTAGCATGGGTCTATTTTTAAGAACATGGATACACATTTAACTTTACCAGTGAACATTATTAATGTACCCGATAGCAAGAAGAAGATGAGGACAGGAAGCCACATGACATTCTTGAAATATGTCTTCTGCATATGCCGAGCAGACAAATGCTAATGGTTGTCTGCTCTCCGCCACTTGTGGTGTAGCTGCTGCAAAGATTCACACCAGACTCTTATGGTACTAATAGTATTATAATTACCTCGAAATGCCTCACAATGTTTACTTGCCTGTGGTTGGGCTCACACTACGGGAGTTTAGCAAAATATAGCAAAAAATTTATGCTATCCCCTGGACCCCCCCAAGCCATCAAGCTATCACAGTGCCAGGCTGCTGCTGTTGCCACCGCATTCAAGATTTATATATAGCATGTTTTTCTTTAATAAGTATGCAGACTTAGCTTATATAGTCTCGTTTGTTATGATTAACCACTTCCTATATGTTCTGTGTGTATGCAAACTGTGATAAATAGTTACCCCGAAGCAGAGAGACCAGCTGGCGGTAACAAACAACCCACAGCGCTATACGGCTGTATGTAAGATAGTAAAGTCCCAGCATGTGTAAATTAAATGACCACCTTACACTTGTTTTAGAAATCAGTAATGCCAAATTAACCTATAGTACTGTGCAAAAGTCTTGAGTCACCACTCATTTCTATACATTTTTCTTCCAGGGATCCAGACTTCCTTGTAATCAATAGTTCATTCTGAAGCTTTTTCTATTTTTATGCTTCTTTACCCATTTTCTGTCCAGTCCTTGTACTTGACCATTTTCAGAGGATTTCTTTTATGAAGCTTCTTTACACTGACCTATGACCATATAACGTTCAAGAATAGGAACTATAGGCACTTTGTTACCAGCAGGTTGTCAAAAAGAACACATAGAAACAGGGGCGGATCTAGAGAAATTTTCTTGGGGTGGCATGAGGGTGGCAAAGAAATCAAATGTTGTGGCAAAATCAAAGCCTTTTTTTTCAAACACATATGCAGGTGGTTACACATGGTTATAATGATTCAAATGCAGTAAGTATACACGTTTTTCATATAAATATAGTCGATAACTTAATTCTTGTCTGTAGCCCACATAATTAAACACTTTAGTTACATAAAACACGTGAGTTTTGATTTTATGTACTGTATAGCCTGTATAATAAATAAATATGTAGCCCAACAAGTATAGAATCCAGAAAATTACACAACAACGGGCGGTTCATTTACAAACACAAGTCAAACTTAAGTTTCACACTGTTTTTTGTTAGAAAACAATCACATTGTTACATGCTTAAATTACACAAAATGTCAGAAATCTGCACTGTCATGAACAAAAATGTAAACCTAATTTTTCATGATTTGTTGGATTTACCCTCTGAGGTCCAAAATACAACCGGCCATTTTTGACTCCTTTTGAGTTTACGTTTGTATTTCACCCTCAAATTGTTTCATTTTATTTTTTTCCCCTTTCCTTGTTTGGTATCATTCTTTTCAGCACAACTGAATTTAGTTTTTTTTTTTTTTTTCGCTGACATACTACATTAGTATTACTGATCTGAAATCACAAAAAGAACTTAAAATCCTAGTGATATTTTTTTACTGTAAAAAAGCCACAGACATGTTGAGTAAATTTTTATAACTTGAAATGCAAACATAAATTGCACATTTTGTAAACATATACAACTAGTTATCTAAAAATGCAGCCAATACACCTGCGTTTGTTTTTTTTTTCATTTTGTACAATCATTAAAAAATATTACTAAAACTAAAATGAGAGAACAATCAGGTGTTGCAATAAGATGCCCCACAAATTACGTGTGCCAGTTTAAGTTTTAAGTTTTTCCACCAAAAGACAGAGGAGAACAGCACAGGGATAAACCTGCAGGCCTGACAACAGGAGGTGTATCTCTCCGCTGGTTTTCTACTTAGTGACAGTGTTTACATTGCAAATGTGCCTTTGTGACATTCATTAGTGCCCTCACTGACACACAAAACAAAACAACGGCTACACAACAGAACAACTACACAAGACAATACAACACACTAACTATACACGCCACACTAAACGTCACAAATCTCCTATATCTAAAAACTCTCTCTGCCTCTTTCACACTCGCTCGCTCTGTCTCGCTGGCATTACCATCACTCTCAAAACTTTCCCCTCTTCCCAAAAAACCAAATCCCACATGTTGACTTTTTTTTTAATTGGTCGACATGGTACATTTTTCCATCGATAGGAAAGCGGTGACTTTTTTTTCTTTCTTTACTGTTTTTGCGCTTTCCTTAGAAAATGGTTAAAAAACACACACACACACACACACACAAAACATGACACAGTATTTAGAAAAAAAGCATGGCTTATATATATTATCATAACTCTGGATCTTCTGGCCTGTAATTCAAATTTAAAAACTTTGCAATATTTTCAGTTTTCGCATTTATATTCACTGTTGACTGTAACTACGCTCAAAGTGTTAATGCTATCTTATTTTAATAAACAACACTATCATATGCAAAACTAGGGTGGCAAGCGATCATTTTAGGGTGGCACCTGCCACCCCATGCCACCCTTCTAGACCCGCCCCTGCATAGAAATGAATCTATTCTGACAATAACACAGTTTGACAGACCTAAAATTGTAGGTGGAGGCTCTGTCATGGTTTGGGGCTGCATTTAAGCCTGTAGGGTTGGGGATCTTGTCAAAATTGACAGAATTATGAACTCATCAGCATCTTATTTTGAGCCACAACACAATGCAATGTCATCTGGGAAATCTGATTGACAACAGCTTCATTTTTCAGCATGGCAGTGATCCCAAGCACACTGCCAATGCAGAAAGCACATACCTGGATAGAGAAACAGAATGAAACACTTTCAGTCATAGATTGGCCTCCCCAAAACCAGGACCTCAACGTTATTGGAGCCGTGTGGGATCATCTTTGACAGAATGGAATAAAAGGCAGCCAAAATCCAAAGAAGCATTTTTACTGTTTTTTAAGAAGCCCGGAGAACTATTCAGAAATGAGAAGGAAGCTTTTCTAAGAGGGTTCTGGCTGTGTTGAAAAAAAAAAAGGTGGTCCTACCAAATATTGATCTTCAAGCTCTTTTTTTTTGTCTTATATACAGTATTTCCAAGTATGTTTGCACATTTTTCAAAAAAATCCCTGCACTTACTTTCCAAAACACAAATAACAGTGGCTTGAGATTTTTACACAGTACTGTAAATTATTGATTACTCGGAAGAGGAGCACTTTGATTTACTGAAGTCTCGATGTAAGGCACAAAAAAGTCAGATTGTCACGGTTTGGCATGGCAGACCGTGGGGATGTGGGGAAGGAGGACCCAGGCGCGGTGCTCTGTGTATAAACAGTGCGTTTATTTACATTGAATAAAACAATAACAGTAAATCCCCGTGCTCTCCCGTGTCGTGTCTTCCCAAAAAGTCCGTGCTCCGTGTTCTCCACTCTCGTGTGTCCACACACACCCAGTGCCTGCAGCCCTCCGATGTTCCATGCTTCTCCTGAGGGGAAAATAACAGAGGCAGCCGTCAAGACACTTAATTCCAGTAGGCATACACTCACAGACTTAACTAAGCAGAAGACTAACGTGGAGTCTCACGGAATGATCCAGCGTCGGTGGGAGCTCCAAGACTCTCCTAAGTAGCTCCCCCAACGAGCCCTGATCAGCGGCAGGTGTGTAGCTTCGGGTGTGGCCAGTCCCCTAGCAGGG
Source organism: Pundamilia nyererei (assembly GCF_000239375.1). Classification (NCBI taxonomy): domain Eukaryota; kingdom Metazoa; phylum Chordata; class Actinopteri; order Cichliformes; family Cichlidae; genus Pundamilia; species Pundamilia nyererei. The sequence goes on from NW_005187415.1 coordinate 3,486,779, forward strand.
CCACACCCGCCAGGCCTGAATGCGCCTGTAAACCAGTGTACATACACACCTGCACCCATACACACACACACTCACATCTACAAGCATGGAAAAGAGCAGCAGCAACACCAAAAATACATATAATATCACCAGTCCATGACTGCAGGCCTGACACAGATAGTGTTTTATACATTTCCTGCTTAAAGAGCAGTTTTCCTTACTGAATCACTAGAAGCACCAAAGTGGCTCAGCTGATTAGTATGTCACAGGAAAAACAGAGAAGAGGGTTTTCAACATGGGTTCATTCACATAGGTTATGAACAGTTTGACTTCTTCATTTGCATAGCTCACCAGCCTTTGTTAATAATGACAGTAGATGGAGAGCTTTAAGTTTGACTGTAGGCTCCCGCTGCTCTGCATTACTGTTTCTTTATGTATACTCAGCAAAAGTTGGAAAGATCCTTGTCACATTTTACATCCCCTAATTCTTAGATTTACACAACTCACTTTGTGGCTGATTTACATTAACTTGCCTTTATTACCCTAAACGCTGCATGTGTGCAATGAGCTGAAAAAGGCAAGAGGGAGGAAATGATGCCTGTGAGGTTCTGCTACGTGCCACACACTGCAGAAGGCTGCATTAAGTTGAGCTTGGGGCAATTACTTTGCTAAACCAGACTGTAGTAGGCAAGCTAACAAATTCTCTCTGAATGTGCAAACCACAACTTAACTCTGAAAGCCCAAAATACTACCATCATACCTAGGGTGTTTAGCTCTGGGAGCAACACGGGTATTGCTGGAAGTTTTCCCAGGCTACAGTATCATGCTGACATTCTGAGCATTTGTAGTGAGCAGAGCTCCAGTATTCCTGGCCTTTCTTGTCACATTGTTGAAGCTCATATATTTTCTAGCAAACAGAAAAGTTCACAGAGGGCACAGGCTGACAGCACTAATTGGTGGATACCAGTTTGTTTGTTCTGGAAACGTCCCTGACAATAGCAGTGTGCTCAAAAGTAGAGGGGGGAAATGGAAAGAGAGAGAGTAGTAGGAGTGGTGGACGTGGGCTGAGACAAAAGCATGTGTCACAGTCTTTTCTGTCTGTTGAATGCGATAAGCATGTTTAGGTGGAAGACCTCAGAGGCAGCGGAATTGAGCCTTGATATAAAGAACACAGCTGTTTTCCTTCGCCGTTACATGTTGTGTTGTTTTACATTTGAATAAAAGATGCTGAAGATTAGTCTAGACATGTGATGGACTGATGCTTATATAGCTTTTTTACTCAAGCTGAGCACGTAAAGTGCTTTTGACAATAAGTCTCATTCACCCAATCACACACACATTTATACAATTCTTTTATCTGTGTCTAAGTGCTTTCTAACATTCACACACTCACACTCCAATGGATACATTGGGGCAACTCAGGGTTCAGTATCTTGCCCAAAGATCCTTTGGCAAGCACACTTGAGAACTCAAGGATCGAGCCAGTGACCTTCTGATTGGTAGATGATACCGCTCCACCACCTAAACCACAGCCACCTCTTTTTTTGAAATGCAATGAAGCTTGTGCGTCATTCTGCCTTTCAGACTCTCATTCGTGCACCCTGCCTCCTCCCCATCTCTGTCTCACTCTGGTCACTCGAAGCATCATCCAAGCCTTCATCTTCTTCGCCAAACAGCTTAAATTAATTCTGTGTCTCAATAAATCATATTCAGTTCTTCAAATTGATCTCTCCTTATTGAAGTGCATATATGTGCTTAATCATTGGGAGATATTTAACATTCTTCATTTAGCAAATTGAATAGTTTTGTTTCTGACTTCATGGTAATCTTGACTAACCTGCTGCCTTCTCTAGGCTTATATAATATATTTAAGAGTAATGGCAGGGTTTTCATTTTTAGCAAGAAAACTGATCTCACCAAGTGTTGAAGTTCTCCTTTGAATCTGTGTGTGTAGTATTCTTTGTCCGTGCCTGCAGTGCTATGCCATCTCACTCACTTCTGGTTTTAGATTTTCTATTTGCTTTAGTGCCGGCCGCTGCCCTGGGGTTGAGGGAGAGGAAATAACTCAGTGCACTCAGGCAGAGTTCAGCAGAACAAAAACCATTTGGGTTAAAGTGACACGGTGAAATTCTGTTGGCTCTGCAGCATTACACCACCACCTAACTACAAAGCTTGCAGCTCGCAGGTTGAAGCCAGCCCCTTTTTTTCTGAAAAGAAACCAAATGAGGAAGAGAGGAAAGAGAGGGAGGGAAGAATTTCCTTAAAAGCTTTGAATCCATTTTTTTCCCTATCCCTTGACAATGCAGTTCATAGATGGTTCATTGCTAGAAGATCTGAATAATGGGTTTGGACAGCATCTTTTGAGAAAGCACTGGAAGCCATGAGCCCACCAAACTCAATTACCAAATGTTCTGAGGATGTTTTGTATCAGTAATAATAGCATACAGCATGTTTTTCTTTTGTTTTTTAAGCATTCTTCTCTTTCATTCTATGTCTAATATGTGGGTGTGCCCATTTCTAAAAATCTACTTCGATAATATAAACAAGCTCATTGTGCACGTGCAAAGTAAATTGCTTGATCTGATGGTAGCAATAAAATATGTTCATTTCATTTACAGTCGCCTGCCACCTGCTTGATTTGTTCCCTAAGCAGAGGCCTTCACCAACTCACAAAATAATTCTTGCACCATAGAGAATTCGTCTGATGCTATTCTTTTGTATTTGTATGTGTAGACATGTGCAGGTCCTTTAATGTCATGTCATTTTTGTCTGCAAGCGATATATCTTGCTGTTGTGAACTTCATTCCCCATTGTGAATCATTCTCATTAGGGAACAGCGGTGGTAGATTGATCAGATGAGCCTGAGGACAGTCTGTTTTCTATTCATGAGTAGCATCGAATACAAATGAAGTTGTACTGCAAAAATGTACTGTGCTATGGAAAGTTTGATCCACCCTTTGTTTCTTTATATTTTGTCAGGAAACATAAGTGCAGCGATTAATTGAAAGACGTGCAAACATACGTACATATAAGGCACAGAGTTTGTAGAATTCTAAAAAATTTGAAAGTCAATATTTGATTGAACTCTCTTAGGTAAGCTTTTTGAAGGACATTCAAAGCTCTCCTTTGGATGCTGGTAGAGCAGGGCGATATGACCAAAAATATTTATCATGATATACATTTGAAAATTTGCGATAACGATATAACTGACGATATAAATGACACTAGACAAAATACTTTACAACTCTACAACTTTATTAGTGCACCCCCCCCCCAAAAAAAACAAACATCAATGTATTTTCACTTAAACAAGCAGCTTTTTTTATGTGCATCAAAGTTATATAAAAATGTAACAGTGCAAATGCAAATCCTTGCTGACAGTTTAACCAAAAGGCATTTCCAGTGGAAATTGGCTGACATATTCTCAGCATAACCAAGTATAACATCCAAAAAACTTAAAAAGAGGTTATACACACACAATACGATAATATTATGTTGTAGCACAGTACGTATCACTCCGCAAGGCTCCTGCCTACGATAGCCGTAATGCTCCGACAATCCATCAAGCTGTGCGGGTTCGTGGCTTAACAAAGTCGTACTAAAACATTTGACAGATTTTCGAGCGCCATGTACCACATAAAACTGTTTCGAGGTCAGTAAACACAACCAGAATTCATACACAAGGCACACGAGATTATAAGGGGCACTGTCGATTTTCAGAAAAATCAAAGGATTGATTTTAAGTGTGCAATGTTTTCCAAAAAACACGGTAATAACGACAGCCCGCTAACATGCTCTACCAAAAGTAGTGCTTTGTTGTGTATCTGACGGACGAGAGCTAAACCAGTTCCACATCACTGAAGTTGCAGCATTTTTACAAACCAATTCTGGTTTATCTGTTTCATTCGACGATCTGCTTTTGCCGCCATGCTTTTTCTGCCATGTGCGTATGAAAACAAAGGCACTGCGTATGCGCATTTTACCCATATTCTATCGCGATATTTCATTTTTCTATCGTTGCCAAACATTATACCGGTATTACCGTGAACGGTATGATATGGCCCAGCCCTAGATGCTGGCTTCCTTTTGTTCTGTTCTCTGTCAAGGTGATCCCACACTGCTTCAGTAATGTTGAGGTTGAGCTATGTGGAATCCAGTCCATGACTGATAGTACTCCAATGTATGTTTTTTCTGAAAAGGTATAATTTTACTTCATTATCCGTTTTTAGGATGTTTTTTGGTAATTTGTTTTTTTTTTTAGTTTTCTTTAGTTTTTTTGTTTATTCTATATTCATCAGTTTTTACATGATCCCAAACACCATTTGCTGTAATGCAGCACCAAACCATGACCACTGTGTTTTACCAGTGGTTGTAGACACTCACTGTTGTACCTCTTTCCTGTTCATTACTGTGCACACTGACATTTGAACTAAAAATATGGATTAATCACTTGATATGAACTGTTGCTATTTAGTCCAATTCTTATGTAATTTCACACACCTCAGCCTTTTCTCCTCGTTGCCCTTCCTTAGGAATGCCGTCTTAACAGCCACCCTTCCAATGAGGCCATTTCAAGAATTAACTAAGGAGCCCGATGTATCTCTACTGTGTCAGGTCTTTTTACTTTTTCCATGACTTTTAAATACTTTTCATCTGCTGTAGACTAGCACTTTTTTTTAAGGACACACCGCACACCATGCTGCGATATGCCAAAGTTTAGGTTAATTGGTCTCACTTTGTTGGTGCGAAAATACGTAAAGTTACAAGGAAAGTATTGAAAATTAGTAAAAAGAAAAAGAAAATAAAAAACTTTAAAAAGACGTTAAGAAAACCTGGAGAACTATTGCTCAGGACTTTTAGATAGTATTATGGAGGTTTTGTGAATCTGAATTAAACAGTGTATATCTACAAGTTCCATCAATTTGAAATTTAGGCTTTGGTTTTGTCAGCGCTTTAACATTGGATCCATTGCCTGCATAAGTCTGTTTTTTGGCATTCATAGTCCTGGTTATGATATTAGCAAAGAAGACTGTCAATAGGGATGTCACTGTTGCACAAATCTAGCTGGCAAGCTATGTAAATATATTACAAAAAGAAACAATAAATGGCAACAAGTGTGGACAACATTGGCACAGTTGTTAAGAACATTGCTATAGCCATATAGTCTGGTGTTCCAGAGCTACTAATGCAGCTTATGTGTCAAATGAAAATGGATGTGGCAGGACAAATGCATCACTCACTGCTGAATGCTTTGGGCAAAACATATTAGCCCCCTTCCAAACAGTAAATTAGCTAGCATGAACATAATATAAGGCTGAATGAATTAAGTAAAATGAACACAAATCATCACAATTTGTTTCCACGGAGACATTAAAAATCGATCTTATGGACACATTGTTTTGTATTTTATCCATTTTATGTTACAAACTGAAACTGATGATCAAGTCTTGGATGCATCCCCTAAAATATTCAAAGGTGCTTAAAATGAATTATATTAAGGCCCCCAGGACCTAGACTTGCATTTGAACCCCTCAGTTGGAGTTCAAATGGCACAGCCGGTTCAGTTATTCTCATAGTTCGCACTTCAGTACTTCTTCGTGTTTGCCTCTGCTGGTTTGTAGGATCCTACTTCAAGAAAGAGTGATATTTTTTGGGGGAAAAACAAACCACTGCCTTAAGGTCTTGTAAAGAATCTTTGAGGTTATGCAGCTGAAAATTTAAAGTTACTCCTGACCTACTTTGAAGTTTTCTTACCTGTTTGCAGTGTGCTTTTTAACTGGATCTTATGGTGAATCACAGCAGTTATGGTAAATGGGACTGACAATGTTCGGAAGCATTGTTCTGGATATAATTATGTTGATGATTTATGTGTCAGACACACGAGACTCACAAAGACTCACGCAGTGGCACAAACAAACACATATATACGATACCTGAGGGAGATGTGGGCGGGGACAAAGAATTACTTTGTGACAATTTATCCGTGAATAACATTACAATCTGGCTCCACCTGTCACAGCGCAGGAACAGCGAAGCATTACCTCCCACCGGGCTCTGGGGAGAAGGACCTACAGCAGATGGATGGGCTGATACAGGAGAGATCTGGTTCATAGGATGGGTTTCTATATGCGGGCTGTGAATATAGGTCAGTAACAAATTTACAGTCTTTGATAATGTTGAGCTTTTTAACCAAGTGCTCCAAATTATGACTCCCACTCTCCCATCATGATCACTTTGTTGCCAAGGTGATGAATCTGAAAAAAAGATTGATTTTTTTTTAAAGGAGGGGGGAAAACCACTAGTGAATCATTTTCATCTCAATAGATAAAAAAGGAAAGAAATGACTTTTGATCGCATTTGTAGTGGAAAGTGCAAGAAAGACATAATGTTGTAAAATGAAATAAAATAAACAACCTTCTAGTTTCACCTATCTTCTTCTCCATCTCTAAGTGCTTTGGGGAATGAGATATGACATGAATTGTAGTTTTTGGCAACATTTCGAAGTAGTGACACTATAAATCTCAGCCCTCAACCCTGCTGCGTGCTGCAGGAGGAGGTTGTTTTGCAGGCTACTCTGGCTGTGGCGCTGGACTTGTTTGTGCCGTGCTATGCGATGTGCTCAACTACAGAAAAAGCAGACAGAGATGATGAGGAGGAGGGGGCTGGGGTGACAGAGTGGAGGGATGAAGAGTAGGGGGGGCATGGAGGGACAGCAAAAGAGAGAGAGGGAGGCAGAGGGGACCGTGCTGCAGTGTTCTTCTGGCTGCTTTCCAAGGGCAGTGTTGCTTCCAGTGAACAAACAAAATACCGGCCTCAGCTAAAAAGAACGTTTCCCCTTCAGAGTGAGCGAGCCTTCAGAGAGGCCATGGGAGAGAAGGAGAATGAAAAAAAAAGAGTACATGCTCGGAGAGTGTTCTCTCACTGTGCAATGACCCTCGACCTGCAAGAATCCACCAGAAGCCGAGTGTGGCATTAATAACACGTAGGTCAGGTTCTGCTCTCCTGTTTTTGAGCTCCTCTTGGGTTTCCATCCATCGAACCTTTGCACCTTTCATCCTTGCTTTGTCACACCGTCCCCCGTCCTGCTTGCACCCTTGTATCAGGCCAAGATGACCAGAAGCATGTTAGTTTATCTTGCATGACAAACAGCACAACACCTCTTTTTCATTTTATTACTTCACATTTCATTCCTCTTCCACTCTCTCGGTCTCTTTTTATATTATTCTTATCTCAGTTTGTTTCTTTATTTTATTCCCCATCCAACACAAATACAGCGCTTCGGAAATGAACTACCGCCGCCGCTGATGGACATTAATAATTTACATGGCAGCCAATGCGGCAGGAGAATGGAAATTAAACATAGGTTTGAGCTTGGAAGCTGGCAGGAAGCCAGCTGTGCACAGCCTGACTAGTGTGGTCCAGTGGAAAAATTAGCACAATAGCAACACTCATGCATAAACACACAGCTTTGCTTTGAAAAAAAAAATCATCACTAACAGTAGAATATATTGCAATTTAAGCCCCACGGGTATGTGTGAGAGATGCTCACAGTGTCTGCTTTCTCCATTGGTGATTATCTTCAATGAGGTTGCTACAGTCTGGAGACAACTGTGCATAACATATTTCCAAGCTTGCGTGGAAAGCAAACAATGGCCAGCTGCATCTCTGCGCATGCATTTTGCACGCTTATATGAGCCCATCAAAGCCACGCCCACACGTGTTTCCATCTCTCCTCATTACACATTTTTCATTCCAACCTCACATGTGCGGTGTCGGAAATCCTGCGATGAAGTCAGCTGTAGTTTTGGCACCATCAGCAAAACAAAGCCAAAACCCAAATCCCTCCAGAAGGTGAAGGAGAACTTATTTGCCACCCTTGTCTAGTTTCACTTTACCATCAGCCCGGGCTGAGAGTCAAGTCAATATTTTCGCCCCACTTTCGTAATGATAAACCGCCAAAGGAAAATAAACACGCCAGTTTCAAGGTATTATCAAACACAACACGGAGGTAATTTGTCAGAATCGAATCACCAGATGGCATTCACTGCGAACGTGTTGATCAGAGTTAAATTGAGCCCGGTAAATGTTTGTAGCAGGCTGCCACCGCAGGAAGGGCTAAATTAATCACAAGTAGGGAATTCACACCTCCCGAGTATGTCAACCACTTCCTGTCTTTAGACAAATACGCAGAAAGACAGACAGACAGCCCTGCCACCCTCCGGCTGGGTATGACACGTTATGCAAATTGACATTTTTGTGTATATAATAGACCTGATGATGAAATACTAATGGTATTTTTGAGCTGCCGTCGCTCCTTTTGACATGCTTGGAGTAGACAGTGCGGAACCTGTGACCTCCATGTGTGAAGAATGATATTTAGAAGGACAGTCTCCCCTCAGAGAATAATATGTTTATAACCTGGATAGAGAAGAATTTGCTGGAAGCTTTTCTTGAACTTGTGGCACTCCAGCACTATTAGACTTCCTTGGCATAAACTGACCAAGGGAATTCATTTTTAAGATGATATAATTCTGATCACAGGTAAATTTCACCTTCACTTGGGTCGCTGGAGTAGTTCATTACTCTTGACAAGTGTCTCTCTTCTTAAAAACATTCAGCACAGGCGATTTAAGTCAGCGATATAGATCTCATACTGTTACCACAGCCACTCCTGATCTGAATATATATAACCGACGGGTATTCTCCTGACAATGCAGCTTAACAAACTTGCTAACCCTTTCCATACATCAAAGCCCGAACGTAATTACACCCTCACATCCTCTGGGATTCATGATAAGATGCTCATCATAATGTTCGGAAACCTCTTTCTATGACACACTACATTGCAATAACAACATAAAGGTGAAAAAGCACTTCAGCTTTAGTTTTTCTCTCATTTTCTTCATTTCATATTCCATACTGCAGAACATTGACTCCAGACTATGGATAGAGATGCTTTCAGTATATTTTAGAAGTAGAGGTTTTTATTTCTATAGTAAGCATTCAAAGGGTGTTGTGTTTAAATGTACAACTTTTATTTTCTTTTTGTCAAACAACACTGTACTGTAATAATAATTAGATATAGTATACAAATGAGCAAAACTGCCCTTTGTCATGTTTCCTGAGTTTGGTTAACTTATTGGCCTTTTTTGGTCACTTTCTCCCCCTTTTTTGAGCAAATGGTATTTCTTGCAAAAAATAATGCTCTGAATTTATGCTAAATGTTCAAGTTTACTTACTTATATTGAGTTGTCTGTACTTTTTTATAAGCATTCTAATTGTGATTCGGTCGTGCATGCTCGGTTTTTTTCAAGTGCAAAGTGCTTCTACAGTGCCAGAACCGAAGGCTGCTGAGACTGTTAATGTGGACATGACATGATATGACATGACAGCTGTGTTTAGATTTTGAGTTTTGGAGAAACATTATTCACATATAGACCTTAAGAAAGAGAAACGTGACAAAGTAGAGCTCTTTTACTTTATATTACTAAAAACGTATCAAATAATACAATGCACATTAAATTGTAATATAGCTTTTGTTTCAACTAGATGACCTTATGATTACATATATTTTATTACACAACTTTATATTCCAGCCAATTGATTTTTTTTACTGACTAAATAAAAGACTAAAAAGGTTATCTTTTTCTTAAAATGACTTCAAAAGTAAACTTTCGTATATACTATATTCATTAAGCATAAAGTGAAAAAGCTTTGATTAAATTTGGATGATTGTGGCTTATAGCTCATGAAAATCAGGAATCCGGTGACGTAATAGACTTTTCATGAAATAAATGTCCAACTTCTGAAATCTATGTACATTTGTACACTCGATACTTGATTTGGGCTTCTTTACAACAAAATTACTGCATCATTGCTGTGTGGCATCAGTTTGTGGCACTATTGAGGTATTTTTGAAGCCCAAGTTTCTTTGATAGCCGCCTTCAGCCTGTCTGGATTTTTTGGATGGTTGTTTCTCAGCTTCCTCTTGGCAATACCCCACAGATTCTTTGTGGGGTTTAGGTCAGGCGAGTTGGCTGGAAAATTAATCACTGTAATAAATATACTGCATACAGCAAATGCTTTGGTAGTGGTTTTGGCACTGAGGGATGGTGCCAAGTTCTGCTGGAAAAGGAACCTGGCATCTCCACCAAGGCTGTCAGTGGATACAAGTATGAAATTATCTGAAAGATAGATAGCTGCATTCATTTTTGATGATAAAAAAATACTAGAAACGGCACACCATATCATCCATAAACAAGTTTTTACTCAAATTTTACCACCATCAAGCCTTGGTTTATACATTATGCAGAGTCCTGACACTGGACAACAAATTTAAATAGCATTTTCAGAGCTACTTTGTAGCTAACATCCTGGAGTCTGAGACAATGTTTGGGTGGCATGTGTGACATGAGTGGGCACAGGCTAGTGCAAAGGTGCAGTCGACGTCTCCCCACACAAATGTGTGTGTAAAAGCCAAATGGTCTTTCTCTCGCACTCTCTTTCTTCCCTGCTTGTTTTAAGAGTGGTGATACATTTTTACATAAGGAGCTGCAACCTGACAAGTTGAAACGGCCTCAGGCTACATGTTAAAGAAGGCAGTAATTCATATATTAGATCTGAACAGGGGCATAAATAGAAAAGGGTGCAGGTGTGAATAAATAAAGCCAAATAAATGTATTTTTCTCTCATGTAGAAGTGAGAAAATAGTGGCAGGCAGTCAGTTGAAGATTATTTACAGACATTAATGTTTTAGAATTAATTTGCTTTTTTAAACAAAAGAAACATCACAAACGACGCTCGTTAATTTGTTTTGCTTGCAGTACGTGTATTCATGTTGAAGGTTGCTAAAGCAGCTAAAGTAGTGCAACGCCTATATGACTCATTCTATATGGAAAATATAGCGCCACCTGCAAGTGTTGTGTTGAGTGCGCATAAAGAGTGAATATTTCATAAGATTTAAATGGCTCTCTCGCCTCCGTTTTAATTGAGTTGCACCAGACTCAAAGCAAAGCATGCAATAGGAAAATCTATTAGAATTCAATTCCACGTTATGAGAGAGTCTATTAAAGTTAACAAGGACTCATAACCTTCATGCTTTCTTAGGCTGGATGGCTTATTGTTTAGCGCTCTCAGTGATGCCAGCCCCATTCTGTCTCTCCTCAGGTCTTTGGCCTCCGTTGTCAGTTGTGTAGAAAATAACACGAGCTTGGCTTCAATTCATAATTCATTTTGGGCAAAACAGGTGTCTGGCCTCATGTGCACCCCCTCCTCGCACAATGTGGCGGCCGCTGCCTGCAGGCAGAGTCACAGCACTTCCATCATCTCTCTCACACGAGCACAAACACATGTTCCAGCACATGCATTTGCACCCAAATTGAGATGACTGCCAGCGTGCACGCTCACGGTGCGCACATATGCAGTGCACGCGTGCATGACATATCTACAAAACTATATATTTATCCATTTGGCACTGGGCCAGATTTTTCTGGCAACAAAGGTCATTCCAACAGATAAACACATTTTAATTACCTGAGCTCCTGTTGCATGGGAAATAAGTGTACGCAGTTATAGTCAAAGAAAGTTATATATTCAGCTAGAATTATGCTAAGATTTGACTGGGAATAATCCCCCAGAGCATGCAGTCTGAATTTATGTCTCTTTTGGCTTCAGACTAATATATAAAAGTGTGTCATAGCATACAATACCACATGTCATGTAGCAAGTTCAACCAGACATGCTGTCAAGCATATTTTTATGAGACTGTAAATAAGAGACAGGCCGAGTACATCTCCATCCATTATTCATTACCAGATGTTGTTTTATATTAGTTTCCAGGTATCTGCAAGGATTCTGTGGAGACCGCAACATCCTTGTGTTTTTTTGTTTTTTGAGCCATTTACTCTGTTTCTCAGTGATGGCGCACAACTGGCTTGGAGCATATTATATATAAGCTGCCAGACTCACCATCAAGAACTGACTTGTTTGAGCAATTTATGATTTTCAGCATCAGTAGCGTGACATCGGGGGCGTTTCTACAATCCTCTTGATCTGTTTGTCCTTTTGTGGAAAACAGAGATCAAAGTGAAATGTGGAGCTGTGCGCTTTTGCCACATTGCCGGGATTATGGAGTTCTGAGGAGAAGCATCCTGACAATATGAAAATGGCATGCTACCATAATGTTTTACACATTTTCTTACACTTTGAATTTAATTCAATTCAAATTTTTGCATAGTGACAATTCAAAAAATAAGTCATCTAAGGGCACTTAAAATTATATGTCAGAAATTATTCAGTAGTTTGAGTAATGAGGACGGCTGGTGGTATGTGTATATTTGTGTGTGTGTGTG
>NW_005187415.1:3499127-3501769 GCF_000239375.1 Pundamilia nyererei
GTGTGTGTGTGTGTGTGTGTGTGTGTGTGTGTGTGTGTGTGTGTGTGTGTGCGTGCGTGATGGGGGGCGTATGATGCCAATTGTGAACACAGAAGGCCTAGAAAAACAAATCTGCTAGTGACAAAGAGTGTTATTCCAGGCAAGCTCCTCCAAATCCATTTGAACGCCCACTCAGACACCTACGGACTGGCTCATCCATAGCCAGATCAGGTCCCAGCTCAATCCATTACCTGCTGCGTGGAATGGATGGTGGCAGATTCCCTTGCTGAGGCCGCCATTATCAAAGAGAAATGGTGGAAGAGAGGAAGAGGGAGAGATGGAGGGATAAACAAAAGTGCGGCTTGGGTATAAGTGATAACAGCAGGAGAAACCGTGGGATGGAGGGCAGAAAGCTTTATCCTCTCAGAAAATAAAAAAATATCTTATTGTTCCTTTCATGGTAAAGCTGAAGATACCATCATACCGTTAAAGTGTTGGTGACACAAAAGCTTTCTATAGCATTTCTAAACCTACCGGGCACAGGGAGTACTAAGGTTGCTGAAGGCTATCCAGGCTGTCATCTGCACCAGCACAGGCCAGTTATAGTTTGCTATTAATAAGCCAGACTGTAATTTTTTATAAGGAGCCTTGGGCAATATTTCTCCAGGCTTTCTTGAGGTCTTTCAAAGTTTTTCTTTGGACATTTGCTGCTTTTTCACTCAATGTTAGTTCAGTTCTTGTACCTGACCATTTTCAGAGAAAAAAACTGTTGTTTGTTACACTACTTATCGCTGACCTATGAATCTTTCCAGGATGAAAAGGGGACCCAACTCAAAGCTAAAGCAGTGTGGGATCATCTTGTCAGAGTATAGAACAGAATGCAGCAAATATCCAAAGAAGAGCTTTGAATGTCCCTCAAGAAGTCTGGAGAACTCTTCCTGAGGACTACTTAAAGAGATTATAAGAAGAGAATCCAATTTAAAGAGAGTTCAGACTGTGTTGATGAGTAAAGGTGGTCAAATCCCAAATACTGGCTTTCAACCCTGTTAAAATTGTACAAACTCTGTCTTTGCCTTTATACTGTATTTCCATGTATTTCTGCACGTTTTAGCATATCATTGCATTTACAGTGGTTCATCGTTTATCGTGGGAGTTCCGTTCTAAAAATAGCCAGCGATAGGTGAAATCTTCAAAGTAGCCAGCTTTATTTTTTTTACAATTATTATAGGTGTTTTAAGGCTGTAAAACCCCTCACTACACACTTTATACACTTTTGTCAGACAGGCATGAACGTTTTCACACTTTTCTCTCTTGTTTGAACAATCTCAAAGTTCAAACCCTCATAGAGATTATCCCAAAGGGGTGCATTTTGGTAGACTGTTCCTGTAAGAGATGGAAATGGACTTTTTATTGTTCTTGGAGGTGCTATGAATAATGCAAGGAGGACAATCTATGGAATGAGAGTGATGTAATCATCAATTAATAGATGCTGGAAATAAGGGGAAAATTGGAATTATAGTGGAGAATGGAAAAGAAATACAACAAGCTCAAAATCCCTTTTTGTTTAAGATAAGACGTTATGTTTTTTCTTTCTTTTTGTCAAAAGTGTACACATTTATATTTTTACTGACAAGAAATACAAAGAATCATGAATTATAAATAACACACTGAACAGTTTAACCACATTGTCACTGTACATCTTGTGCACCGTATTACAGTACTGAAAATCATTAGAAACAATTCTTTGTATGCTTATCCTGACCACAAGCTGCTGTGGTTTCATCATTGCTCTTTGCTCATTGAACACAGTGAACCACTTTCCCAGACATGATAAAGCAAACTCCCACACAGCTGCACTGACAGGGAGAAGCTCTCGTATTATCTGTTCCCTTGCGATGCTCCACTTTACTCTGTGTTTGGCCAACTGTCTCTAAAACTTCTGCTGAGCAAAGTGGATCAAGCAAAGGGAATAAGTTACCTGGATTTTGAAAAGTAGCTACCAGACCTAGGAGCGTCATATCCCCACTTGACTTGGTCGCACAGGGTCACCTGCCCATTTTTTCAGGGACTTTTTAAAGTATGATATAAATGGGCACGCTGGCTTGAATCCAACACTTTCTTTCTGCACGGCAGGAGCAGGGGAAGTCTTCTCTCTCCCTTTCTCTCTCTCTCTGCCTCTCTTATAGTCATTCATCCTCTGTCTTTTTCTCCGAGCCCTCCAATCCCTTCCTCTTGACTGCTCACGTCGCATGGGATTATGGACACATTCACCACTGGATGTTTTTGGCGCAGAAAGACACTTGGAGTGGCTGAAGAAAAATACTCGTACTTTAACAGATTTGAATGTTTCGTCTGCATCTTTTTTTTTTTGTCATAGAGCTTGATTATGGATTACCCATGAACAATTACATTGCGAGACATGATTATAACAGCAAGAAATAGAGCACAAAATCAATGTGTTGTGAGTTCAACAGACTCTAGTACTGCAATAAATAATGCAAAGGAGTGCTTGAGTAAGTAAAACAGCTAAATACTGTAACTGTTAGAATTAATGTACCGCTGGTGTTCTTCCATAGAAAGAATTAGCTTTAGACCTAGACATAGAAAGATAAAGTTGCAATGACTGTAAACGTTTTTTGTTGTTGTCTTTAAAAAAAAAAAAA
>NW_005187415.1:3502718-3506658 GCF_000239375.1 Pundamilia nyererei
ATGAATAAAGGGCTTACACTAGATTACATGAAGTACTAAAGATGTCTCTAGTAACTGTCTCTGGTAATTGTTTGTGTGCAGACCAACGTGGATGTGATGCAGTTCCACATGTAAGGATATTAAATACTGCAAACTCCAGACACATAAAAAGTACTTCTAAATTGGTTTTTGGCTGGCGAATAAAGTTATCAGACCTGAATATGTGCTGTCAAAGGCGAAAAAGCCAAGGCCAAGCCCTGAGCTTGTACAGGCCAATTCAATTACTCCAGGCCATTGTCTAATGGAGAATGAACTAACCAGGCAAGGGGTTACTTTGGGATGACTCTGCTGACTACTGCCTCTTGTCTACATGATCTAATTTACTAAGACACACCGGTATTGATTGGCTTCTGCATGCCAAGAGAGAAAAACCTTCTTAGATGCACTTTTGCAGTTTGCCATCAGGCAGAGGGTGCATAACGTTGCTAAAGGAGGCCGTGCATAAACCTTTATAGACATGCACACGTATGAATAGAAGCTGTTGGAGTCCAAGGTAATTTTCTTATCGCTGTAAGCCATGACAACCAAATTGGCTGGGGTTGCAGCTGCATGGGTCAATAGGCACAATCAATGGGCTCAGCAGTGAGAAAAGTGAGGGGCGTGGGGATATGTGTGCATCTCTATAACTATGACTGCTCTTACCTGTGGCTGAATAAGAGGGCCAAAGGCCTATCACTAGGCACAATCGGTATTAACACCTTGCTTTCACCATATCTGTACTTTCCTTACGGTCTCTCTCTCTTGCTCCTCCTCGCCACCAGCTCAAAGCTGTGGATACAACAGTCTTATCTAGTGCTGCCTTGCTGTCAGTGAGTGCGGTCTATTTCGGGTTTTATCTCGAGCAGGGGCTGGGCCTGAGCCGTAGGTCTGAAGCCGAGCCAGTGCTCCTGGAGATAAGGCAGACAGGGACGCTGTAACCTGTGTGTCTGCGGTCAGGGTGGGAATGGATGGAGCCAGCTCCACAGTCTAACAGCTTCCTCTTTGCACTCAATGGATTGGATTAGGATCACACAGCTCTGAAGGCAAACTTACAAGTCTCTCTTAAAGGCAGAGCTGGTTTGGAAAGGCCACAAGAAGGGTTTTGTGGTGGTATAGTCTACCACAACACACTCTTGCCAGGGTTTTAATGGCATCACAGATACGGATACCAGTTTAACTGTAAGCAGAATGAAGTACGTTGTTAATACTTAAATAACTGTGTATGCTTATGTAAAAATACCCAATGTTTCAAAGTATATATAAAAAGAAGAGTGGTGGGTTTAAAAAAATTTAACCAACCAAATGACAAACAAATAAAGAACTACTTAGATATTTCCACTTACACGTGACTACTAAACCATAAAGTAAAACACAACAAGCTAAAATTGCACAAATCACCCAGGAGAGAAACAGGCTTAAATTGTTACTCATTTCAGAAACAAGTACTGACTGATTTGTGTTTGGGCAATGGGTGCTACTTCCAATATTCATGTCATGTTATTATCTAATAAAACACATGTTGTTAAACCCATAACAGACTTTTAATAATGACACAACTGCCAGTGCCAATTTTGAGTATGTGTGATTATATTTTGTGCTCTCCAGTGCATCTGAAAGTGCAGAACATGACTCGTATTGCTAAGAGGTTTGCTAAGTTTAATGTGAAAAGATTGATCTTTTAGTTGTTTTGAGTAGATTCAGGGAAAGTCATTCTAAAAGCATGTCTTTACACTTGTCAGCCAACTTGGCAATGCGTTAGAGCACTTATTTGTGGAGTTATTTTGAAGCTCTTATTTAAAAGAAAAAGTAGAGCCTCATTAATATTAACAACCAATCTGATGTTTTTAAAAAGAAAAAGAAAGAAAAGCTAAAGGCCTGGGAACTTTGTGTAAGTCTTATTAATATCGAGTCCCTGAGAGGTCAAACATGCTGCAAAAAATACAAATTGAAAACTTGTGCAAAAGCACACAAAACACAATGCAAGTTCAATAAAACACATCAGAAATAGAAAAAAAATGCAGCAAAAGCTCATAATTTTTTATCATATTAAAAACCTCACAAAACACGCTGGAAGTGATTCTGGGGAGAAATTAAAGTGACAGAACAGCTACCGAAGTGAAAGGCTAACGGTAAACAGCTAATGGCCAACATGTATCTAGAGTATTACATGAATCATCCAATGTTTTGTGTGCCTTTTTTTTGCTGTTGTTTTCATAAGTTTCAGTGCATTTGAAATCTCAAGTTGTGCCTTTACTGTGCATCTAATTACCCAGTAGTGACCCGCCAGCTTTATTGACTGCTCAATCCAAAATCTTACCATGATCACCAGAGGAGAAAGAAACAGCCATAACCTGTAAGCTTTGATGATCAGCATCAGTTTTCATCAGTAAAATTCTAACAATAGCCTTCCCATCCCAAATCACCCATCGTCTTTCTGTGTAGGGCTCCGAGCCTATGGCGCTAGAGCACCAAACAAGAATTAAGAAAGATCGAGTCAAAAGAAAAAAGTCAGGCTGCTCAGCCTGCCACAGCTAATAGATTGCACAGTACAATGCGGTGAGACTGCAGATGTGAATATGTCTGTCTTAGGAGTGGTGGGCTTGAGCAGGGCGACAGAGAAAAAGACAGATGATGAGAGAAACCAGATGAGAAACTCAGAAATGCTTCCAGTGATCAGCACACTACCTCAGCCTGACAGAATCATTTTCAAAACCAATGTGTCCCAATATGGCAATGTGCACTATCAGCCGCTGCCTGTTTGAGGATCAACCCTGCCCTTCTAAAAAACCCCTCCCAGAGACTTTTAGGAATCACACATTCACTTTAAACACCACTCTCCTTTTCTTTGATTACTCTGTCCCGTGACCAAACTGCCACAAACATAATTTAGTTCTGCTCCACACCGTGTTCGGGAAGCCAGAGTTATCACTTCTTGAGCCAACATGACATCTCCCTTTGTTCATGCTCCGTGATTGCATTATTCACAGTACCTTGGAGAATGTTTTGGAGAATTGGTAGTGTTATTTTGGTCCGGATGACTCAATTATGCATGAGGCTTTATTTTCAGTGTTTGCTCCATGGGTTCGAGTAAGGACAGGCTGTTAGAATCAGAAAGCATGTGAACTACTGACAGAACTGATGCCTCATTAAACCACTCCAGTGTTTCCAGACAGATATCAATCGGAAGCAAATAAGCTCACTTTCATACTCTTAATCACTAGATAAGTCTTACAAACACCACTGGAAACCAGCTTTACTATGCATCACAGCCAATATGGATCCAGCAGAAACCAAATCTGCACATGATGATGGAAAGAAAACGGACAGTTAAAAGTTACTCCCCCACAAATCTATTAATGGCTCACTACTCGACAGCACTCATTTAATGTTATTTTTTGTTATTTTTCCCAGAAAAGGTTTCACTTCAGTGACAATAGCAAAGTAAAGTAATTTAGCTGTGAACAGCCTGTCAATGTTGTTGTGTCTTTTACCTCTGAGTAAGACAAGAAGGGTGTTCTTTTTTTTCTTTTTTTTAAACTTGTGGACTCCTTTTTAGCCAATAGATTCAAAGTTACCAAAGCAGGGATTCAAAGTAGAGATTTAGGTCATAGTCAATCTGTGCATTCATATCTCATTTTCTGGAATAATGGACAAGATTTGCCAAATTAAGCCTGTTAGATCAACAAGGGTTACACAAGGACCATTGAGGGCGATCTGCTTAATTTCAGCAGTGCCATAGGGCCATGCTAATGCATACTCATATCTGGAAGCTTCCCAGTTGAGCTGTAGTCATTTCCTATTAGGCACCCTGCAACACTGCTGCGACAATAAGGTTGCACATAAATGAGGACGCCGTTGTTACCACACTGACCCCTTTATTTGATGTTTGTGATGGAAGGGACATGCTGTTGTGTGTTCCCAA
>NW_005187415.1:3506952-3546569 GCF_000239375.1 Pundamilia nyererei
ATCATCTTTTGAGGACAGTGTCTACTTGGCCAATATTTCAAAGCTTTTTGGTCATTTAAAAATGATCTCAGATGCAACATCTTTCCACTACAGCCAACAAAGCTTTATCAGCAGGACACTGCAACATTATGCATGTATTATCCTCCATGTCAGAGAACAATGAGATCAGAGCTCTGTATGAGTATGTAATCAGATCAGTGACACGCCTTAGCCCTCAGCTGCCGAGCAAGCTGCTGATGGAGCTGATTATATTATCACTACAGTATTTTATGAGTTTCAGTGTCTTCTGTCTTTGTCAAATTTTAACTTGCCATCCCAAATTGTTTCCTCCGCTTGCTGTCGTTAACACAGATGGAAAGAGTCAAGTAGCTGTACTTCCTCAATAACAAACACAACTTGGTATGTGTCGGGTACAGCTGTTGTAGTGTAGACTGCATTTAGAAGATGAACTTTGGCTCTGAGACAAAAAAGTGAAGCCGATGCTGCTCATCTGGTATCAAAAAGACATCTGGGAAAATGGCCTTTGGTTCCCTTGCTGTACACACTTCAGTAAATGCTTTCTTGATGGGTTTATGTCCTTAATCACTCATTTCATATCTAATTAAATACAATATAAAGTTAATTTTGCAAACTATGGTCCCCAATAGAGTAGAAAAATGGTGATAAAAAACCTAAACATAACCTGCTGACTGTAGCATTTGACCATGATTGTCATGTCATACTAGCAGCCACATTTTGAAAATGTCTCTATCTAATCGAACCTCTCATCTTTCTTGTACACTTAAGATAGCAATTTGACACACATAAATGCCAAAGTAGGGCACACCTAGTAATTGTCTGTTGTCACCTTCTTCTCCTATAACACGAGTGGGCAATCCATTTTCCTGAGGAGTCAGAAGAGAAACTGGGACTGTTGTGGAGGGCCACATCAACAAACCTAACTCAGTTCTGCTTAATACTAGTTTTATCTCTATATAAACCTTTTAATGGGGCCCTCGACAACAGTCCCACTTTATCACGTGGCCCCTTGGAAACCACCTATACAATGCAACTCAGCCCACGTGCATCCAGTAGAAATCAAATCTGCAATGGAAACAAAATGAAAAGTTAAAGGTTTGAGCCCCACAAATCTATTAATCTAGCACTTCAGAAAAACACTTTCCTGATGGTTCCCTGATAGATTTATGATCTCAATCATTGGTCTTTGGTTTTAAATCTAATTGAATAAAATATAAAGTTCATTTTGCAAATTATGGTCCCCATTAAAAACAGGGAAAACTGGTGAAAACTTCTACATTTAAGACAGCAACTTGATGCACAGAAATACCAAGCGATAGTATATCTAATAACTGTTTGTCTGCAGTCACTTATTAGTGGGACCCTCCCGAACAGTGCCATTTAATCATGTGCTCTCTTTGGAAACCAGTTTTACTATGGGAAAGTGAATTGCACACCCAAGGGGTGACAAGCATCCAGAGATCCACACGCACATTTTTGGCTGTTTTGTTTAGCATTTGGGAACTCAGTAAAAGCTGCATGCAACGACAAATGTCAGTTTGAAAGCATGTATACACACAACACAGAACAGAAAAGCAACTTTCAATAAAAAATAACAGTCCATACCCTCACTAGAGCCTCCTAAAAGCCCCTATGTTCACTACAACCTGTGAATAAATTTAGACGATAAAAGAAAAGAAGAGAACCATTTAAAAACTCATCTGTATAACAATATTTTAGCACTTTGTCGTGCAATCATGCTTACATTTGTGTGTATAAATAATCCACCAATGCCGCAACAGCCAAAATCCTGACCAATTCCACCTTTCAAGCTGAGTATTCCTCAGCTGTCGCTGTGCTCCTAGTAACTCAAATGAATGTCACATAGCCTTTTTGCTCATTGCGAGCACTGGTGTGACCCAGTGTTAATTAAAATAAATTGGACTGAGCGATCAGAATTTCTGATCTAATTTAGCCAGGGAGAGCTCTTGACCCAGGAGATGCAGTGAGGCTGCGATGCTGCTTTACAGCCACCGAGATGGCTCAGTTAACTGCCAAGAGGGAAAGCCAATAAAGGAGAGGAAATGAAACTGAGCTTGATTTCTACAAAGCTGTGGCGTTGTGACAGTTCAAAGATGACAAAGGAAGATTTTGTTTAATTTACTTTCTGGGTTTTCAAAAAAACTGAAATTTTCAGTGCACAAAAAATGGAAAGCAAAGAAAAAGCAGACCTGAAAGAAACATGATGAGGATCATTTATACACATTTGAGTAATTTCCCCAGACATTGTAGTCATGGGCCTGCTTTGATCCCATCAGAAAGCTCCTGCTGTCTGAGAGTGGCAACATTTTCTTATGATCCATAACGCAATTTAAAAAAAAAATTTTAATCACGTTGTTAATGCATAATTTGAGAGGTTGACAATTTTCATATTCGAGACTTCAACCTCAGCTAGCAGCCTGGATGAAATGAAATTAAGCCCACTCACAGTCAAAGTTGCTATAGACAACAGGTAAGGTACTGTACATATTGCATAGAGAATATATTTATGTGCATCTCCGGCTGTCACTGCTATTGAGTGTTCAAAATGTATATAAAAGGTCATATTAAGAAACTTGTACAGTACTTGGCATGAATCTATATTAATCCCAAACCCTCTGTAATAAGTAAAAAACTGAGCAATAGTGAGCGGAGTCTCTCATCCTGAATGCCAACTCCACCATCTTGGACTGCAGCTGGTGAAGGCTGACCTTGCTCTACTCCCCAGCCTTGCAGGCTCTGCTTAGAGCGGTCCTTCTTTTCGCAGGGGATCTCCAAAGCAGAAGGACTACCATCAGACTGCTGTCGTCCAAGATGATGGAATTGGAATCCCTTCGGCAGTAGTACGAGCTCCACTGTGGGAGGAAGATAAATGATATCAAGGTCCACCATAATAGCAACTTGCGCTAGCTGGTCACAGTGATCTTCAAAATAAAAGTTAAAGAATTGTGCACTAATACATCAATGATGTGTGGAAACAGTGAAATGTTACATTGTATTAGAATAAACATAAGTAAAAGACAACAAAATTTAAAATTCCAATTTTTTTTTCAGAAATCCTGAATGGCCCCATGCCAGATAAATTGCTTTTGCATGTCCTCTTAGGGAATAAAATACTTGATAAAACAAGGCCTTACATATTCAAAGCCAATGTAATGTGTCACTGAATGAAAAACAAAATCAGACAGTACAGGAGTTGAGAAATCTGATGTGACCTGGTCTTTCAGAAACAAGTGCATGCATTGTGTTTGTTTCTCCTGGTGGTAAAAGATAAAGAAGAAAAATGTCTGTCGGGCTATATTCGCCCATCTGCTTTCTATTCAAATGTGTTATTTGATGTCACAGGGATGCAGTCTGTCACAGTAAGCTGTGTCACGTACCACAGTACTGTGCCACGCGTGCATAGATCTGCAACATGGTTTAAAGTGTGCATAATTACAGAGCAGCAATCTGATTGTTTAAAGATGCATTTCGTCTGTGCTAAGTGGTTGCTAAGCTAACTGATGTGCAGGAAACTGTGAGGGGTAAGCTGTTCATGTTGCAGGAGGATGGGGTCATGGCAAGGAAACCCTTTTAGGAGTTATTGCTAAAACATCACGGAAAGACTGTGGAGAAAGAGCCAGCTTAGTGGCTGCAGAGGATTTAGCTAGAGTCGAACATTTGCTGTTTGCGCTTCTCTAATGAGCTTGGGGCAAAATTGTAAAATCTTCTCACAACTAATTTTAGACTCAAGAAGCAATGAGGGAGAAATAAAGGGGTCCTTTCTTCAGGTGGTGTCCCAGGAGGTTCATAGTTCATAGCTCAGTGCCTTCAAACAAACAAACCAAAAAAACGATTTCTAATGGGAAAAAAATAAAAGCATATAAAGTTTTTCGTCCTACATCAAGAGACAAGCAAATGACCTCCTTTTGTGTTTTTTTAGTAAACGCTCAAGATTGAGAGAGAAAGCAATTTAACTTCAAGTGGATGATTGTTTTGCTATTAAAAAAATAAGAAACACAGGGGAGGCGAATTGCAGTTTTCTGTGCTTAAACCTTCAGAGTCGTGTTGCTAACTGGATGTTAATCTTACATCTGAGACTTATTATAATTCTGGCTGTTTTGTAAACTTTGTTTCGAATTTCCCTTTTGTGTGTGTGTGTGTGTGTGTGTGTGTGTGCGTGCGTGCGTGCGTGTGTGTGTGTGTGTTTTCTAACACTCTGATGTTAATAATGTCAGCGAAAGTGGATATTCCTAATATGGTCATCTCAGGCAGGGGGAGGCCCCGTCTACCTGACATTGAAACCTTTTGTTTAAAAGCAGCAGCCAATCAGAGGAATGCTGGCTTAAAGGGATTGGAAGAATAAAAATGTAGAGTTGTGGTAAATGGTAAATGGCCTGTATTTGTATAGCGCTTTTACTAGTCCCTAAGGACCCCAAAGCGCTTTACACAACTAGTCATCCACCCATTCACACACACATTCACACACACTGGTGATGGCAAGCTACATTGTAGCCACAGCCACCCTGGGGCGCACTGACAGAAGCGAGTTGATAGTTAATAATAGGTCAACTTTAGTGTTTTTATGCGTAAAATGTACGACTAAAGATTTAAGTGACTAATAAAATAGCAAAAACAACCCCCAAGCAGATTTCATATGGATGCATGTCATATACAAAGAACAGTGTATTTAGTTCCATGCATGCATAAGCTATACATGAACAATACTACCATGAATTTCTATCCACACACGGTAGGTAAAACTACCATGATTTATTTGGGTTGCAGGTGAGTCTGTTGACTTATATGTAGTGTCTGAGACCATTTTGTCTCATAGATTGTCTGGAGGAATGGCTGCAGTGATTCAGAAAAAAAAATTCACAGCACTGACTTTTGAGGGACCATGTGCTGTGGTTGATGAGCAATAGCGCTTTACTATTTTACTCAAGGCTTACTTTTTGTTCTTTTTATTCTCCAGTCTATCTCACTGCTCTCCCAACACCACGCACAAATGCAAAATGCATCAAAAACCATTTGGTGTAAGGTGGGTAAGTAAACTCCGTCACAATTAGGCAGCGTATGACATCAACAGTAAATAATAACATACGCTGCAAAACACTGACTTATACAAATGCGAAGCGGAGTATAGTGGCCATAAAAATTGATTGCACAAAAGAACAACAGTGTAATCAGACCGTGAGAGGAAAGCTATTATATCTATGTAGCAAATATAATTCCTCAAGAGGAAAATTGAATTCTTTGAACACAGAAGACAGAAGAAAATTAGTTTTCACCACAGTGGCCATGTCGTACAGTAGAAATAAACATTTCCCAGCAAAGCTATAGGGACAATTTGTTCCAACACAATACGTTAGAGGTTTTTGAGTACAATGAGGAACAAAACATACAAACACAACTTTTTAATTATGTTTCACCCTAAAAAATGCAGAACAGATCCTAAGACCACAGAAAAATGATGCCTGCAGATATACATAAAAGAAAGTGTGCATAAATAGACTGGAGGAGCACCCAACCTACCTCTCTTGATCAAAATGTTACCAAAACACAAAATAATAAGCACATGAAAATAATGTTAACAGTCATCTGGAGCCAACAGCCAAATTAAATCCTCAGCCAGCACAACAGACGCTCTTCCTTAATGTTATGGACGTGCAGTGTGGACAATGTTTGATTTTGTTGCAGCAGGTTATCACTATAATTAGCTCTAAGAGATGAATCATTTTTTTCCCCACACGCACTAACAGGTAACAAAAACACGCACTGAGTCAGAAAGAACTCGCCTGCAAATGATATTAAATATAAAACAAGCAAAAATGTCCATCTCAACGAGCCGTTTAATCTTGTATTCAGATCTGAGGCTGTGCCAGCAGGATGATGTAACTATTTGTTGTATAAGTCCGTGTTTCCAAGGCAACTTTAATTTAGCAGATTTTCCCTGGAAGTGATCTGCCTTATTTGCAAGAACGCTTCTCAAAAAGAAGTGACACTGCATTGCAAACATGCTAATTAGCTCTCGTCCTTTTACGGTTCCACTGCAGTGAAAAAGAAGAAGGGAAGGAAGCAGATAAAACTGTGCGGCAGAAGTGCAGGTGACACATCAATCAAACCCTGCCATCAACGCTCTTTGACAAATTAAGATGGACTCGAAAAACGCAGCCGCGTCATCATCGTCACCATCACCGCGCTGATTTCGTTCCACAAATGGAGCATAAATGCAGCGACTCTTAAAATTTGCAATCTCAGGTAAGAAATTGCTGCCTGTCACCTGTCAAGGTCTTCTCTCAGCCAATTATTACACCACTGGGCGCAGGCCCATCCATCCATTAGATGTCAACTATGTCAACACAGTGCATTAACAATTCAGTGGACAGTTCTGCTTCCCCCTGCACGACTCTCTTATGTTTTAATATCATAAACAGCAGAGAGAAGTAGGAGGCGAGAGCTTGATAGACCGAGTCTTCGTGAGCATGCTGAGCCTGACTCACGAGAATGAGATGTTTCCAAAAATATAGAAGGGAGGGAGAGAAAGAGGGAGAGGCAGAATGTGCTGAACAGGCTGGAACAGAAGAAAACGAGTGGATTAACTCCCTCCCCCACCCTCACTGCCACCTCCTCTCCTTCTCCCCCCCCCTCCTTCTTTCCGAAAGCCCTTGGATTCATCACAAAACATGCCGAATTAGTGGGAACAAATCGCCTGTATAAACACCCCTAAACACTTTCCCCAACTGCCACGATGCAAAAAATAAAATAAGATAAAGTAATAGTAATGCTGTCACTATTTTATTAAAACCAAAAGAAGAGTTAAAAAAAAAGACCTAAATGATTGAAATTAATTAATTTGCTCCGCTCCTCTGGGGGCAGATGTGCCCCACAGTGAGCAGATGTCAGCAGTTGGTTGCGTGTTGTAACTAGGCACCGTGATGTACACGTTGGCTGTTCATTGTGACAGATTGCTCGATGCAAATCTAGTGCGATGTGAATATGGTAGTCTCAGCCTCCTTGCTGCAACTCATAATACTCTGAAGCCCCTATAAGCCAGATAGCAGATTTGGAATATTTTTGTCTGTTAGGAAAATGTTTGCCATGCCTGCTAGTTTTGTCAGTTTTTATCCTTAAGCTTGGTATATCTTGAGTACAATAAAAGCGGGGGGCGGGGGGGCGCACTGGTGCAGAAATCAAATAACAAAACTACTCAATTTTTCTGTGACCCAAATGTTTCTTTTCCTCTCTGTGAACTGCTGTGGGTAGATCATCCACATGATTTCAGACTCTGAGTGCATGTGCATAGCGCCTGATGAATAAGATGATTATCTCACTTGCAGAGAGACACAGACAGTGAGAGAGAGATCACATGACTCGTGACTGGTCAGCCTCACCAGATCTGGAGTATTGAAGAATGCCCGCGCACATGAACACCCAAATCACACTCACTATTAAGCAGACAAAAATAACAAAAGATGGCAAAGATGATACTGATAATTTCTCATGCAGCGAACAGATTCCCCGTCAGGACTCAGACGCCACAGCAGGGTATCATGGGACCCTTTAATCTAGCATGAAAGACATGGGTAATCCTTGTTGGGGGATTACTCCCGACCAGTACTCTCTCTTTGCATATTCCAACTTTGGTGTACAAGTGCTTAAGCACTAACCCACCAATCACGATCTATCCATGGCTCCATCACTCATCCTAAGACTTAGCAGAGAAGGGGACATGTTTACACTTGACTCCCACCGCAACCAAGAGGATTTACCAGTGAAGAAACAGAACCTATGTGTAAGCCTACATAATGACCTGAACACTCTAAACAGACTGCGACAGCAGTTTTCCACAGCAAAAACAATCAGTTCACAGCATCATAACATTATGCTAAGATGTTTACATTCCAATGCACAGCTCAGTCCCATTTTGTTTATTCTGTGCAATTTACAGAAAGTATGTGCAGTTATCAAAGTGTAAAATGATATTTTTGTTCTCAGTGCGGATTAGATAACCGCACTTACAGGAAAAACATAAACATAAAATATCTTGAATGTGTTTTGCATTAGCACAGGAGCATTTGAAGTAGAATAGCAAAACAGTAACAGTGTGGTGATTGTATAAGAAGCAGAAATCCTTACAGAAGCTCTGTGCTTGCTGTAAAAGTATGTCCGTGCATTTTTTGGATGAGAAGTAAAGTAGGAAGATTTATACCACTCTCACATCTGTAGGCTAAATATGCAATTTGAGCAAACCTAGCTTAGCATAAAAGGTAACTTGCTAGTGGTAGTATAGGACAGCGGTCCCCAACCTTTTTTGCGCCTGACAATATTTTCACGGACCGGCGGATAAATACAACAAAATAAAACTAGTACTGGTACCGAAAAAAAGAAGATTTATTCATAACACACGTGAAAAGACCCAGGAAAACCAAGTTAACGATAAAACCGATAACAAACTAACGTTGAAAACCGATAAAAACCATACATTTCACACCTGAGCCTCAACTCTCGCGGCCCAGTACCAAACGACTCATGGACCGGTACCGGTCCGAGGCCCGGGGGTTGGGGACCACTGGTATAGGACATTGCTAGCCATGACATAAACATAACCACTTATAAAACAGTCGCTTCAAACACAGACATTATTTTATCTTGCATGGATTGATCAAATAAAATGTAACATATTAATAAAGAGCTTCTGAATATGTATTTTAAGTACATTAGCTAGTTTTAGAGGAGTAGTAAAGCTAGGTGATTTTTTTTATGTACTAATCTTTTTCTTTTTTCTTTAAAAAAAAAAAAAGATTAACTATTGCTTCAAACCAAGCATTCTCATAAAAGTACATACAAAAACACAAATCCCACATCATAAAACATGTACACAACAGCTATAGTGCATTAATGTCACTTAATTCTATCATCTGCTTCCATTAATCCTTAGGGACTAGTAAAGCACTATACAAATACAGGCCATTTACCATTTACCATTAATCTATCGAGTGAAAAGATAATATCAATTGCTAGCTATGACACTACATTGAGAGAAAGTAACAATAAAAAAATCAAACTACAGTCCAGTAGTGCTTTTAAATACAGGTGTGATGCTAAGACGGAATGGAGTTCATCTGCTAAAAATTTGCCCCTAGCAAATTTCCAGAGAAATGATTCAGCCACTAAGTCTCACATTACTGGCGAAGAAAAAGAAATACTGTTTAAATATGCAGGACAGAACCTTTGAAGCTCCATCCCCAATTTAATCAGTTAATATTTAAAGCAGGAATATTCTTTATATAAGGCATTTGCATGATGGGCTGCAGAGAGGGTGGCTGCTGGAAATGAAGACATGAAGACTGAGATATAACAAGGTGAAATCTTAATCCTCCTTTTTTTAATCATTGGTATTCAGAGGCCTGCACTGCCTGTAATAGCTTGTCAGACATTAAATGCAGCAACATTTGCAACATTTACAGAACCTCACTATCATCCCCCAGGAATCGAATGCATCATTATGTTCGGTTGTAGTAAACATTCTCTCATTTTTCAACTAACATCTTAGTCTTCATTAGCTTCATAACATCAAACAATATCATACATAAAGGGGTTTACAATATTAACCTTGAGCTTGATGTATGTTAGTTCACATTCTGTAATTGCATTTGTCCAAATTAATATACGTATTACTTACATTGCCCCCCGAATTTTGCATAGTATTCTGTCATTACGTCTAACAGCGGAAAATGAAATTCATTTGAGAAAGAATAGATTCTGAAAGGATGGAGAGCATAACCAGGTTAAATTCTGACAGCCAAAAGAAAAGAATAAAACAAAAAACAGACAACAATAGTTACATTTTAGCTAACACCTACAGATGGAGACACAGTTGTGATCCTCATGTCATCATTCATTTGACCATTACCAATCGGCCATGGCGCATTAGCCATGAAGCTGCAAGGCCAACGAAAACTACTGAAGCCCTCCACTATGAAGAATGTGAACCACATAGTATTCAGCAAAAAAACACATCCATTTGGCTTCACAGGCAGTTCAAACCTACTGATAGTGGATTGAACCGAGAGTGAGGGCAAATGCAAATGCCTGAAAATCTGTAGCCACAAACCTAGCACAGTGTCACAAGGTCATTTAACCACACACATTCACAAACAGGCACATGTACACTGAGCAACAGTGGCGGTTTTTGATACGGGCGACACGGGCAGTTCCCCAGGGCGGCATCGTGGTGGGGGGTGGCATCACGGGCATCGGCAAAACAAAAAAAAATTGCTCATACTCATGTTGCCCCGACATCAGCGCATATTGGGAATGGTACAGGCACCAATCGGTTTTCTATCGCCCATTTCCTGGGAGTAAGGGCACCCTCCGTATGTGAGGTGCGCTTGCTGCTTGAGGTACAGGGAGGAGAGGGCGGGACGGCGGGGGATTCACTGGTGGCTGGAGCAGCATCTAATAACCAACTCGCAAAATAAAACAAAACAACAAACACGAAAACACCAGACATTATGATAGAGAGGGATCAATAACAATTTAAAATTTGTATTTTATATTTTGATGATTTAATGTCTCACACACAACCCGTGGAAAGGGGTTCATAATGTTGTAAATCCAAGCCCATTGTGTATTCATGATTTGAATCCTGGGTTGTGTGAAATCCCAGAAATACACCTTAGACAAAGTGAATCTGTGAACTATAAGGTGTAGGTCTATTAGGTTATATTGTGGCGATCCTCGAGTTGGGGGATTTGTGTTCATACTGGAGTCCAAAATTAAAACCAATGGAAAATGGACAAGAAAAGTTCAAAGCCATCAGGTGCTCAGTTTAGAAAAAATAGAAGAGAAGAGGAGGAGAAACGAGCAAAAGATACAGGTAAGCAGATGTGTCATTGGATTATGGGAGGTCATGTATCCTGAAACAATCAGAATCAGAATACTTTATTAATCCCTAAGGAAATAATGTGGATTACAGTTGCTCCAAGAAGAAATGGTAAATTGTTCATTTGACCTGTTCTCATTGTATGACGAATTATGATGGCTGTTTGGTAGCCGTTTGCATACAATGCATATTATCCCTCTCTTCATGTGTGAGTGCATGTGTTTCTCTGGTGAATTTCGACAACAGTTTTATGTTAATGTACAATCTTTAATATGTTTTATGTGTGTGTGTGTGTGTGTGTGTGTGGGGGGGGGGGTGCCAGAGGGAGTGTTCGCCCAGGGTGCTAAACAGGCTAGGACCGCCACTGCTGAGCAAAATAATAATAATTTGACCAAACATCCCACGCAATACTCTGTAAATGGCATTTCACAAAACAAAATGAATTCCCTTGAGAAATTATGCAAAGCGTATTGAACCACTGTATCGCCGGCTCCGTTCTCAAGCGGTCACACAATCAAACAAATAAGAAGAAGAAGGGTGATGCCAAGACAGAAAGCAATTCTTCCTTTTTTCCTGAGTAGCCTGTCAGATGATTGAGTCATCCACTCCATTCCATTCGAGGCAGCTTTCCATATTTGAGTGCTTCTCGGCATGGACACTTGCTGCACTTTAATTAAGGTTTGCTATGCATTATACAAACAGAAAATGCTTAAGAGTGCAGAAAGGCTCACATTAGTTGAGCTTTTTTCCCCCTCATTCAAAAAAAGTCTTTGCCAGTCAACAGATGGTATTTATTAAAATCATAGACAGCAAAAGAGGTCTATTGTGAGATTTATTTTTTTTTCTTTTAGTGCCCATTGGCAGTCCATTAAACAACTGAAACTGTGTGCGAAAATCCACTGAGATACAAGGAGAGAGGCATGGAATTAGGAATGTTTGTATTATTCATTGGCAGCCAAAATCCAATGCAGACTTCTTCTGATCATTAAATGAAAAGTATCTCCAGCAAAGTACTGTAATTGCCTCACAAAAATTATCTGCCTCCCCATCCCCCTCTTTCATGATCTAAACACAAGTGCACAGAACCAATTCCAGTCACATGGTAACGGCTTTGATTATGAACAATATGTTTCTTGATGTTTCTCGGGAGAGATGGTAGCTCAGAGGGAAAAGAGTTCAATGTGTGAGCTTGTCTGCCAGAATGAACCGCTTTCAAGCCAGCCACCTCTGCCTGTCATCTTCCCTCAGACACAGAGAGAAGCTGTCTGTCATCTTCCCTCAGACATAGGGAGAAGCAGAATTACTGGGGCACTCAAATGCACATGCCAGAAATTGGGCCAGTGCTCAGTAGTGACACTATTTGTGATTTGCATATGAATATGCTGAATGAAAAAAAAAATGGAAAAAAAACTAGACCAGTATTCCCTTTAATTTCACAATATCTGACTTGGCCCCTCTGGGGCCTAAGTGAAATGATCAATGTCCAAAATTAAACAGTAATTGCCAGCCCCATAATGAAAATGGACCCCTAATAGATATTTTTCATCAGCAGAACCTGCAGTGCAGGATGCAATTACCTGGAGTGTTTACAAGCCATTTCAGCACCATTTTTTGCATTTCCAGGCATCAAGGCTAAGGTCATTATTTAACGGAATGAGTTTTAGGTGGAAAAATATCCACATTGATGTCTGAATCACACAAAATTGTATTATTCAGTTCATCAGTGTAGATGGAGACATTGCCAGCACATTGAAATTATAACCTTTGCAAGAGAAATACCACTCAATTTGAGAATAAATATATCTTTGCCTTGTTGTCTTTATTAGGTTTGGTTTGAAACTGTAATGTTAATTCGCTTTTTTTTTTTAATAGTTTCCATTTGACTCTAGGAAAATATGATGATTATGAATACTTATTTAGAAGTGGCAAATTTCTTGCACATGCATATAAATTCAAAAGAAAATGTTAATTTGCTCCATGTTCAGTGCTGCTGCAAATCAATGTGACCTTAAAACTGAGAGAAAGGGTCAAACTGCTATGTCATTTGTGACTGGAAGGCTCAGTATAAGGGCATTCATTATCCCAGAGTGGTTTGCCATTACTCCATATGGGAGTTGCATATATTACATATGAAATTCAGTGGTATTCCTCTTTAACACAGAGTGAGGAAAAAACTGCAAGGGTATGCGCCCAGAGTTACATCCATGGAGATTATCCCCATTAAATGTCAAAGACTCTTCATATTCAGTGACAAGTTTTAGCATACAGCATATTCTCTTTTGGCAGCTGTTCCAAGGACTCAAATGACAGAAAAGATTGGGTTTGAAGAGGCAAACTTTAAATATTTTTTCATGTGTTTTGCTTATAAAAAGCATGACTATATACACATATAAAAACCTTTGTAGAAATAACCACAAATAATGTCTTAAATACAAATATGCACATGAACAGTGGCTTTAAAATGCTAACCAGTCAGACGCCTGATGGTATAAGATGAGAAATTACATTTTAGAGAAAGAAATGTACATTTTCTTTATTTTTTTATTTTTTTTATTTTTTTTACTTCAGAATCTCTAAATCTGACCAGTCAACATTTCGCAACCCAATGACAGGGATAAATGCAAATTTTGCAAAATGGAAACTTTTTATTTTCAAAAAGCAACAGATTACACAGTTAACTTTCAGCAAATGCAATCCTAACTGAAACTGTACTCACATTCGGGACTTCAAAATGAAAAGACTCACATACTTACACACAATCTATCTATAATATACAAAAAGAATACATAATAAATATTAAAATGGCCACAAGAGAAAAAAGTAAGTCACTGAAAACAATCAGTAGAGAGCAAATGTAGGGAAAGTAGAAACAAGACGGTGTGCCTTAAATGTCTCTCTTTTTTTTTTTCTTTTACATTTTTTACAAATTGTGCAAGATTTCATACTAAGGCTCTGGTCTTGAAGTGACTGTTGTCTGATCCACACACACACACACAGAAACACACACAGAATCACACACTCTCCCTGTGCTCTGAGCACTCTGTGGGGTGTAGCAAACCATTGCAGAATAAAAATGGGCTGCTCAGTGTATGGCCTGTGATGCACATGGGAGTGGACCAGCTTTTAAAAATGAACATGCACTTCACGCTAATGTGAAAAATAGGAAGAAGAAAAGAAAAAACTCCCCTTGCACCTAAAGGGGGGAAAAAAAGAAAAAAAGAAGAAGAAGAAGAAAACTTTTCAGGAGTGATTGAAAAATAAACCCCAGAAACATGACAATATCATAACCATTAAGGCAAGAACACCCGGAGTGGCATCAGCAATACTGTAACAATGTGATAGTGTTTAGGTACATGGATATGATGAAACATTTAACTACTTCTTCAATGTCTTTTTTAAGCACAAGGTTGTTTTCAAAAGCAACTTTTTTTTTTAAAATTCCAAACATCACTTCATCTTTTTTTTCCTCTGTTTTTTTTTTGTTTTTGGTTTTTTTTTTTTTGTAAAATGTGTTAGGAAAATAACAATGCCAGACACTAGGGACATATGGATAAAACTACAAGAAATCCTTTCTAGATTTTAAGTTGCAACTTCAAAACCACACATTGTAAATCCCCCATCATTAAGCCCCCTGCCCGGTAAATGAAAGAGATATCACTTACATTAAAACCATTTTATCCTCTTGTGATGGTGTAATCCAACAGTTTTTGCTCTACTTACAGCGGTTGTGTAGTCTGTTGCAAATTAAAGCATTCATTGTTTAGTTTGGAGGGAGAGGGGGGAGAAGGAAAAAACAACAAAAAAGTTGTCCTTGCAATGCAACTGTCGACCCCCCCCCAAAAAAAGCATCTTTACATCTTCTTTTTAGTGCAACTCTTAAAATGTAAAACATTTCCAGTGATTCCTTGAGAGGTATCATTTCTTTGTTTTGTGTTATTATTTTTTTCTTTTTCTTTTCATACTTACGTATTTCACACCTCACAGAATAACGTGTCTTCAAATTATCCCAAGCAAGACGTCTTGTTTTCACTGTTTTGTCAAATCGCTCTCTCTTTTTTTTTTCTTTCAACTTTTTGCATCTCTGCATTGGCATGGCCTTCCACAATGTCTGTTTACTAGAACATAAACACAGGAGGTGATCCATTCCCCCTGCGTTATTCCCATTCCCTTCAGCCTCCGTGTGTGATACGATTTAGATTCAATCGCCCCAGCACAGCCACGTGATTGGCAGTCCACCTTCAACCTCTGTAAAGAAGGGCCAGGAGAAGGAGGAACAGGAGGAAACTGGAGGATGAAGAGAAGGGAGATAGAAAGAGAGAGTACGCTGTACAATGGGAGCAAACCCAGATCAAGATCAATCAGGGCAATAGAGACATAGATGAGAAAAAAAACCCTCATATAACACAGTAGGGTTCCCTTGGTAACCTGGATTTTCTGCAGTAGAGGAGTGTGGTGCTGAAGCAACGCCGAAGCTCTCTGTTAGAGAAGATGCAGATGAAAGGATTGACCCCAGCCTGGGCAAAGCTCATCCACACGGCTGCTGTCAGGTAGCCTCCAGGGACAACGGGGCCCCTTGCAAACACCCGCCAGTAGCAGGCAACCAGGTAGGGCCCCCACAGTGCCAGGAAGAAAAACGTCATGATGTAGAACATCCTACTAATCCTCTTCTCGGTTTTGAATTCATCCAATACCAGTAGACGCCTGCGGCCCGCTGCATTGCTGTTCTGCCGGATGCCCAGCAAAGTAGGTGGGGTGGGGCCTCTTCCAAATCCAGCCAGCCAATTAGCTGCCGCTTGCCCGCTGGCACCTGGGCCGTGGAAGGTCCAGTTCTGGCTGACGGCAGGCACGAACTGGACGGGCTTCATCTTTCGACGGTCGTGGACGAAAAAGATGAGCTTGAGGTAAACCAGTTGTGTGGCCAGGAGGATGAGCGCCAGCAGAAGCATGAAGCCCAGCGAATCATTTGCCCTGAAGGAACGGTGCTGGAATGTGCACTGGTCCTCCTCCCGGATAAAAGAGTACGTCCCTACATCTAGCACCGGAGGGAACGCCATAGCCACAGACAACGTCCACACCATGCAGATGACAGCCAAACACGTCCAGAAAGTCAGCCTCTTGGTGTAGAAACGGTGGTGCGCGATGGCCAGGTAACGGGTGACACTGACACAGAACAGCATGAAAGCCGTGTGGAAACAGGAGAGCACACCCAGGAAGGCGATCACTTTGCAGGTCAACGTGCCGTAGGTCCAGGCAGACCCATTCTTGACTGAGGTGAAGACAAAAGGGAAGCAGATGGCGGAGCGCAGGATGTCAGAGGCGCACAGGTCCAACAGGAAATAGTAGGGCGCTCGGTGCAGGCTCTTGTCTTTGACCAGCAGGATGGAGATCAGGAGGTTTCCGACCACACCGACTCCAATGATAAAACCCAGAGAGGTCAGTTTGAGGAACGTGGTGAGAGGAGAGACATTCTGCAAGATGTTGTGGTCCCCTGCATGGCTATAGTTCGCCATAGATGGAGGAGGGATCATAAAGATAGCGGAATAGCTTCAGCCAAGTATCATGATCTAGAGGTGGCAGGGGGAGGCGTTAGATCCATTTGGCGGTGTGCTTTGAAGAGGTTTCCAGGCGTATAGGCAACCTCTCCTCTAAGGCATCCTTTGTTCCTTTGTCTCATCACACCTAAAAAAAAAAAATCCCTGAAAAATACGTTCATCCCATCAACATTCAGTCCCATACAAGAGTTAAATTACACCTGTACCATTTATACTCCCATGAACATAATTTTCCTTTGCCCTGACGATTATTTAATGATTTAGTTTTTAGCATTTTGAGTGGCTCAGTGCAGAACTCTGCCTCAGCCTGAATACTTTGTCTACTGAGAATCACACAGACAGTAAGCGAGCTCGATCTGACTAAAGCATCAATGCGTTAGACTAACAGAATATTCTTTCACGTCGCTTCCTGAACAAAAGCAGCACAAAGCCAAGAAAGCACAGTTGAGGCTTCATTAACAAACGACTGAGTTTTCTTCTTTTTTTCTGTCGTCTGTCGGAAATAAACGAGTGGCAAACACACACACACACACGCAAACAGATCTAGGCTTGGATTTTTTTTTCTTTTTTTACATTTTCAGCGCACTGTGAAACATTAAGACAAATGCAGTCCAAAAATAAGCTCTTCTTGATCACACCCTACAGAAGAGAGGAAGGCTCCCTGGATCGGTGGATGCCTCGAATAAACTCACCCCAACCTTTATGCGTTGTGGTAAATCGACTGGTAAAGGGTGCATACAGTACGCGATAAAGCGCCCCCCTCCCTTTTTTTCCCTTTCTTGTCTGACTAAAGGTTAACTGGATTAACGGGGTCTAACGTTAATAAGCGGTGTTCTCATCAGGGCTTCTATGGAGCCAGCCTCCATTTTTTTCCCCCCAGATCATCCTTTGTTACTAATTACAAAGAGTTAAGCGAACATAACGCGTAACACCCGCTCTGTGAGCCACATCGGCGTAATTCTTTTTGCAATGCACGGATGCGATAATCAGTAGGGCTGGGTTGAAAAAAGGATGGGTAAAATGGCACTAACAAAGCCCGTTGGTAAAAAAAAAAATATTATGGCGAGCTCAATTCCATATATATATATATATATTTGGTGGGGGGAAAATTGCATAACATATGCTCCATTTCGTTAATAAGTACGCTTGTGTCTACTTACGCATTTAAATGTGTCCTCCGTGAGTCGAGTGGTCTCTCTCTTTTTAAATGCGCGTTTGAATCCGATAGAATTTAGTTAAACACGGAGCAGAATTAAATAATCGCCTTTGCGTCCCAGTCGGCCGGATGAAGCACAACGGTGTAGCGGATCCGCATGTCCATTATACTAGAATAATTTCCAAGTCTCCGCTATGGTTTGGCTGGAATCGCATCCACCACACAAGACAAGGCCAAAAGAGAAAAAAAGATGAGAGAACGAGAGAGACAGTCGACCATAAGATCAACCAAAACCCTACCTGTTGACAATCCAATTTCGTGTCCCTCCTGATCGCTATTTACATTGCACAAATCGTGCTTTTCGCCGTTTTAAAAAGCCTGCTTTGTTGCCTGCCCCCTTTTTTTCTGCCTCCACCGTGAATATCCTACAGTAAACGGAACCCACTGCGCATGCGCCCTGCATCCCCTATTTGTGATCCAAGACGCGTCTTGTCTCTTGTTGCAGCAGCGGCGGCGGCGGTTAACAGCGTCTCTCTCTCACGGTAACATCTGCTCAGCGGTGCCTGCTGCTGCTGCTGGCCGGTAACGCGTTACAGCCACAGCTACCCCCCCCTCCTCTCCCCTCCCCCGCCAGGCGGGTTCCCCTGGTAACGCGCAGAGTAACGGATCGTCAAGTGTCTACTAAACTAGATTCTTTTTTTAAGGATTGATTCACATCAGCTTCTTTAGAATAAAACGTGTTTTTAACGTTAAAAAAATTAAAATGCGCCAGGGTTTTTTTTTCTTTTTTGTTTTTAATTCTTATTATTTTAATTTCAACCCAATTTGACCCCTTTCTGGATTCAGACCACAGCATTGCTTGATCCTGTTTGCAGACACAGTGCAGCTTTGCAGTGGTCGTCATCCTCACTGAGGGAGCATGATAAATTCATAGGATATTTGATTTCTCAACCATGTATGGGGACATGTGATGCCATGAGAAGTCTTACAACTGAATATTGTGCACAGCTGGAGACTTACATACTTGCATGCTTCAAACATACAAAAATCCTTGGTGTTGGAATCATGAATGAATAATTACCATAACATAAAGGAAGCATGTTGCTATTGGTAACTGATACAAACTCTGTACAATAGGGATATCTGTGGAGTGGGGGGAGTTTTTAACCCTTTATGGAGCAGTCACATTTCCTTTAAACCACACATCACACGTGTGGTAACTTATCCACCATTACTACATGGACATATTTACATTAAGCTACAGGCAAAGTTTACTTCTTGCCTTTAAAAGAAATTAATGACATTTGCTAAAGGGCATTCATTTTTATAAGGTCCCATTTCACTGCATAATAAACTAATTTAATAACCTAATAATTTAAACTGTTGGCTGTGGTAAAGCTAGTTTACATCACTAGTTTATTCCAAAATGAATTTAATATATATATACACACATAATGCTATATATTATTATAAGAGGTGTCATGGTGGTTAGCATTGTCACAACAAGAAGGTCCTGGGTAGAAAATGGACTGATGGTGTGACATACTACATAAACAATCAGCCTCATTTTATTTATAGTGTACATATCTTCATATATGAAAATTAAGGGGCAGTTTTCAACAGCATGCCACAGTTTTTCTTCATGATAAAGAAATCTGTCAGCATGACTCTTTGGACTTCCATTGTTACTGTTGACCCACTAAAATTTCGATAGTACATTTAATTACTTGGTGTCACATGGAAGGTCATTTGTGAGTTTTCTACAAGTAGGAAAAGCTGTAAAACTTCTAAAAATACAAATATAAGTCCAAAATCTATGAAGATTGAAGCCTTTGCTGAGCCAACTCTGCTCCCCTGGGCCTTGTATTTAACATCCCTGCACTAAACTTTCAACACACTTCAAATATATGTTACAACATGGAGTGACAGGCACGCCAGAGCAGTAATACAGGCTGCAGACGACAGATTGCAATGTTTACTCTCCGATCTGCTAAA
Source organism: Pundamilia nyererei (assembly GCF_000239375.1). Lineage (NCBI taxonomy): Eukaryota > Metazoa > Chordata > Actinopteri > Cichliformes > Cichlidae > Pundamilia > Pundamilia nyererei. The sequence continues at coordinate 3,526,562 of NW_005187415.1, forward strand.
CCCGGTTCATTTAGTGGAGGATCTGTTCAACCTGAATGCAATGAAGCACCGTCTCCACACACGAACATAAGTTGTTAAGTGTCGCGTTTATTCTACATGTTTAATTAGCAACAGTGACAAAACTGCAAAACACACTCCAATCATGTGACACTGCGCTTCCAACAGTGACAGTCACTATAAGCGCAACGCGTCAGGAAATCGCCTCGACAGATGGAAAATATGCGCGAAAATGTACATAGTGTGGGCATCTTAGGGAGCCTGCTACAGCTGCAGAAGTCTGTTCATAGGGAAGGCAACAGTGTTTTTGCTCATTAATAATAATCATGTCAGCAGTGCAACGAGCAACAGTTCCTGTTTGCTTCCTGGATGTTACGCTCCACCTTCTTCAACTCAGCGTGGTCCTCGTTGAACTTGCCGCATTAATCCCAGTAAGGCACGTTTCTTATCAGTCTTTAAGACACAAAGCCTGTGCCACAAAAGTCCACGGGTGATCACGCAAAATTGGTATTATAATGTGGTGGTTGGTAGCAGGTAGCAGCTGGAGAATCCCGTCTCGTCAGCGTCACAGCTGTCCGTTCCGCCTCCGCGCGTACCAGCCGAGGCAGGCACAGAAACCCACCACCGTGAGGACGGTGCACAGCAGCAGGGCCAGACCGTCCCCGGCATCGTAAGCCTCTGCCGGGGGGATCAGGGAGAAAAACAACAGCCCGACCATCAACGCGGCGCTTGGAAGTTCAAGTTTGGGAGCCATGTTTCGCTTTTTCCGCGGTTGCAGTTTACTTTCCGGAAGCTGGAGTGCCTGCGTCAAAGTCAGATGACAGATTCGGAGCGGCCGGACTTCCTGGTGCGCTCAGCCAATTGCAGAACTGCTTAAACTTAGGCTGATGTTCCCTCCCCACTCCCTCATACCCGCGGAGATTCATGCAGTTGCACAAAAACATGATTCCAAAACTCGTTTTTTCTTTCTTCCTCTCTCTGTCAGAGAGGCAAACAGATCCCGAATTCTAAAACTCTCATAGTTATGCTGTAATTAGTGAATTTGCGACATTGTTCTCCTTATTAGTGATGATTAGGCTAACAGGTTGTCAGAAACAAAGTACCTTAGATCAATCTGAGGCTTGTTATTCTTCTTGAAGACAAGACACAAGCACATTGGATATCCATGCATGCTGATCATGGGAAAAACAAAACAATCCCACTGGAATCACATACAGAGAATTTAAACTTTCCTCATCCGTTTTCACTTTTTCACTCTGGGCTTCAAAAAATATTCCACACTTATCTCCAAGTCCAGCCTGGCTGCTTGATTTGCCTCACTACTCCCCTGATCTCCCTGAACATGTGAAATTGCTTCATATCAGCCATGTTGCGGTGACTAAACAAGCCAGCATCTCAGCTCATGCTACAAATTGTTTGGCTTGTAAGAACCGTTGGAGGGGGGTGGGGGGTTACAGGGTCCATAACCGTCTGTGTGTGCTCTCCCGAGGCACTCTGCCTGTAATTTAATTAGCGCACAGGAGCCAAAGTAAAATATTGACCTTGTAAGGCTGCCATACCTCTGTACCTGCTGGTATCTGAGTGAAGAGATGAATGGGCACAAGTTCCCCTCGGTGCACTCTTCTTGCTTTCACATTGCACGCTCTCTCACCTGCTCCTGCTGTCTGTTTGGCAGTCTGTTTCGCACACACGCATACAAACTTTGTGAGTCCTGTCTGATCTCTGCCGCTGCCTTCAGCAGACCACACGGCAATTAAAAGTTACAGATTCACATCTGAATCTGCTGTTTGTTTGCTCATTCCTCTAACACATATGATCTATGTTGAGTAGACGCAGTTCTTTCCCCTGGATTCCACTGATAATTGATCGATAGGAGGGTTACAAAATATCCAGAAATGAGTGTTCAACTAACGAGTTTCACTTACTTAAATATTGTAATAGTTAAAAAGCATGGATAAGATAGATGTCTCGATCTAGTTCAGTGCACACAGCCACAATCATTTATAATCTGTTGACTTGACAGTTGTCCAGATCACGATAGCCAAACTTTTCAGCAATCACATCCTGTGTAAGCCACAGGATGTGATTGCTGAAAAGTTTGGCCTTGTGCAGAGTGCTGTACCTAAGCATATTAATGAAAATGTGACTGGAAGGGAAAAGTGTGGCAGGAAAAGGTGCACACGCATCAGGGATTTGGCACAGCCTTGAGAAAAGTTGATTCAAAAACTTGGGGGAGCTTCACAAGTAGGGAAGACATGCATCTTTGGGAAAGGGGTTACAACTGTCGCATTCCTAATCAAACCACCCCGAACCAGCGACGGCATCAGAAAGTAAATGACATAAAAGTAAACACTGCAATTTGAAAATCTGGAGGAAGAGAGGAGAGATACAGAATTCAAGGGTTTTGAGGTCCAGTGTGAAGTTCCTGCAGTCTATGCTGATTTAGGTCACCTTGTCATCTGCTGGTGTTGGTGGCGGTTTGTCCACTGTGGTTTATCAAGTCCAGACTTCAGCTTTCTACCAGGAGATTGCAGAGCACTTTGTACTGCTATTGGCTCACGCGCTTTATGGAGATGTTAATTTCCGTTTCCAGCTGGGCTTCCTTCCCACATTACCAACACTACCACCTCATCATCTTATCTTATTGATTGGCCAGCCAACTTGTCTGATGTTAATCCCACTGGAAATCTATAAGCTGCTGTAAAGAGGAAGAAACACTCAACCCAAAAATGTGGACGGGCTAAAAGCTGCTGTGCTACAAGCTAATCACCTCCATACCACACTCCACTGATGATGAACATGATTTCCAGAAGTTAGACATCTCTGTGTTGTAAATCCTTCTTCACTGATCTCGGAACTTTGCATGTAATAACTATAGAATGTATGAATTTTGAATACAGTCAGAAAAAACTTTTATAACAATGCTGTTGATTTTGTGTCTTGTATCAACATCGGCTGGGCAATGCAGTGCTGGTCAGCTTTCGTGGTGCTGATTGCAACACATTTTAATCCTGCAACTTTAGTTATTGAACTTCTAGTTATTCTTGGTCTTACTATTGCTAGTATTGGTCTTAGACTACGTCCACATGTACACGGATATTTTTGAAAACGCAGCTTTTTCTATGTGTTTGGGCCTTTCGTCCACACAGAAGATGGCTTTTTGGATCACTAATAAACTGAGATTTTCAAAAACTCAGTTTTTGCGTTTACGTGTGGACGAGGTAAAGGAGATTTAGTCACGCAATGTCAAAGGTGTGTGCCTGTTTTGAGGTCATGCTGTGCTGATGTTACTGTTTGCATGAGAGGAATTTCTACAATGGCGGACATAGACAAAATACTGGTGCTGTTAATCTTACTATCTGCAGTTTTTACACACTCACGTATACACACACAGTTACTGTCCCTCCATTTAGAAAGAAAGAGGCGTCCGACTGAACTTTGGATGTGACTTCTACATTCAGCGCAGACACTAACAACCCAAATCCCGATGCAAATGTCGTCATCGGTTTTGAATAAATGTAATTTTTTCAAATTAAATTTATGCATGCAGTATGCATTTTGTCCATTCCTAGGTTGGGAGTCTACACCAGCCATATCTCACAGCGCTATCACTTATGATTAGGAATCACTCACACTAATGTAAAATTAAAATTTTTTTTAATTGAATAAACTCTGGCCAAAGGAGCCAGTGAGACAAAATCCAAAATACTGTCTTTAGTTATTAACACTTGAAATGATGAAGGCGCTTGAAAAGTAACACAAAATTAGCTGCCTTTCCCAAAAAACACAAAAAACTTTTGAGAAGTACTTCAGGTTTTGTGAGTGTACAAAACCCTGTTTATGCTTTCAAAATCCAAAATACGGTCTTTTTGAAACATTTTTTCAACATTTGAAACTGATGAAGTAAACAGGCTTCTAGACTTCTGATTGGCCAACATTTCTACACGGTTAGGATGTGGCATGTTCTTGACAGCATTTGACTTTGTTTTTTGCATTTACATGTGGACAGAGATATTTTTTCAAAACTTGACATGTGGACAGGATTTTTTTTTTTTAACAAAAACTGGAGAACTCAGTTTTCAAAAATTCCCGTGTACGTCTGGATGTAGCCTTAAAGTGATGATTGTCACAACAGCTTATGCTGCTTAAAAAGCTGAAGAGAATTGATTTTTATCAATTCATTAATTGATTGATTACTTTTTATTTTCTAATACACTTTGATATTTTATATTTATAACATTTAGGCTACTTATTTATAACCCCTTTGTCTGTTTTGTTTATGGCGAGACATTCTAGCTCTGTGGACACGTCTGCTATAACACAAGAAATCAGGCTCACTGTAGTTTATAGTGTTCAGGCTTTATTGTATTATTTTCATTGAAACTTGTAAACTATCTGAAAGTTCACGGATTTAGAAACGACAACCCTCAAAAATATGATGGATTTGAACAACTCAGAGGTTTTTAAAGGAGATGAACTTGCAGCTATTGTTCACTTGTTTAAAATGCGGTCGCGCCTCTATTTCACATAATAAAAACTCCTGATGCAAGAAAAAAAAGGCAGGAAAGTGTCAGAAATCAACTGATGGCAAAACTGAAGGTTTGTAGGACAGCAGGACACGGGACTCTAGATGCATTAGTGGAAACTGGATCAAGTGTTCTCTTTTAGGAAAGAAAACAAGGCCATGGTTTTAGGTGAGCCCAGCACAGCAGCAGTTCAATTATCTCTGACAAAACAGCAATATTTAATGTTGTGGGAATAATCACGATAATAATCACAACAAGCAGTTTATGCCTGCTTGACTACGAGTTTATTCTTAGGAGAGAAAAGCTAGTTAACACAGGTCACAAATATTAGAAATTAGTCCCTCTAGAATTTTGTTTGAATTTTTCAAAAATTGATATATAAGCAGCTCTCGCTCAGTGCTGCTTTTACAAGCTAAGCTTGTGTGTATCTTTACAGACTTTGTTATTAGCAACCTTTCACAAAAGCACAGTTTATTCCAATTTCTTTAGTCAAATCTACTAAAAATGCCAAAGCTAGCACAGTTCAAAAGACATAAAATTATATTTTTGCACCTACAAGGTGATTTCCAAGGAGCTATTAGCTAAAAAAAACTCATGCATATTCTTAGAGTATTTAAAAGTAGAATGGGAGGGAGAGCCTTCAGTTTTCAGGCCCCTCTTCTGTGGAACCAGCTTCCAGACAGACACTATCTCTACTTTCAAGATTAGGCTTAAAACTTTCCTTTTTGCTAAAGCATATAATTAGGGCTGGACCAGGTGACCCAGAATCCTCCCTTAATTGTGTTGCAATAGACGTAGGCTGCCGGGGGATTCCCATGATGCATTGAGTTTTTCCCTTTCCAGTCACCTTTCTCACTCACTATGTGTTAATAGTCTAGCATTGAATCATACCTGTTATTAATCTCTGTCTCTCTTCCACAGCATGTTTTTCATCCTGTTTTCCTTCTCTCACCCCAACCGGTCGCAGCAGATGGCCGCCCCTCCCTGAGCCTGGTTCTGCCGGAGGTTTCTTCCTGTTAAAGGGGAGTTTTTCCTTCCCACTGTCGCCAAAGTGCTTGCTCATAGGGGGTCATATGATTGTTGGGTTTTTCTCTGTATGTATTATTGTACGATCTACTGTGCAATATAAAGCGCCTTGAGGTGACTGTTGTTGTGATTTGGTGCTATATAAATGAAATTGAATTGAACTGAATTGATATTCCAGCATGGTGTGCCCTTTAAAAAAAAACAGTAGAAATTCGATAATATGTATGAGAAGGTAACGAATAATAGATATTATAATCCTTATATACCAGCATCATTTCCTAAATGTTGCCAATACAAGCGAAGGCAGTTGAATTCTAATCATAGTTAAAAGATGATGAAAGACATTTTATGAAAATTTGACCTTATTTGAAAAAGAGGTCAAAAGTAATGTGATATTTAAAATCCAAATATTCATTGTATCATTCCATATGATTATATGTTGCCAATGGCAGTAAGAAACATAGTTTTAAATTCTTTATATCTTAAAATCAATCTATTAATATCGAAGGAGAGGTCAAATGGTCACATATGACATATTTTAAATCTTTATACGGCCTTTCATTAACATCTGTAATAAATCTGTAATGTAGCATATTTATGTTTTCTTTCAACATTATTTAATCAATAATTTTCGCTCTGCCAGTATTTCTTCTTTGTCATGTTCCAGTTTAACTGATCACCTCAGTTATGTCTTGTGTTTTTACTTTGACCGCTGTGCTGAAAAGGACAGCTTTTAGAGTCCTTGGGTTTAGCAAAGCGTCATCCATTCTCAATTACTTTCCACAACAATGAAGACGGAGTTCCACCTTTACCAAACAGCACAAAAACATCTCACCCTGATGATTAATTATGTTCTGAAATGGGTTTTCTCAGAAAACACTGAAAAGCTGACCCTTTAAAGCTTCTGAAGTGGTTCAGTGCATCATCCATAATGAATTGCACTGTGAGGGACATGACAAATGGATTTTCCTGTGTCTTTTGTGGTAGTGTTCGACATGTTGAAATGTGTAAGAGGGCTCGAATCAACACCCAAAAAAGAAAGAAAGGGCAGCTTGGTTCTGCATAACATAGTGTTGAACCAAAATGACTCATGCACTGCTAGGGACGTGGGATGAGCTGAAACAAATCGCAGACCTGCAAAAAGAAGAATGACGCAGTGTAATTATCTATTCATATTGGAGGCTGAGAGGGAGTCTGAGGGTGGATGTTTGGCAATCACACATCTCAGTGTTACGCTGACAGTTGTATAATGCTTGAAAGGATAATCAATTCATCCTAGCATTGTTGCTTTGTTTTAGCAGTTACTCCAAACTAGCTGGAGATAATTCATCTCAGTGAATATTAAGACATCTTTAGAGTAATGCTATCACGTAATACGCAGTTATTTTCCTTCTCGAGTGATATTGGAGAACTGCCAAAAGCACATTAAAAACTCAAAAAGAAAAATGTTGTAAGAAATTCTGTTGTATTTGGATCATATTTAACTTGAATCTGTCACTGTTAAGCGAATGAAAGTAAAGTATTAGGTGCCAAACGAGCTCTGAATGAAAAAGGGAACAAAGCAATGCCCTCAACCAGGGAAAAGTAACTTAAAATGCTTTTAAAAGCAATCTGCCTCTTCTCATATATGTAAATGTGTCACAGTTGGACCAATATTAAACAAAGATATCCCGAATAACTGCAAAATGCAGTTTTTAAATTTGCCTGGCTCTGTGTGAAAAAGTAATTGCCTCCATTTTTTTTTGTCAGATCATTTCATAAAAGGAAGATCATACCACGAATCAAACATAGTGGTGGCAGTGTGATGGTCTGGGGCTGCTGTTTTGCATTTTTTTTTATTGAGTCAGGTTATCTTTTTCTACTAATATATTTGTTTGATGATGTGAAACATGTATGACAAATCTGAAAAAAAAAAAAAAAAGAAAGAAATGAGGAAGGGAGCATATATTTTTCACAGCACCACAGGTACATAGGAAAGAAATGGTGAGTGACTGCTGTGGCTGATTCATCAATAAAATTTGAACTCTCTTCTTTAAGTTTTAATGTAATTTATAACTTAAGAGTAGGTCTCCAGGTTTCTAGAAAAACATTTCAAAGCTCTTTCAAAGTTACTGCATTTTGTCGTTTGTGAAGGTGATGCCAGACTGCTTCAATAACACTTAGCTCTAGGTCTGTCACGGCCAGCGGGGGAGACAGTGTGGAGAGTGTGCGTGGTGGACCCAGGCGCGAACACAGGCGAGGAGACGGGAGTGAACTTAAACTGAAAGCGAGCCTTTATTTGGGCTGATGCAGAAGGGAGTAGACAAAACATAACAGGGACAGAGACTGCAACTAACCAAAAACCTAAACTGGAAAAACACTAACCTTACTGAAAGGAATAACTATGATCACTGTGAACAGAATGCTGTGCAGATGCATGGAAACTGAACCAAGTGGCGTGACGAAGCAGACATGAACATGACCAGCGCAACCTTTGTAACTCAGTTGTAAAACTAATCACATCTATGAGTGCTATCTGGGGATTGCACATACATCTGGCCCTAAATTGCTGTCTAAATACAAACGCCCAGTCCTCTCTCTACCCAGACAGCTCCTCCAGCTCTTCCAGGGGATGCTGAAGTGTCCCCAAGCCAGTTGAAAGACATCTCTTCAGCATGTCACAGGTCAGTATCATGGTCCTGGTACTATCTGCCCTGCTACACTTTTCTTTCTTCCTTTTTCCTAACCCTTTTTCTGACTCTGGCTCTCTTTTATTTTTCTCAGCCAGATGAATCCCTGGAGGTCGTTCCCCTGATAAGCCTTGGGCTGGGCCTTCAGCTGCACACCTGTTTCCTTGCTTCTTGTCAAGTGCTGTGTGAATTTATGGACTGATTATTCCACTCATTCACTGCCAGATGATAGAGCTACGTTGTTGTCAGGCTTGGATTTAGGAAATGAACTATTACTTTGTGCTTGATTGGGTACTTACCTTGATTTCTCATCTCTTCTATTGCTTTGGACCTGCCCACCTGGACAGGACTTGTGCTTTGAATTTTGGATTCTGTTTTTGGATTTCCTTCTAAAGGACAGAGACTGATTCCCACAGATACTTACCTGCCTGCTCACTCTCCACTGCACACCCACACACTCTCACATACATTCTGAGTAGTATCACCAAGAAAAGTTTATTTTTTTTTAACCTCAACTTGTTTGCAATAAACATCCTTAACCTTTGCTCGCCTCTCGGTCCGGTTTGAGTCCATTAAACTCAGTAAATCATGACAGTCTGCCCCAAGGTCTCCTCCCAGTAGATTTCTTTTATTCTGACTTCAAAATGTACCATCTCTTTATACCACAGTTGAAATTTCACTTAGTTCCTGGTCTAGTGTTTAGATTATTTTAGCATGGCATCTTTTTAAAATACAATCAAAGTAAGCACAAGTAAGCAATTACATATTACCGTAGATCATCAAAAGACTTGGCCTATTCAATGGTTTTCATAACAGTGGTTGTTTCTCAGTATTTTTCCCACAGTTTCTTAAGGAAATGAGCAGAATCGGAACTGGTCTCAGAAGGCTATAGCAGAGGGCAGGGATGTATGTCTTAAGCCTAATAGTAAGAGATGTTACAGCTGAAAAATACAATATACACAGAAAATATTGCTGGCTAGTAATCATTATTATTTATTACTCAACATCTGAAAATAAGAAACCTCACTGTAATTTACAAAATGATAAAACTAGCAGACAGTGCTGTTTGCATTTTTCACGTATCTGGCGATCAATCTTATGTAATGTGCTTTCTTATTTTTTGTATTAGATTTAAAGGCTAGTGGTTCTGAGAACTATTCATTTTATTAGTATCTGTGTTACTGATGACCATCTCTGGAACAAAGTAGATGCGTGTGGAATAGATAAAGAACAGTGCCGCGCTGATTTATTCAAGGTGAACCAGTTTTCCTTGGGATGCACACCAATGTGTTGCCTGTGTCAAATATGGCTGACAGCTGGGTACATCACAGTTATTCATAGCACGTGTGAGCGTGTGTGTATATGTATGCAAGATTGATAACTCATCACATTTCCTGTCATAGTCTAAATGTCACCTCTGCAGCTTGCAGTGATGAATGCAATCCTGTGGCTGGTTCATCATTTGCTGTGTTCATTTCCATGTAAATGTTTGTCATAGTATTCACACACATACACAGAAGGAACAGTTTAAAGATCGAGAGGTTGAGAATCATCATACAACACTGGTCACTGACATGGCTGTTCAGAACAACAACAGTTTGGATACATGCACAGTGATGTCAAAATGAAAGGTTTTTAGAGGACTTTATGCGGTCCCGGGAAAAAGTAATTACACCACACGACTCGGTAGCTTGTAGAATCACCTTTAACAGAAATAACTAAAAGTAATCATTTTCTGGATGACTTTGTCAGTCTTTCAAATATAATATGGCAAGCTCTCCTTTACGGTGGGGCTACAGTTCATTGAGGTTTGCTGGTTTTCCCGCCACAGCATTTCAGCAGGGTTGAGGTCTGGACTTTGGGCCATTGCAATTCCTTAAATCTTTTTCTTTTTTGTGCTTTAGATATGCTTAGGGTTATTGTCTTCTTGTAGTTTGAATCGAGCTTTAGCTGAGGTTTTCTGTTTTGTTTAGATTATGCTAAGTAAACCTAACCCATGCTGTCATGTTCTTTTTCAAAATGAACAGATTTGTGGCGACTAGACATAGTAAAGAGACCTCTGGTAAATGCTTAATGTCTTTACTGTAGCCTGTCTCGTATAGCTGATAACTACTTTTCTCTTCTGATCCAAATTGGCAGAGTAAAGTGATGCACATTCCTTTATCGAGGAGGCAAACACAGTGTAGCTACTTCTATCGGTGTGCTCTCACAGAGGACATAGAATACATACTGCTAACTACTGCTAGCACACACGCAGAGCAGAGGGGGCAGTTCCAACATTGGGTATGCATCACACATATACATTATCCATCAAGCTACCTTCCTAAAGAATAAGACTGCCTTTAACTATAGGCGTTTTCCTGGCAACCCTTCCACACAAGTCACACTTATTCAGTCTTTTTCTAACTGTGTGTGTAATTTAACTGAGACCTGTATTGTCTGAGGTGTATCACATTTTATCTATTTATTTTACATGACTAAGTTACTAAATCAATAGTTCAGTATTTTGTACAGTACAATTATTTGCCTTCTTGCCAAGGTCTGAATGAAAAGACCAAAATCATGCTCAATATGTACAAATATGGAACTTGAACTGGCAAACAGCTCAGCTCACACTGCAACCAGATAACTCCCTGGAGTATCCATCTTTTGGCTGGCAAACTTGTGATACCCTGAAGAAGTAACTGCAGCTGGCCAAAAATATTTTCACTGCACAACATCATCAACTACATTACGACCAAAATGGTCATAAAAAGATGGTTATCTATAGTTCTTTGCCTTCTTCTTAGAGTACATACACCACCAAATAGTGGGAAGTGCAGCAGCAAGAAACCAGAGCAGGCATCAATTACAACACAAGTGACATGGATAAGTCAATAAATGCATAAAAGAAATACCAGCATCATCCCAAGGCTTGTATATGCACAGTGGACAGATCCACTTTGTTAGCAGCTTGTTCGGGTGAGGGTTGTAGGTGTCTGGAACCTATCCAGCTGTAATAGGGCAGAAGGCGGGTTACACCCTGGACAGCTCACCGGTCATTCTCATTTACTAATTAGTTGTGTAGAAGTACTTTAACTATGCTGACCACTACTGTGGGCAGAGTTAGCTAATGTTCCATGCAGTTAAGCTTGACTTTGTTATCTTTGTGAACTGGTGCTATGTTATATTTTGAAAGACCTTTAGAATTGCTAGCAGATGATTTTTGCATTAATATCTCAATAACTTCTCAATAACGTCAGGCTTGCTGTTTGCCCACCTTTATCTTCAGACCTTTATCTTCAGACTTCTTGTAGTCTGAAGATTAGACTACAAGATTGTATTTCTGCTCTAGGAATAGCTTTGCTGATTTGCTGACTTTAAATTACCAACTGCATCTGTTTGAACCCTTTGACTTCTTACCCTTGTCTAACATTGGACTCTCTTTCTTTTTGCTTGGTGCACTTTGCAACATTGCCTCGATTCCATTTAAGCTGCCTGGGGAAAGCTACTGATGCCTGCTGGGGGGAAAAATGCTATCTTCTTCCTTTTGTGTTTCAAGCCTTCATTCTTTTGTAGCCTGTAGCAGTCAGAATTGTGCTGTGAAAGTGAGGCTTTAAGGAAACCCATCAAAAAGCAGCAATGGTGTCGTTATTTTCCAGCCATTTAATTGTGCAAACATTTACTCCATAATGACTCCTTAAAGCGAAAAACTTGGTCTACTTTAATAAACACGACTTGTTACAGAAAAAAAGAGGCAACTCACAGGCAAGAAGACAAAGACAGAAAAAGTATATCATCATTATTAGTACGATTTTTCACACAATGCAGAGTAAGCAATTGGTATTTCCTTGCTAATTAGCAAGTTTACACTAATTTCTTGTGACTGACTGTTGATTGCCTCCAAAAAAGTCCATGAAAATTGTTGGAGATAGAAGGTGTGATCGTGCATACGAAAAAAAAAGTTACGTTTCTTCAATGAGATATGAAAGTGAAAGGAAGTCACATTGATTGGAGTGCCTTACTTTACTTGATTCAGCAAGCAGCTCTAACAAACATTTAGCATTAAAAATAAATGAATGACTCTGTCATTGTTAAGGCATTCAGTAATATTGTTGATCCAATTTGGCTGAGGAGTTTATGAAATGATTAATTTACTTAGATAACACAAAAGAATTTTGACCAACATTTTACAGTACTGTGCAAAACTGTGCATGTATTTATATCTTGCTAGGGAAATGGGACATAGGTGAAGTGATTGAAATGTTCACCCATCAATCCATCCATCCATCAATTTTCCACTATTTGTCTGGGGCCAGGTCACAGCCCAGACCTCAGGCCAAGAGACCTAATCTCCCCAGGGTGTACTGGGTCTACCCCAGAGCCTCGTCCTGGTAGGATATGCCACAAACATGTCATCCATGAGGTTCCTAGAAGATGCGTGAACCACCTCTGCTGGCTCTTTTTGATGTGGAGGACTAGCAGTTCTACTCGGTTCTTCCCAAATCACTGAACTGAATCCATCTCTAATGCTCAAATAATAATCTAAGGTCTAATCAAAGGTCTTAAACCTGAAAACAAAACAAATGGCACAAGGTCCACATAAAGAACAAAAACAGAATAGGAAGATAACAAGCCATATGGAACAAGAAAATACATCTTGAAATAGGACAAAGGGAAAGATAGAATGTCACACAAATATATTACACAAGGACAACCCGAGAAATAGAAAATGCACTTTTAAATGATGGATTTATTTATTAATGAAAAAAGCTTAACAAACTTGTCTGGCCCTATTTGGAAAAGTAATTCACCCCTACACCCAATAACTGGTTGTGCCTTGCTTGGCAACTAGAACTGAGAGCAATTGTATACGATAACTGCTTATGAGTCTTTCACATCACACTGGAAGAATTCTGGCCCACCCATCTTTGCAGGATTGTTTTCATTCGGACACATTGAAGGGTTTTTGAGCATGAACAAGCATGAAAGGTATGAGATCAGAAGATCAGATTTGGATCTGGACCTTGACCAGGCCACTCCAAAACCTTTATTTTGTGTTTCTCAAGCCATGCAGAGGTGGACTTGCTCAGAGCTGGACTTGCTGGTGTGTTTCGAATCATTGTTCTGTTGCATGACTCAACTGTGAAAGAGCTTTAAGGCACCCGACAATCATGTTTCCATCAATTTCTGCAAGCTATCCAGGTCCTGAAGCGGCAAAGCAGTCGGGATCTTTATACTACTACCATCATGTTGACTGTTGATATATTTTATGTTTATTAAAAACAAGAGGCTTAGTGGGAATCATATTCATATAACATGCAAACTCCACACAGAAAGACCCCAGCCTGATGGTGGAATTGAACTCAGGACCTTCTTGCTGTGAGGTGCTAACCACCATGCCACCATGCTGCCCTGTTTACCTTCTGTATGAATTTTATACCTCATAAGACATTACACATGTGACCCTCTTTTTTTCTCATTTAGAAATATATTTACTTGATTCATATACATAATCCTGTAAACATGATTAGCTCAGCAGGTATAAGCATTATGATTCATACAATATATCTAAAACAAATTATTATCTACATTTTTTTCTGTTCCTCTTCCATATGGATTTCATCTTGGTGGGACACAAATAGCTGCTTGCAAGAAATCAGAAGGGCAGTCTGGAATAATGTTAGAATGGAGATGGGGAAAATAAACGATTAGGCTGGACCGCACAGCAGGAATATGATTAAATTATAATCGGGGGAATAGAGAAATAATTTAATAGATACTGCACTAAAATTCCAACATGTCTAAGGATGAATTAATGTTGGAAATAGGCCGGCATACATGTTTGCAGATTAAATATTCTATTTTTTGAATGTTTATTGTTACTGTCTGTTTTAGTGATTGCGCCAGTGTCACTCTGTAGGATAAACTAGACCCTCTTCTTGCCTGTTCTCTCGTGGATCATGTCAAATTGCAGCCATAAACAACCCATTAAGTGACATATTTATCTGGGCCAATTCTTCTGGCTCCCTCACCCCAATTACTTTGCTGGTGGAATGTCTATTTTGGACCGCTTCACATTCTTTTACGCTCAAATCAATACTTCTGCAGAACCAGAAAGCTATTCCATGTGTTAGCACTCTCTCTCTCTCTCTCTCTGCAGTACTTCACATGGTTTCCTAAATATGTTACATAAGATGAGTCCTTAGCAAGGGCGCATGTAGCAGCACATCTGCTATTTTAAAAGGAGACAAAGAGGAATTCAGTTTCCCTTTTTAATCCTTTGTTTTTTAAAGAAGAGGTTAGCTGCCAGATGTAACAGAACCTTGCCTATAACAGTATGTCTTCAATGTCATATGTCATTATCATAATCATAAAATGCACTTTTCTGAGTGCAGCCTTGAAGCTTGAAGAGTCCTGCAGCACGTCAGTTCCATTTTCTTATGAAGTTGTACCAGTGCATTTTCTGCAATTGAGCCGTCAGCGTCTGTCAGTCAGGGGAAATTAACGAGTCTGCTGATTGCACTGCTGGTAATTACAGAGTGCAGCTGGCGCAGTGCTGTGTCAAGCCTGGGAGGTATTTTAAGCTTACGTCTGTCCTTTCTCCCAACAGCCAGGTCAAGTAATGCTCTACAGAGGATCAGAGAGGGACTCTAAAATGACCACTGAAAATTCTGAAAGTGTTCAGAGACAATAACCACAAAGTCAAAGGTTCATTTGTTTATCTGTGTCCTCTAGTAGGACACCGAACCTTTACTTGATGGCCTGTACTTATAAGATCAATTTTTATAATGATGCATGGCTAATACTGGTGTGCAGTTTATCGATCCCTTAAGGTGCTGCTCTTTTTTCTTATCTCTTCTGCTCAGAATGTATAACAGATGAGTCAGTTGTCCCTAGTCCTGAATGTCATGCTCAGCATGAGGATACTAGCATGTGACCAACAGAATTAAAGCAAAAAACAAAAACGAATAGACGATCTATTGAATTTTACCAGCTTTACAAAGTATTTTCTTAATAATATATGATGGTTTACATTATTCACAAAAGACATTTGTGCACAGATTATACATCATATTAAATATTTTCGTTATTACTGAAGTAATCAAAAGGTAGTAATCATTATTTTAATAAATTCTAGGATTTCTCAAATGACTAGCTGATGTGATTAACTGAAAAAGGTTTAAATGTTTGCACAGAAGTGAGTAAAGCTGTGTGTGGCGAATGACATTGCCACTGTGGCTTTGAACAAGGCTTTCTGCCACAGAAACCACCGAAGGGGACACTGTCCTCAGCAGGTCCATTTATTAGTCAACCCACATGGATTTTCCACATCCCAGATACACACTGGCCAAAAGCCTGTGAAGCTGTAATTGCTGTCGTAGGGGTTTTAACTGACTGTATCATGTGCCCATGGTGTTTGTTAGCAGGCAGCTAGAATTGCATTTACAAGTCAAAAAAAACTTCAAATTTGTATCAGTTTCTGTCGTTGGGGTAAGAAGCATTTTTGTCTTGACATGTAAAAGAATGAAGTGGATGATCAGACATGAGCATAAAAGGAAGTGAACAAGAAAAAACAACAAAAAAAACAAAGTACTGACTGTTGCTACTGAGAAATTTCCCTTTCAGTTTCTGATTTTTAGTAAACCCAGGTGGGAATTTTAAGTATGTACTTTTACATTGTTAATACCGGCTATTAGATGTAGGCTTAGAGTGAAAAAAAACCCATTTTATTCATTTAATATGAAATCTGCAAGTTTAAAATGTAAATGAATCTATTTTCCATAGCATCTGCATCTCACATGCATGAAGTATACACCTCATTATCCTGATTACTTACCTACTGGTTACCCTATTTTGTAAGGGAAGAGTTTTACATTTCAGGAAATATGTGCTTTCTTGTTACCTGTGACATGAAGTAGCCTAGACTGTTCTTAACTACTACTACTTAACTACTGCTTGAGTTACCTCAAGCTTACCTCTCCCACTCATTCTTGGGTCAGCCTTAAATGCAACGTCAGATGTGAGTCTTTTAGTGATTATTGCCAAGTAAATGGTAAATGGCCTGTATTTGTATATCCTAAGGACCCCAAAGCGCTTCACACATTCACACACTGGTGATGGCAGTGCACCCCAGGGTGGCTGTGGCTACAATGTAGCTTGCCATCACCAGTGTGTGAATGTGTGTGAATGGGTGGGTGACTGGATGTGTAAAGCGCTTTGGCACTAGTAAAGCGCTATACAAATACAGGCCATTTACCATGGTAAGCTACATTGTAGCCACAGCCACCCTGGGGCGCACTGACAGAGGCGAGGCTGTCGGACACTGGCGCCACAGGGCCCTCTGACAGGTCCAGGGGGAAAATGAATGAACAGTCTCTAATGTTTGTGGTAGTTTCATTTTAATGGAGAGAGACATAATAAACTAAAAATCCAGATAAAAATGCATTAAATAAAAGTTATGAAGTGATTTGCATGTCATTGAAATAAGTGAAGTGAAATAAGTATTTGATTCCAAAAAACATGACTTGGTACTTTGTGGCAAGTAGAGCAGTAAGACAGTTGGTCACCAGGGTTGCACATATCTCAGGAGGGATTTTGGCCAACTTCTTTTCACATGAATGCTCTAAATCCTTTAGGTTTCTTGACTTCTGCTTGGCAACTTGAAGCTTCAGCTTTCTTCTCTAGATTTTCTTAGGACTAAGATCTGGAAACTGCCTAGGTCTTTTTGTGCTTCTTCTTTAGCCACTCATTTGTTGCGTTGATAGTCTGATTGATGCATGCTCAATCATCCAGGTAAGTAAATCTCCAAAAGTTGATTCTGTTCATCTGGACGTAGCGGCGGAAGGCACTCACATCACTTAGTAATGACAACAACATTATCATCCTTCCGGCAGACAAGGATAGGTGCACAGTATTGCTAAACCAGAAAGTGTCAGGGCTCTGTGTGTGGGCAGGCAGAGATGAGGATCCAAATGCAGGACTCGGAAAACGGAATGTAACTCAAAAACCTCAGCTTTATTGCTGGCAGGAAAACAAACATGAAGTGAGGATGGAACACTGAGACCAAGGACACACAGGCATAATCTGTGGGTACGACGTGACACCGAGCATGGGAAAACACAGGGCTTATATACACGGGGTAGTAACGGGGGAATCGGCAACAGGAGGGAGACACAGCTGGGAGAGATCAGGGCTAACGAGACAGGGGGAACAAAGCTACACACACTAACATCAGACAGGAACAAGAACCTTCAAAGTAAAACAGGAAACAAAACACATTTTACTAAGACACAGACTAGACAGAGACAGACTTGACACTGACCAAAGGCTACTAAATGATAATCATAATCACAACAGTATCAGATCATAAATCATAATATAGAAAAACACCAAGATAACTGAAACACCAAGTACCAGAGAAACATAAAGGAAAATCCATGATGCAAAAGTACCAAAACATAATGAACTCAAAATACTGGGTCCAACGGACCCAGAACCGTGACAGAAAGACTATCATGAGAAAATTATGTCACTACTCAGTGATGAAAATACTTATGAGCCCCTGAAACGAGACACAGGAAGAGGGTGATAGACTGTCTGAAGCAGTTAGAACAAGACAAGGCTATTGACCAGACCTCATACCACAGGCTATACCCAGGGGAGTCTACACCAAGTCTGTATGGTTTACCGAAGATACATAAACAGGGTGCACCTTTAAAACCGATTGTCTGTATGATCAACTTGGTCACCTATAACAGCTCCAAGTTTCTGGCTTCGATCCTCAACCCGCTGGTAGGCAGCTCTGAACACCACATCCAGAACACTCTGGATTTTGTTGAGAAGGTGAGAGATGTCATTATGGAGGCAGATGAAACCACGGTCTCGTACGACGTTACATCTCTCTTCACTTGCATCCCAGTCACGGAAGCGTTGGAGGTAGTCCGTAAGAGATTACAGGATGACCCCAACCTCAGCAACAGGACCACTCTCAGCATCGACCAAGTGTGTTTGCTTTTGGAACTGTGTCTTCATTCCACCTACTTCACATACAAGGGTCAGTTCTACAGGCAGAAACATGGGTGTGCTATGGGCTCCCCAGTTTCACCCGTCCTGTATGTGTCAGGACTATCGGAGCAGTTGAGACGCATTTTTTCTATACACTGGGTCTCTGTGGCTTTTAAACCCCAAAACACACTGCGCCAAAAATTGGTCCATCCCAAGGATCGGGTCCCCCGACACAAACAGAGTAACATAGTGTACGTTGTCAAGTGCCAGGAGGATTGCCAGGACTTATACATCAAGGAAACCAAACAACCTTTGGTGAAGTGGATGGCACAACACAGAAGAGCTACCTCGTCAGGCCAGGACTCTGCAGTCTATTTACACCTACAGGCCAGTGGACACTCTTTCAAGGATGAGGATGTACACATCTTGGACATTGAGGAACGCTGGTTTGAGTGCGGAGTCAAGGAGGCCATTTACGTGAAAAGGGAAAGGCTATCTCTGAATCAAGGAGGGGGCCAAAGGGTACATCTTTCGCCATCTTACAATGCTGTGATTGCAGCCATTCCCCAACTCTCTGTGAATGGTACTCATGGCCATTGATCAGTGGGCTTTGATCAGTGGGTTTTGGTCAGTGGTTGTTGATCAATGGTAATGAGAATTTGCATAATTAAGATTAAGGAACTGACCTCCTAGCCCATTGTTCCTTCAGTGGGCTGGTTTCAGTCATTATGCAAATGTACTGTTTATAAGATTGGGGAAACCTGCAGTCAGCTGAGACTGAAGAAGTCACTTGGATGAGTGACGAAACGTTTCTCCCACAAAACGCTACATCCAGATGAACAGAATCAACTTTTGGAGATAGTCTAGGAGACCCATCCAGGACAAATCTGCAGTGTTCTGACTGAGGAAAGGAGGTTCTCGTCCAAGATTTTACAGTCCTGTCCATTGGCCTGGCAGAAAAACAGCCCCAAAGCATAATGTTTCCACCTCTGTGCTTAACTGTGAAGATAGTGTTCTTTGGGTCATGCTCAGCATTTTTCTTCCTCCAAATACTGCAGGTTGAGCTTATGCCATAGAGATTTAATTTGCGTTTGATCTGACTTTCTCCCAAGTGTTCTCTGATTCATTTAGATGTTCACTAGAAAACTTAAAATGGGCCTATATACATGCCTTATTAAGGAGAGGGACCTTGCAGATGCTGCAAGATTTCAATCTATTTTGGAGTAGCGTATTATCACGGGTGTTCTTGGTGACTATGGTCCCAACTTCCTCAGATGATGGTTGAGTTTTCTCCGGTTACTCCAACAGTCCAAGGACATTCATAGGATTATATTAATTGGTGATTCTAAATTGATCATTGAGGTTAATGACTGTCTGTCTCTATATGTTAGACTTGCATCTGACTGATAAACTGCTGGGTGTGCTGCTCACCCTATGATTGACTTTTTGCACCCCTGAATTAGATAAGAAGTTTGGTAGTAAAAAACATTGGGTCACTTGAGGAAGAGTATTGTTGATGAACAAAACCAAAATTGTCCATGATTTTAACAAAAACTTCAAAAAAAAAATTACCAAACTGAAGTTCTTCCACATTCAAGCTGACTTTCAGATGTAGTTCCAGGGACTGTGGTCTTGGAGTTCTGCTATTTAATACACCTAGCATCCAAGTAGTACATACTCTACTGCGACTTGAAAGGGTAGCACTTCATTAAATCAGTTAATTGACTTAGTAATGTTTGAGTGCAGGGACGTGCAGAGGGGGGGGCTAGAGGGGCTTGAGCACCCGCCCCTTTCCTGATGAGT
>NW_005187415.1:3547893-3556343 GCF_000239375.1 Pundamilia nyererei
GACTTTTTAATGTCTACAGTCTCAGATCAACACAGCCCTGCCCTTCCCATATTAGATTCTTGATGAATGTGTGTTGTTGTTATTCAGCCTGGTTCAATGTGCCCCTTTTTAACTTTGAGCACCCGCCCCTTTAAACCTCTCTGCACGTCCCTGTTTGAGTGTATTTCTTTAGGAGACACAGTTCCACAGTATCCCTCTAGAAATGTTCACACACTATAATAAAAATCTGGAGCAACATAAAGTCAGTGAGACTGACTCATAAAAGGTAAGCCAGCTATAGTTTGCAAAAAAGGAACCAAGTCTCCTTTCACAAGGAAACACACAAACACATGCATCTCTGTGCTTGGAGCGTTGTCTCACAGGCAGTCATGCTCTTGAGTTTGTCCAGTAGGAGTGTAGTTTTACAGAGGAATGAATCATCCCATTCCATCTTGCAGTCAGAACATCATCTGAGTGTATTTCATCTTTTTCAGAAAGTGTTTTCTTTTGTCTCCTGTCCTCAACGAAAAAGGGGAAAAAATGTAACAATTATTATCAAGATTGGATCTTTCCTTTAAACTTGCAGTTAATTTAATCAGCTCTTAGTAGACAACATTTAAAGAAACAACACTTTGTGGAGCTTCTTGTCTTTTATTGGCAAATGAAAGTCTTTTTTTTTTCTTTTCCAGATTACATTAATTAACACTGGGATTTGGGGGTTTTGGCTCATAAAAACATTTATATTTCCTTGATGTAGTGCTAGTGAACAGTGGGAGGTGTAGATGTTGCATGTCATTGTGTGTGTGTGCATGCTTTTTGTTTGCTTACAGGTATGCGGTTTAGCAAGCGAGTGCTAAAATCTGTCTAGCATAATTTTCCAAGCTGAAATTCTCACAATAGAAATTGAATGAATGGTGTACAGTTGTTGTTGTTTTTTTACTTGAGGTTTTTTATATATCATACCACATATTACTGTGCCATAACAACGTACTACCTGTGCCCTCATAGCTAATGAGTACTCTGGGAAAAGCAAGCTTTAGAAACAGACCAGCAATAAATCAATGATAACCTGTAATTCTACTCAGAGGGAAATGCAGTTTTCAGGTTATATTAGACCACATTAGAAGCTGATTAAAATGTGAGAATGATAATAATTTAACCATGTTGCTGCCAATCAAGATTCGTAACAGCATAATGTTCAGTCACATGTTGTGAGGTATCTTTTCCATCTACAGTAATGTGCAAAAGTATTGATTCAGACCACATCTCTTCATATTTTGTTTCCAAGGAGCCAGGTTCCAGGTTTTCTGAAGGTCTTTCAAAGTTTTTCTTTGGACATTGACTGATTTGTTTTTCAGACCAAAATAACTGGATGTGCATCAGTAAATAGTGAGTGTGATCCCTGCCTATAACAGCTTACCAGAGCTACCCTTGGAAAAACCCAGAACATGTTCTAATTCTAGTCTAATCAACCAAATCATGTATTTATTACTATATAGTGGTGTGAAAACATGTTTGCAACCTTTCCAATTTCCTAGTGTTTTGCATATTTGTCACACTTAAATGTTTCAGATCATTAAACACATTTTAATATTAGACAAAGATAACCCGAGAAAATACATTACAGTTTTTAAATGATGATTTCATTAATTAAGAGTGAAAAGTTATCCAAACCTATCCGGTCATGTGAAAAAAAAAAGTTAAATCATGAATTAACAAGAGGGGGATTAACCACATTTTTTGGAAAAGTGAATTCAGTTCCACTAAACACTCAGATCTCATTACTGGCACACCCGTTGAATCACTTAAAGCGACTCTGTCTGATAAAGTGAGCCAGGCTAAAAGATTTCAAAAACCAACACATCGTGGCACGAGCTAAAGAAACAGCTGAGAAACAAAGTCACTGACATCTATCAGTCTGGATAGGGTTACAAAGCCATTTCCAAGGCTTTGTGACTCCAATGAACCATGGTCAATGACATTATATATAAATGGAGAAAAGATGTAACAGTGGTGAACCTTCCCAGAAGTAACTGGCCCACAAAACTTACTCCAAGAGGACATTGATGACTCATTCATGACCCCAGAACAACATTAAAGAATTTCAGGCTTTGTATGTCACAGTTAAGGTCAGAGTTCATGATTCAACAATAAGAAGGAGACTGGGCAAAAATGGCATCCATGGGAGAGTTCTTGGAGAAAACCACTGGTGACCAAAAATAACCCAAAGGCTTGTCTCCCTTTTGCCAAGAAAAAATCTTGATGATCCCCGAGACTTATTAAAACCCTGGTTCAGCTCTAATTTCCTTAAGCTTAATGAGGATAAAACTGAAATCCTCAAACCTACTGAAGGGAAATCATTTCTCACTTACTATTGATAACGTCACAGTTTTCCCTGCACCTCAGGTTAAAAGCCTTGGTATCATTCTCGATAGTTCACTGTCCTTTAAATCTGACATCAATAATCTCACCCGTTCTGCCTATTTCCATCTACGCAACATTAACAGCTTACGTCCTTCTCTTTCCACCCAGTCTATGTCCATTCTTGTCCATAGTCTTGTTACCTACTGTATTGAAATTGTAATTTTCTCTTGCATGGTCTCCCCCAAAAATCCCTCCATAAGCTTCAACTGGTTCAAAACTCTGTTGCCCGCATTATTACCAGAACCCCCTCTTACCAGCACATCAGCCCTGTTCTCCAGGACCTTCATTGGCTCCCCTGTGAAATTCCAGGTTGTGTACAAGACTCAAGACTTTTGCACCGTGCTGTATCTGTGTAAAAGGAAAGACGTCTGTCTGGAAAACTGGACGATATACTATCCATCCATCCATCCATCCATCCATCCATTCGCTTCTGCTTATCTTTTTTCAGGGTCGCGGGGGGCGCTGGAGTCTATCCCAGCTGTCATAGGGCGAGAGGCGGGGTACACCCTGGACAGGTCACCAGTCTGTCACAGGGCCAACACACAGGGACAGACAACCATTCACACTCACATTCATTCACACCTAGTGACAATTTGGATTTTCCAATTAACCTATCCCCACAAGCTGCATGTCTTTGGACAGTGGGAGGAAGCCGGAGTACCCGGAGGGAACCCACGCAAACACGGGGAGAACATGCAAACTCCACACAGAAAGACCCCGGCCTGATGTTGGAATTGAACTCTTCTTGCTTCTTGACCTTCTTGCTGTGCGGCAACGGTGCTAACCACCGTGCCACCGTGCTGCCTTGTAATGTATTCTTTGAACATACTGTAAACTCCACACAAAGAACTTATTTTCTAGATCCCAAACAAAAGAAGCTGCTGCCCCAGTAAATAAACATGATCCCCCACAAACTTCACATTTTTCAACCCTGGCTTTTCACTCGATCCCTGCCATGAACAGGAAATGTCCAGCTGTAGCATAGCAACTGTAAGGATACTGCTTTGAATCTCATGTGGAAGACGTCAGCATGGAGCTCTAATAGAAGTGACACGGTCTCCACACAAAAGCCATTCGCTTTTTGAACCATCAGATGCAGTGCCAATGGCTAAGTGCTAAATGCTAACGTACACACTGGAGGTACTGAGTAGTGGATGTATTATGCTTTTCCTTATTTTCTGTCTCATCAGCTGACAGGTATTTATATATAAAAACTAAAAGAATTCATCTAGTCTAAGTGATTATTTTTAGACCATAGATGAACTGAGGGGATTACGTTAAACTGTGAAGCATGCAAAGCTAATTTACTAAAGTCTAAAAATGAAAATATAACTGGAAAGTTATATAATAGGTCCAATTTGAGCTTCAAGAGCGTTACCTGTGTTTTAAAAGTACTCATGGCTTAATACCCACATCTGTAGTGACATTGAGTAAAAGAGACTAGTACAATAGTAAAATCACTTAGGTCACATTTATAAATCACAACCAGTTAGCCAGTGTGTCGATGTCACCCTGCTTTCTGCATGCGTTTGCACCCTGCGCTCGCTACTCTGCTTTTTTGTTTATGTGTCCAGCAAGGCTACTTAAGCTTCCCAAAGGTGGTACCAGGAACACAAGGAGGGATTTAATTATATAACCCCAACAACATCACCAAAACAGCAGGGCACATTTTCTAAACATAAAAATGAATCCAAACAACCCCCCCCATTCTTCAGTTAATTAATTTTTGTCTGCCTCTGCCAGGCTTTTATTTGTATGGTGTTTCCAAGTCTGCCTGGAAGAAATATTTACAATGCAAAGAAATAACAGCTCTTACTTTGCTTTATCTATTTTACTTGTAAGCGCTTTTGCGCAGGTCTATAAAAACATGATTTTGCACAGAAGGCTTCCATAGATTCATTTTTCTGCAGAGTCCTGGAATTGATTGGAGATGCAATTTGCAAACCTCTGAAATCCCTCAGTACAATTTCCATACACGTCTTGCTCACATAACAAACAATGCAAACAAGGAGGGGAATAATATATTTTAACAATGCAGAGCACAATAGAGCAGCTTGTGGACACAAAGTCTATTGCGGTGTCCTCCTCTTAAATTAAGGGCTGTGGCAAAGCTGCTGTGGTGCCGCTTTTACAGTTTTATGTCTGCACAGCTGCCCCTGAGAAGGGTGCTGTTGTTTGTCTACTGTGACTTTTCAGTCACACAGTACAGAGTCGCTACGATTTACAATCGGAATACTATGATTAGAATTGACAGTACACCTTATTTAACACTATCAGGCTTTGGTAAATTATTCAGGCAACACAGGCTTATCACATCATCTAAGCCATTACACAGCCTGAATGCCTACAGGCGTTTGATGGCAAGTGTTTGTGTTATTTAAAAAAAATCACAACGCATTTACAGAGTGGCATTTCCCTTCCAAGACCCATCCATTTTTGATAGCACAATAAGGCTGTCATGCATTTTATGTCTGAGCCGTGCTTGCATGGCCAGGCATTTTGAACAGCGAACGCCCACAGCCATCAGTTGCTGACCCTCCATCTGAACTGGGAGACTTGTGGGAACTTCTGGCACTTGGTCGAGTCAGCACAGCCTCACGCACTCATATAGACATTCGCTGTTTGCACTTTTTTTTTTCTCTGCGTGGAGAGAGATATCAGCCTGACTGAACCTTATTGAGACCCAGAGGACTACATGCATGCAGGCATGCACACACACACACTTAGAAATACACAGAGGTAGCTAGTGGTGTAGGACGCAACCTTGAAAAGGCTCTGGCCCCTGAGGAATTTCCCTGAATGGCCTGTTTGCAAGAGCAGAACAATTGTTCATTCATTCGATCTTTTCATCCCTCCTTCCATCCTTCCATTTATCCAGGAGAGAGAAAAAGGTGAAACCTTGATTGAGGAGCAGTGGCTTCAGCAGAACAATGTTTTCCTGGGACACTGAAGCATGTAATATTTTACAGACACTGAGACATGGAAAGGGAAGGAAAATGCTGAGATAGTTTTTTCTCATATTAGTGAAAAAGGATTATAAACCCATAATACAATAAACTCAGCACCACAGATTCTATCTAAAAGTCTGGATGGATAGAAGTCTATGAGAAAAAGACCATGCTGCTTATTTACTCTTTTTTCTATAACCATTTCGTTAATGTTTACGGTCTCAAGTTCTTTAGCCCAACCCATTGTGTCTAAACACCTGTGGTTATGACACTGAAAACACATACATTTGGAGATTAAAAGGAGTGGCCTTTTGTACACAGAGTGTATGATCCCTTGCCCAGCCATCTTGTAACACTGCCAGTCAACTGTTTGTTTCACCCCTGCTCTAAACAGCAGGGGTAAAGCATCAGCTTTCTTCCAGTTTCAGCACCGTGTGTCCATACATATTGGAGCTGAAGGAGTTTTGGCAGCTGCAAACACAGCGTGGATCTCCTGCTTGTCTCTGTGTGATCAAGAGCCAGTGTCTGTTAGAAGGCCTAGGCTTGGTTGAAAAACAAAGTGTTCACAGTTTGGTTTTTTCTTTTTTTTTCCAGCTGGCAGATTGATTATTTTGAACAAGCATGCATACAGTATGCCACCAAAAGCACTACACAGGGTATGACTAAATTCAAAGAGAAGTATTGCCAACATTCAGAGCGCATGTTGCCATTATTACTGTAAAAAGTAAAAGTGGCAGGGTGGATGGGAAGGTGGGCATACCTCTTTATCCTACATAAATTCATCAGGACAGTGTTTCCAGAGGTCATGGTGAAAAGGAACTGAAGGTATGGTGGCCCTGAGAGGTCAAATACACTGAAACTTGAAAAAAAACAGCAGCAAAAAAGTGCTGCAAAAGCACACAAAACACAATTGAAGCTGAATAAAGCACAATGGAAATAAAACAAAAAACAAAAGCAGAAGAACAAAACA
Organism: Pundamilia nyererei; assembly: GCF_000239375.1. Lineage (NCBI taxonomy): Eukaryota > Metazoa > Chordata > Actinopteri > Cichliformes > Cichlidae > Pundamilia > Pundamilia nyererei. Next base: position 3,554,215 of record NW_005187415.1, read on the forward strand.
TCCAAACCTCACAGAAGTGTTTAGGGAGACCAAAATGTAATGAAAGGGGTGATTAAATGGCAGAAACCAAACCATGCAAAGGGCTGCACCGAGACACGCTTAAAAGAAGTGGAGCAGTCATCTTGTTGTGAGGGAAAAAATATGCAATTAATGTTTTTTTTAAACACATGATTCATGAAATGCTGTAGATAGAAGTTTTCTATTAGCCGTTTACTATTAGCTTGTTAAATCTCTTTATTGTTTTTAAGTATTTTTGGTGAGACTTCCATTGTGTCTTGTGAGGGGGATTTTTTAATAAATTTTTTTGTTTGTTAGTTTTATTTCTGTGGCGTTTTTCTCTGGTCCCATTGTGTTTTGTTCTACTTTTTTTGTGGTTTTGCAGCATTTTTCTATTTGCTAGTGTTTTTACAGTGTGTTGTATATCTCAGCCACTATATAAAGGCTCATTTTCCAACAGAATTCCATGCTATCAGACTTCTTTTTGAGGGGTCAGTCCACAAGAAAGCCTGCAGATTGTAGACACTTAGCCTTGCTTTTTGCACCCACTATAAATGTCCATCCTTTACATACAGTCTACATAATGTCCACAGTTACTGTACTTATGTACTTTAAATATAGATTGTGTTATTTACTGGCATATAATGCATATAACCAGTTACATGGATAGTTACTCCTTTAAAGCAAGACATCAGTTCAGATGGTGTTATGGTCACCTTTTGGACTGAAAAATGATCTGCTGGTATACAGAATTTACAGGCTTTACAAAATGAGTGAAAAACACAAAGAATTACCTCAAAGTGCAACCTAGCGATGGGGAAAAAACTGAGCCTGTGCTACTTTCGATGATGCGATGCCCGCCGGCAATGATATCGCTCCATTCACATTCCTAAGCTTCTTTGCAAAAGGTTCACCTCAAAAAAGTCACGTAAGGTTATCTCCACCAAGGTACAATCCTGGCCATAATGAGGCTCAAGCACTGTGCAGAATAATAAGGTGTGCAATACAGAGCTATCCTCAGCTGGCAGCAAATCAGCTCTTGCTCCTACATTTGCCACAATAAATGGTGTCGTGCTTAAGGAGCTTCATATCAGGAAGTCGGACTTGTGTGTAGGTAATATAGCTACTGGTGTGAAATTTTGCCACTTGAATCTTACTGTGATACCATATCACATGTCAAATAACATAAAGGATTATATTCATCCTATTCTGAATGTAAGCTACTTTTTCAGTCTTCCTGCATGATTTTTCTGTTTTACCCTGACTTAGTGACATATTCTTCAGCTGTAGCAGATTACACCACAAACAAAAAGGCCCTGCTGTGATATGTTCGTCTCACTCTCTCTACTACAGGATTTCTCCATCTCTGTTGCTGCCTAGGTTCTGTCCTTGGCTCAACCTGCCCTGAAAACGAGTATACATTTGCATGCATTAGCAGTCTCCTGTGGCTTGACTGCTACCCACTGTGCCATCGAGTCTGATTAATGATCTGAGCGTGCCACTTCTCACAGCAGCCGAGCAGGCCGCCTGCCTGTGCTCACATCAAACGTACAAATGCAGGCGCAAATTCCGAATTTCATTTGCTGCAGCAAAAACAAAAACATATGCTAGCCCTCATGCACGCAAGCGCAAGCTGTGCCAAAGCTGTGCATGCACTCGTCTATGCTTAAATTCATGCACATCAAAATGAAGGGCTGCCTCGGGCCATTACATTTTAAACAGGACCACATAAGTTGCTCAAAGATACCTCGGCTCAGGAGATGCGATCCCATGCAGCGCCTCTGACATCTAAAATGCAGCGATAATTACATGCACGGCGTTCTGTAGCAAGAGTTCTGAATTGGAATCGCTTTCATTTCATCAAGCACAATAATTAAACAGGTAGTGAGAAAGTTGGATCACGCATTTAAGGCAAGGGGCATCTCAAGCTTTGATTCAGTGTACACATTGTGTAGTGGACAGAAGCATGTGGCTGGTTTTATATAAACAGATTGAGCATTTAATCTCAGATGATTCATGGGGTTTGGCATGCAGAATGGATGCAGCTGGAGAGTGAGGGGGTGGCAACTGTGTGTCGGGCTAGTGTGCATGGCACCGCGTAACTGAGTAGAATGACATTTAAAGGACTCCCC
>NW_005187415.1:3556363-3564927 GCF_000239375.1 Pundamilia nyererei
GTAGAGTACGCTTGGGGAGTGTGATTGTGTGTACAGCGTCTCTTTATGTTTGTCTCCACGTTGGTTGAGTGTGGAGTAAGTGCATATGAGAGCATGAGGGTGGGAATGGATGTTTGTATCTGTGTGTGCCTGTATGTCTGTGTCTATATGTCAGGTTGGGTATCAGACGCCACCTCTCTGAGGACATCTCAGGCCCTCCAAGTATTGGAGGCCTATCTCCCCCCACCACCACTTTCCTTGCCGGTGGCGGACTCCCTCAGACATCGGTGCATTGGTGGTTCTTTGTGTCTGGGGATGGGCGTCCAGGTACACACCGGCTCACTCCTTGGCGGCCTGGAGCCTGTGTCTATATGTCAGGTTGGGTATCAGACGCCACCTCTCTGAGGACATCTCAGGCCCTCCAAGTATTGGAGGCCTACCCCCCCCCACCACCACTTTCCTACTTACTCCACTTTGTAAACGAATGAATGAAAAAGCTGAAAGAAAAACCCAACTGAAAACCATATTGCATAATCCCATCAATGGCTGTTAATGGCAGTTGTTACATGTTTGATAGCTTTGAAATGTTGAAGCCCTGAAGGGAAGCAGCACACTCGTGTGTGAAGAAAGCCCTTTTGAACACGTCTGTGCATATGTGCATGCATGAGTGAAACTTGACAAGTTGACCCACTGCGGTGGTCATATGGAACAGCTGCAGATGCCGCTGTGTTTATTAAGCATTTGACATTTATTCCGAAGCAGAGGAGAGGGGGAATAGAAAGCAAGAGACAGAGAGGAAGGGCGATAGCAAGGAAGACTGGGGGTAGCCGTGGAAACCCTCCATGCGTCGGGCTGTGCGTGAGCTGCCATTGGCGGAGCGCTCATCATGTTCCTGCAAAGAATTGCATCGTCTGGTCGCATGGAAGACACCTCTCACATTCTCTCTCTCCTTTCTCTCCATCTCTCTCGCTCTCTCTCTTTTCACTCTCTCAGTCAAGCTGTCTCCCACAAGCGATGCACAGGCTTGCCTGTTTAGATGGAATCCCCATCCCCCCAGTTTTCAAAACGAGGGCAGAGTGAAAGAGCGAACAAGGAAGGGAGGGCAAAAGACAGATTTGAGAACAGAAGTCATACAGATGCATTTCTTTTTTTTCACTCCCTCACTTGCCAATCTAGGTTTGTAGGCCCATTGTAGAGGTAAATGAGTGTTCATTTAGTGTCACAGCCACACTTATATCACATATCATTGTCCTCCAGTGTCACAGATGCTGCTGAGGGAGCTTAGTCTGCATATAAAAGTTGAACATTAACATGTACCGGTGGTTTGGTGACACGCCAACCTTGCAGTCCTGACCATTTGGGGGTCTTGGGAATTTAGAACCAAGGCATGGCATAATTAGAGGAGAGGGTGTTGTGCTAAGCTAAGATACATCCATACATCCATACACCGTAGCGGTGCATCTACAGACACAGATACCTGCCTATTAGTGCTAAACAAAATACAAGTGAAATACAAGGACTGTGTTTACACATTTATTGCAAGGACAATCAACTACACAGAAAGATACTGTTTGTCAAATAACTTACAGCATAAAAACAGCATAAAAATGTTTCAGTAATTTTAAATACCAGTCTTGTGTCATCACCCCAAATTGGCAAAATTAACACATCTATTATTTTAGATGTGTATCAAAAAATAATTAGGCTGTAATAATTCATTTGATATGGGCTTAGAGTGCAGACCCTAATTTTTCATTCGAGGGTCATGTACTTAAAGGGGAAAAGAAGTCAGCAAAGACCTGACACAGGGACACAGAGATCAATCAGCCTGACCTTTAGTTGCTTATAGGGTAGCTGTGAAGGTTCAGGAGGTAGAGTCAAAAGGGTTGTGGAATCCCTGGTTACTTGTGTCCTTGGGCAAGATACTGAATCCCTTGTTGACTCTATGGGAGTGTGTGTGAATGGCATACAAAGCCCTCTGAAAAAATGGGTGAATAAGGCTTGAATTAAAAAAGCTCAGTTTGAGTAGAAAGGTGCAAATATATCTATATGCAAAAACAAAAAAATACTACATTGTTAAACAAAAAAACTTGTACCATTGCATTTTAACAGAAAGTGTACTGTTACATGAGCATTTAGCCATAACAGTTAAGGGGGTGCCTGTTGAATACAAAATATTTTCATGGAAATAGACATCATGCATGAACCTGTACAGCTGATGTTTCCATGGCAAATGGCTTCATTTAGAGCATTAGAGCATTCAAGACATAGTTGTGTTAATCACTTCTAACACTATTCGCATATCTAATACAGACATTCCAAGTGATCAAGCATGCAGAGTTCCTTAAGGTCCATTTTGGTCCTGTAATATAACCCAGCTAATTTTAGCTGACCACCTTATTTTGCATCAAAGCCATCTCTGATGACAGAATAATTCAAATGACCTGTCATACTGGTCATACCGATCAGGAAGAGGGTGTTACTTTAAATGGAAGAGAATCTAAGACTTCATTGGTTTTGTTGCATGGATATGAGATTTAACTTGTCATTCCTTGTGCAGGAAGGCTGTACCTTACTGTTTTGTAGTGCTAAACTCTCTTCAGCCCCAAGAGAAAAACTGAATGGTGAAAGTTGGAGGGAAAAGGACGAGACCTCTATTAATTACTCTGTTTCTGTCAATCTGTATGTGTGCCTGAAAGTGTGAACGTATCACAGACAGAGAGGCAGAAAGCAACAAAGCCCTTGGGAAGAAAGAAAATAAAGTAGGACTTGAAGAAATAAAAAAGACAGGGAAGTGAGTGAAATCCAAGCATCTCCCTTCTAACGATTGAATGCAAAGACAGTCGCCATGGCAACACAGCAGTCCCACTGTAAGCGGCTTTCACTCTTGGACCCCTCTCGCTATGCTCACCGGTGAGCTACACAGGCACCCGCCGACAGTGAACGATTATGATATGTTTTGTGTTTTTCTGAAATTTGACAGGCAGGCTGCACGACTTCCCATTCACCTTCATAACTTTGTCTGTGTTCAGACGCAGATTTTTAATGCATGGCCCTTTTCAGGTCGGAGAGAAAGCCTGCCTTCTCAATAAATTTATCACTTACTGAGCCTGGTGCCTGATGTGAGAGCAGTAAAAGTTCATGAAAGGTGACGACTAGCCGAAGTGTAGCTGGGGCTCCGTTATGTGTTTGCAGTGTTTGTGGTGGTGTGGAGGACCTAGTGTGTAGTGGTGGGAAAGAAAGGAAGGCATGTCAGGGAGGGAGAGAGAGGAGAGGCAGTTATTCACATAAGCTGACAGCAGCAGGGTGAGGCGCTGTTTCCTTTCGCCTGTCACTCAGACTAAAATCAATTGCTGTAAAGAGGAATGAAGAAAACTGGACTTAGGCACCCTCACTTTCTCCCTCTCTCACACTGTGTCTCTACCCTCTACACCTACACAAACACACACTTATGCCATTTCCTTCCAGCTTTCTCTCTCCCTTTTCTCCTTCTTTTATTATAGTTACACAGCCCTACTTACAGTGAACCACACATACACCCATCCACTCACATTTCACAAGCCTTGCTGCTAGTGAACCATAACAGGGCTGTCTCCTCTAAATCTTTCCTTGTTAGCAGATAGAGGGAAGAAAAGAGGGAGTTCTAGAGAAGCCGGAAGGAGGATCCCTGTACATGTTTAAAAGAGTAAAATGCAGAAATAGACTTACATCTGCACATGAGTTCATTCAGCTCAAGGATAAGAACAACAGCTACTTCTTTGTGATTTGATTTCAGTAAGTGAGGAGGGGATTCAATGTACTTTATATGATGATCAGTCATTAGAATAAATACAGGCTCCCAGAGAAATTACAATTATTTCTGTTCTTTGCTAAACCTTGGTGTAATTTGCTAAAAACAAGGCTTTTACACAGGTTAGACATAGTGCTTTGGAGCATGTGTTACTATGGTAACCATAGGGTTGCATTAGGGGGGAAAAATGCCTGCTCTAGAGGCTATAGATAAATACGCCAGATTATAACTGTGAAATTGAATATTTCATGAAGTGAAAAATTCAGGAGATGCTATCAGGTCATCCACAATTCAAATTCTCCATTTTTGCCAAAAAGAAGTGAAATTCAGCAGAAAGAGTCAGGTTGTTGTCATCGTGTTCATGGTGGCGTGTGTGTGACCTGATATCACACACACCAACCACACTGCCTGCTAACACACACCTGTTCATTGCAGCAAAACGAACTATCTGGGATGATCTGGGGGGAAGTTACACCTGACAAAAGCAGAAAAATATGTTGTTAAATGCTCTGGCTGAACAACCTGAACCTTTTGGTGGTGTCAGTGAAACGTTAACAACATATAACATAGCAACAAAGTGTACTAGAGCCCTAGTATGGGCCTCCATAATGGTGCTTTCCTCTGCAGTAATTAAAAGCAACCCTATAATGCTCGGTCTACATGCTATATTTGCTATATATGTAATGAAAATTTCTGTGAGTGTCTGTGGCTGTGAAACTCTCAACACTAGTGGAACACAACAACAAAGAAAGAAGGCATCAGCATTTGGCTATATCTCAGGAGAGAACAGTAAATTACACTGTTATCATGGTCCAAATCTGCTTGACAATTTCTATTACTGCAGACTTTTGATTGCATTCACAAAAACATTTACTTCATGTGAAAAAAGATGTGTCGTACCAGATCAGGCTACTAGCTAATTGCCACCTATAGTCCCTGGACAGCAGAAAGAATGTTGAAATGCCTATATGCCTGGGATACTTATTCCATCCTGCTTCATCCTTCAGCTGCTTTCTTTAAGAGTCACTACAGTGGATCATCTGGCTCCATCTCACCCTGTCCCTAGCAGCTTCTTCTGTTACACCAACTCTCTTGATGTCTCCCTTCATTACATCCACGTACCTTCTCTGGGGTCTTTCCCTTTATCGCCTGCCAGACAGCTCCATCAACATCCTTTGTCAAATATATCCACTATCCCCCCACTGCACATGTTAGCCTTGCCTGTATTACTTTGTCTCCAAACCACTTAACCTGAGCCATTTATTTTGTCCAGTACTGTGATATAGTGTGCAATGAACACTTAGTCTCTCTCTTTATGCAGCATGCACACGTGGGTCTTCTGAAGGAGAGATTTCCTGTACCTGCCCTAGGGCTGATGTTGCAATAATCTGAGATCATTTAAAATGCCACAGAAGTAAATATTTGCTTCGAAGCAAAGGGATGTGAAAACAAATTCAACATTGAGCCAAAGTGCATATAAAAAAAACACTGCACTGGACAGCTTTGATTATACCAAGACCAGGATTGTTTCTGGATGTCATAATTGTACCTCACTTTGTGCTACTGGACCATTGTTAGTTGTCCAGTTGTAGACTAAATCAATTTTGCAATTTGAAAACAAACTTAAGTGTGAACTCTGATAAACTCTATTAAAAGTAGTGACAGAGGGACTGTTTTTTCCTGTCTTTTTTTTTCTTTATTTGAAGAATACAACAACAAAAATCGTATTCTCTGTTATAGAACATCATATTTTTATATGGTGTGAAAGTAAGGTGCAATCCCTCTCTGACACTTGCTGATGGAATAACATATAACTTATGAAAAATATGCCTACTATTGCCTCAAGTGCAAAATACATTGTTAGTGGTGTCTATGCAACACTCAATATGTGGCAGTGTATCAGTATCAACCAAAGCAGAATAATGTGAACATGAGCGTGTGCTGTGCGAGTGATCTCCAATCGGGAGACTTGTAGAGAGAGCATTAATCAGACCCAGGGGAGCCCGGGCACAGATTGGGCATACTGCAAGATCCGTGCGTGCGTGTGTGTGTGTGTGAGTGAGAAAGAGATGCAGGGTGGGAAGCAATGTTCAAATTACTGCGCTTGACAGAAAGGCAGCAAACAGCAAACACACAGCAAGATAGGCAGGAATCGGAGAGAAATGATGTAAACTAGATTCTTAAAAAGTTACATAAGGATAATGTTGCAAATCAACAGCAACATAATTAGTTTGGGGGTTTAGTTTTAATTCAGTTCAACACAGATCAGTTGTATTTATATAGTACCACATCAAAACAGCAGTTGCCTTGAGGTACTTTATATTGTAAAGACCTTATAGTAATAGAGAGAAAACCCCAGCAATCAAACATCCCACTCTGAGCAAACATTTGGTGACAGTGGGAAGGGAAAACTCCTTTTTAACAGGAAGAAACCTCGGGCAGAACCCGGCTCAGGGAGGGGTAGTAAGTTATGTAGAGAAAGAGCTACAGCTATAATATGGTTAATTAAAATTCACTACACATAACTATAAGAATATTAATATCTATAATAACCCCAGTCTATCACATTTCCATGTAGAAAGTAGAATATGTGTAAGTGTATTAATGAAACTATCCATATTGAGACGCTGTGATAGAGAAAAGAGATTTTTGTTAAACAAAGAAAGAAGCATTTCTTACAGGTTTTTTTGTTTTGTTTTGTTTTTTTACACCCAATACTTTGAAAAGAGCTGTGTCACCATTAAAATGCTCGCATACACAGTATTTGTCTGTATAGACGTATGAAGGAACTACAGAAAGATGTGTCCATCCATTGCTATCAAAACCATTAAACAGCAACTTGCAGTGACTTTTAACACCGTGTCACACCGTCAGGTGATTTAGGTAACACACACTCAAATGCACTAAACATACTGTCACACACAAAAATACACACAAAGAAACTAACAGACACCCAGTTACGCTGATGATTTACAATAACAGAGTTGTAAAAATCAATTGACCTCAGGGTCACCTCATACACAGCGGCAATGGCACAACTCTCATCCCTCTATCTGCTTTATCCTATTTTCTTAACATCCTTTAGAATCCATCTTTCCTTTGATCCATCACACCCCAACCCCTCACCTGACCCATATTTTTAGTGTGATTTTGGGCGCTCCATTTTGTCACTCCACTTGCTTCCTCATTCTTTGTACTTTCCTTGCTTTTTAAAAGCTTTGTATTGTTTACTTCATGTTTGCACAGGGCTTGCAGTTTCTCATTAACTGTCCCTTTCTTTCTAGTTTGAGTAAATATGACAGCTAACATAAATGACTTAAGATTGTCCTCTTAAAGTAATACTCAAAATTCTTGAGCCACATCCAATTCTGTATTGTATAACAGTGATCTCGAAATTCAGATCAGGTTTTAGATGTGTCCTTGATCCAACACAGCTGATTTAAATGACTAAATTACCTCCTCAACATGTCTTGAAGTTCTCCAGAGGCCTGGTAATGAACTAATCATTTGATTCAGGTGTGTTGACCCGGGGTGAGATCTAAAACCTGCAGGACACTGGCCCTCGAGGCCTGGAGTTCGAGACCCTGTTGTATAAGCTGTTACAAGAATGGGAAATAGGTGCAATGATTGAAACATGATTGAAACATGTGCAGACATACATGGAAATATAGTGTGTAAGACAAAAACAGAGTTTGGACAATTCTAACAAACTTGAAAGTCAATATTTGGTACAAACACTTTTATTCTTCCTATTTCCATGTTTTTCCCACCCCATGTTTTCTACCAATAGCTCTCTGGGAGCCTCCTTCTTCATGCAAAAGTACTATTTTTTTTGCCTGTGAAACTGTTAGACAAACACTGGTTTATGTCTTGAGTTAGGAGACTTTTTATGCTTACAGGTACACTGTAAAATCAAATTAGTTCCCAGAACCTAAAAAAAGCTATGCAAACTCGTTGCTTAAAAAAACGAATTAAAGCTTACTTAAGATAACTACATTAGGACAACTTATTCATTGCAAGTTATGCGTTTAGTGTTAAGGTACAAGGACTGGACTGAACAGGAATGAAAAAAAAAATTAATGAAATGAATGAAAAATGTCCAAATAAAATGTTTTGAAAACCTTTAGAAAACCTGGAGAACAATTGTTCAAGACCGCTGGCTCCTTGGACACAAAATATAAGTACTGGGCTGATATTATAGAAAGAGTAGAATAATTTAATTGCTACTGCCAAACCAAATGAAAACATTTGGTTTGGCTTGAGCTAGCCCTACTCATTACCATTAAAGAGGACTATTTGCTCTAAAAGAAAATAGCTACATAGATGCTGGGTAGAATCCCTGAGCAAAATTCACCAGCAAAAAAGACTAGATTCAGAAAGACAAAACAAGGAAAAGCTGGCAATGAGGCAAAAAAATTAAAATGCAATGAAAATTGAAAGACTGATTATGCTTAATGTGTGACCTTTTTCCTCCAAAGGAGAAACATATACAGTAGAGTGAGAAAGGAAAGCTCTGTGATGAAACCAATTCATGCGAGCCTGGCTGCCAACAATATGTTGTTTCTCAATATGGTGCGCTCACTGTGTAGTCCCAACTGCCCACACATGGCTATATACAAGCACACGTTCATGTGAAAGTTAGAAATACATGCATTCTAATTTTGCAGCATGTCACACACCCATACCCCACACACCCACTCGTGCAAAGCCATTGTTCTAAACACAGACACATGTGAATTTGAAGACTTAGTCATGCACCATAAAGAGATCTCCACACACAGGCACGCATGCACAC
>NW_005187415.1:3564947-3566428 GCF_000239375.1 Pundamilia nyererei
ACACACACACACACACACACACACACACACACACACACACACACAAAACATGACACAGTTTACCTTGGGTTTGGACTCGCTGAATGAATCACGGAAAACTGTGTCCCTTCTGTCCTAAACTCTTAGCCTCACAATGCTATTCTGCTCCAGAGAGCAAGCAATAAAATCAGTGGATAATGTTACTTTTATGTCTCTGTGACATGTCACAGGAAGGATAATGGTATTACACCAGACATTGTGCATAAAAATCTTTTTTTTTCTATTTAAACTACAAACAAATTGCTTGTTTACAGTGAAATATGAGCTCAAATGTGCTGGGTGTTTTAAAAAGGCTTCACAACTTTACCAGTCTTGAGGCTTGAAAATCCTTTCACGAGGTTTATCAGCACGCATGAGAATGTCTGTTGGTTTGTAGCCCTTTTGTTTTGGGTTCTCCTTTGCTTTCGAAGGTTTTAGGAAACAAACAGATCTCGGTGTAAGATGAGTGCAAGTGATTTAACTCTCTTATGCAACCAAAATCACAGGGAGAATGAGAGGATGAGAGACAGAGTTATATGGTTAAATGTTGCTCTGACATTTAGGTCAGGCCAGCACTCTAAATGGCATGCAGACAGATTTACTGGGGGCTTTCAGAGAGGTCCGTTATCTGTCTTCTGACTGTCACATCCCCTGACCTTCCTGGCCTTAATCAAAGCTTCTTTTTTTACCCTTATATGTCCATACCTCACTGTAAGTTTTAATTAATTTCAGTGGATAGCCTATACGCCTTCCTGAAAATGCGTTCTTCTCAACTTTTAAATGAAATATTTTTCAAATGTTGTTTGGAAATACAAATTCACACTTCGATTTGGCCCAGGTAATTTTCTCTCACCAGAAGGAATTAATAGCTCAAGATACACAAATTTCCTGTCAATGCTGTATTGGGCACACTTTAACTCTTGGTGTTTTGTCAGTTAAAAGGAAGTACGGTAAATTTATGGCTTATTCATACTACAACTAAGATTACAGGAAACGGAATTTATTTATTGTGTCTTGGAGTAGAGAAGAATAAAGTGCAAGCTGTCCCCACGCCAGAAACAGCTATCCACCTATAACATAACACCAACTCTTTGCAAGCATCATTTAACACAGAGCTTGTGATAGTGATGCCAAAGCTTCATTTTCAGCAGGTAACAAAAGCAGCGATGAGCCATTTCTACCCTACAACAGCTTCATTGTTACAACACTGCACAACTTTTCATTACTTTTTTACAAAGTACCAAATATTTTGTAATTTACTACTAATTTTGTATACTGTAGCTTCCCTAACACTGCTTAAAGACTCACTCTTACATTCTTTTGTGGACATGGGCACAGGCAGCTTGAGATGCTACAGCTAACTGCCCAGCGCATCGCTGGAGCACCACTTCCTGCCATAAAAGACATCTACAGGAAGCGGTGTCTGAAAAGGGCTGGGAAAATCATCAAAGACCCCAGTCACC
>NW_005187415.1:3566703-3585865 GCF_000239375.1 Pundamilia nyererei
CACTACTGTATAGCTCTGTGTAAATAATCATTCTGTACATTCGATAATCTTTAATCCTACAACTGTTTACAACTTGCAGAGTTCCCATTTCTGTATAGCTGTATATCTCAGATTCTTTAAAGTTATTTATTTCACATTCTGTATAGTTTTTCATATCAACTGCACATGTGCCTCAAGTGGTGGATTTCAAAGAGGTGTCACAGGAATGACTCTCCTGCTGTCATGTTGTCAGCCATCTGTGTCCAACAACAGTGTATAATCAGGGCTTTATCAAGGCCTTTTAGTTCTTTGAAGCCCAAAGTGAACACAAAATAACAACCACTCAACAACAAGTAGGGGCGCAGGAGGGGGGAAAAAATTACTAGCATATCTATGTTGTTATTGTGGCTTCCACCACATACAAAACACTGTGAGATAACCACACGATAATTAACACATAATGCACTACTCGCAAGCATGAATGCTGGCAACAGTGTTGACCACTTATTTTGTATGGGTTACAAAGATTCACCCCACAAGTCAAAATTGAAGGAAGAAGGCAAGGCCTAAGACACCTGGAGGGCTGCTACTGGGGTTCCCATTGGTGGCTTGTTCTCTAATCATCCTCAGCCATCAGCTGGGTAAAAGGCGTCTTTAGCAGGAACTGGATTGACAGGGTGCTGCTCATCAATCAAGTGTCAGGAAAAAGGGAATGCTGGGATGAACATTCAGGTTGTTGTTCACTGTGGGATTTTTTTTTGTAAGTCTTACATTTGTTGAATTTTTTTTTTTAAATGACAAGAACTAGTTTTATGCTTTATGAGCTGTTTTAGTTTTTTTGTTTTTTAAATTGGGAATAAAGGAAGATGTTCTACTACTTAGACATGCAATGGTTTTACATCCTAGGTGGCATTTTGACCAGCCTAAGAAGAAACCCAAAGGAAGCAACAATACATCAACTCTGAATTACTGTACTTTGCAAACTTTGCAAACTCAATATACCAATATGGCTTGTCACGTGTTCCATAATGTTGTGCTGTGGACATTTATGTGCTTTTTGTGCAGAGGAGTTTCTTTGTTTCCTGTTCTCATGCTGTCCTCCCAGGAGCCCAGCATGAGTAGAGGTCTTTTTTTTTCCTCTTGTACTTTCCCATTGTAGTGTATATTTCAGTGTTTTTCTGTAATGCTACCGATCTCCGACCTGTATCCCCATGTGATGTCTGTGTTGTGTGTGTAAGGTCGGGGGGGGTGGGGTGTCCCATTCCACTGTAACCTGCATGTGGCAAATAAAGCCTTGATTGATTGATTGATTGATTGATTGATTGATTGATTGATTGATTGATTGAATATAACCCCCAAGTTGCCACAACCAATAGGCTGATTTTATTGTTACACTGATATGACTTTCTGGGAAATAATCACTTAAATTAGTAACCATGTGCTCATCCTATGTTAAGTCAAGGACTGGCCATATGCAGTTGTCTTTTAGATGTAGTACTCTGATATCAAGAAAATAGTACGATGTGAGTCACGAGTAACAGGTGCATGCAGGAATAATAAACAAATATAGAAGCAGTAAAGGATCGTGGCTGTATCTGCATGTACTAGATCGGGGTAGGCAACCTTTTTGATGACGAGTGCCATCTAAAATTTCCTCAGAAGTCAATGTGCCGTATAATTGCATTAGCAATAAATTTAATAACGCTCTATATTAACAGTTGCTGTGCTGAGTGGACAGCTCCTGAAGCATTTGAAGTGTCAGAATGTGGAAATTTCAACATTGCCTGAAAAAACTGACAACTAGTGTGTCTATGCAAGCTAATTTGCGATTTATTTTTTAATGCACCTTCTCAGATTAATTCACTGCGTGTCGTGCCCAGGGCTGGACTAGGACAAAAAATTGGCCTGGGCATTTTGACTAGAGACCGGCCCACCAGGTATTAAAAGAAAAGCCATAAAGCCTTTGAATGAAAACAAACGCTGTTGTGACAGTGATGTACACTGTCTTGTTGGTATATGTATGATTTCTATACGTTGTACATCAGATAAAAACTTTGGTTGTAAGAATCAGATAATTATTTATTAAACATTTTAAATGAGAATAAGAAAGAAAAGTATTTCTTTGTGCCCCCCTTTCCCTGTTAATGCCCTACCTGGCCCCCTGGCAAAACTTTGCTAGACCCGCCCCTGCACAGTTACCAGCTGTCAGCTACATAGAAAAGTATCCTGGTGTTATTTGTCTCTCAGAAACAGTTCATAACTTCCCCTCAACTCATTCATGTCACCTAAAAGGTAAACCTGTTTCTCCATCACCTGTTCAGCTCTGATGATTCAGTAAGGACATCTCCTGGTTTCATCTTCATGTTTCCCTCTCACCAGACATACAAACCGACATCATGACCAGCAGCCTTTACAGCTGTGGTGCCAGCAAACATCAGCTGATACTAGAAGGTAATATTAAATAAATTCTAACAACAGCTGATCAAGCTTAAATGTGCTGCTGTTGTTTAGTGCGACATCCGCTGGTTTCCTCTTTCTGGCGCAAAGTGGGCGATAAACAAACGAGAGACGGGACTTGCGTCAGAAATACCGATCAGCTGATCATTGATCAATTTCATGATTGAATGAGAGAAGAAGAGGCAGCTGACAGCGTAAAGACGCAGATTAACTCCAGCTTTGTGTCTTTTTTCATCCTAGCCGAATTATGGGACAAACTGTGTTCCTTCTCAGCTCAATACAAAACGCGTAATATTTTCTCTGAAAGATTCCGTTTTTTACGGCACGGTTGGCAACTCTACTAACTAACCTTATGAATAAAATAAAGTTCACTATCAGTAAAATCATAGCACCCACCCAGCTGTATAGAAACTCCGTCATGCTAGCTACTACGCAGTACGAGTTATTGTAACTGACTGTAAAAACTCAGCCCAACAAAAATAAACTACCCCTAAACTTGGTTTATATCTGACCCAGATAGACTGCAGGTCATAACTTCTTACCTGAAGTTCAGTTCACCTGACACTCGGACCGGTGGCCGCCTCAGGTCTCTCCTCCTCCTGCCTCCCCTTTCCCTCATCCACCTGGCCTCTCCTGGCAGCTCCGCTATAGCCACCACCAAACAACTGAGTTATTTTTTACACATCTGCCAGCATCTGGCCAATTCACCACCTTTCATTGTTTATACCGTTACCAAAAAAAATAAAAAAAATAAAATCATCAGCCCATAAAAACGAAAAATCACCATCTATGGCAGGTCCAGCTATGGTCGTGACATCAGTTAACCCTTCGCGTGCCAACTGTGGCATGCGTGCCCAGGGTTGCCGACCCCTGTACTAGATGAATGTTTTGAATTTCCCACTGCATTTTCCTTTATATCTCTTTGCTATGGAGAAAAGCAAAGTGGGTTTCTAACCTTGGAAATTATTGCCAAACAAAGGCTTAGATGCTTGCTTGCTTGATTGATTGCTTGCTCGCTCGCAAAGAACAAAGAACCACTGTGGCTTTTCTTTTGGGTTCATACAGGGATGTAGAGGGGAGACTCTCTCAAAAATGGCATGTCTCCTTGTATTAGCTGGCTGAGTCACAGGACAGCACAGAAAACAGCTTATTGTGATTCACTCTGTGCTAAAAACAAATCCCCAACCTATGAAATCACTGTGCATATGCTTTGTGCAATTTTAAAGTAAATTGTGTTATTTTAGTTTTTTTAGGGTAAATGCAACCTGTTTAACAAGATTATTTGTTTTCCACTCCTACTATCCAGGATCTCATGAAGTACTCACTATCAACCGTTATCTCCCCCCAGCGGGATAGACTTTGAAATCTTGTTATGAGAAGTGTTACATGGGGTTTGATATCACATTATCTTCTCTTCCTTGTCATCCTCCTCTTGCTGTTGCACAGTTTTTGCCTAAATCAAATAGTCTCACATTAATACAGCATACCGTATGAGTGATATATCTCCACCTCCTCCTCCTCTGCTCATCTTCCTCATTTGTTTCTCACACCTCCTCGTTGTACCGATGAAAAAAATCTCAACGCTAAAGATGACAAACAACTCTGTCATCACGGTAATGCTGCAAATGAAAGCAGAGGATGTAGGAGCTGTGTAATGAGTACTAAGTATAAGATACACTGTGTGGTGAGTACTCTAAAGTGGAATGCGCATTTTGGAATACAACTTTATTTGAGTCATTCACCACATTTATGAAATGTGGAAGAAGCACAAGTGTATTAACTGCCATCTATCAGTTTTACATCCTATCTACAGTCTGGCATGAAGCACATAAAATATGCACTCTTATGATAGTACGTCATTGCTTTGTTCTTAGAAGAACCCTGTACATTACACCCACACAGTGGGTGATAGTGTCCCACTCACCCATGTACAACTTTTCAAATGCCAAGTGGCAACAGCAGAAAGCCTTGTTGTCTCAGTGATGCAAGAGCCAGCGGACATCTGGGAATGTCGAGTCACTAAGCATGGCGGAGGAGGAAGGCCTAGATGCGGGGGGGGAGAGCTGAGACGGAGTTGGTTGGTGTAGGGTCGCAGACCGATGATGCTGGTTGAGGGAGCAAAGCCCAGGAAGCCAACTGCAGAGGAAGGCGGAGCAGAGAGGGTTGAATAGAAAGCGGTTCCACGACCGGGAAGAGTGTGGACTATGCAGTCTGTCAGGTCTCCAATCTGTCAGCAGAGTGCCTCTGGTCCCCTTAGGCCGCGCAACACGGCCCCGCCGCATTTTGCGCTCTCTTCCACTCACATATCCTGTCCTCATGCACCCTCTTGTCCCAGCCAGTGCACTTCAGTGTGCACTGATTTTTTTGCCACAGGACTGTTGCATTTGTCACTGAATCGACTGTCTCTATTCATCGTGCTCAGTTGACGATTTTTATAGATTTTGTCACACATTTCAAATAAAGTGACTGCACAAATCTAAAATATATATATGTGTGTGTGTGTGTGTGTGTGTGTGTGTGTGTGTGTGTGTGTACTGCTAAAACCTTTAACCACAATTTTGGTTTCCAATCCTCAGCTATAGTGGATTCTTTAAGAAATGGAGCCACACTTACATCTGCTGGAAGAAATGTGTCATTGCATGACTTTTTTTTTTTTTTTGCACAAATTTGCATTTATTTTTTTTATTGAAAGCTGCTGGTGGACATTTATGTGTAAGACTATACTACGAGATGAACTGATTAATCAGCCTTAGCAGAAGTACTGACATTCTGTACAACAATACAGGACACGGACACATTTTAAAGGCTTATATACCATTTCCTTCATCAGTTTCTCTTTGTCAATACACAGACAACATGGTCTCACTAAGGTAACACAATTCAACAGTACAAGTAAACAGTTGATGCCTTTTTTAAGTATTTGGTGGCTTATATAGGATAGAGGGTATCTCTCACAGGATAGCCACCATATCCCCATATAACCACATACCCATAGTTACAAATGCTAACACACAATCCACACTGCAATGTGAGAGGAGGAGTGACGAGAGCATTAACATCTGATGACAGGCTCTCATTTTAGTCTTGTATCACAAGGTGCTGGGTGTGTTCCAGAGAGTCAGTTATCAGTGCTACATCTGTGACACCCAGCAGCCTGATGTGAACCTAGTTCAAATCATTTGGTTCCTTTTAAACATTCCTTCATTTCAAACAAGAAAAAGAAATATGTGTAATTTATGTAGTGTGTGAAGGTTAAGCTATCTCAATGCTAAATATGCCATAAGTACTAAAACTCTGTTGTCATTTGTTGCAGATTTTTCTGTAAATCTTGAAGGGGAGCGGGCTGAAAAGGAAATACAATTTGTTGTGGTTTCTAACAGCTTCTGCACCTCTCACTGCTATCTAGATCTGTAAATGTGCAGCCTTATCCCTCCGCCTGGTGCAGCACTGATTAATTTATAATCCTTACACGTTGGCATACGAGCTAGTCAGGAAAATAACAAGCAGCCTTACACCTCTGGGTAACCCCAGATAATCAAGATTCTGTCCTTGTTTCTCAGATTCTTCCCGTCACTGCTACTTTTTGTCAGTGCACACCACAGTCTTTGTGCCAAATTTGCACTGCATCTCATCGGTACAGGGCCTTACAGAAAAAGTAGTCCTCTGCTCTGAAAACACTGGCTTTGGGCCAGTTTTCTAAAGGTGCCAGCATAGGATTGGAGCCAGCTTACAAAAGGTCAACATACCCCAGACAGGATCAAGTGACTTCTACTGGAGTGCAGTGTCACTCAAGCTGCCACTTTATTGCACACATTGTCACACAGTGAGAAACTCTCTGCTTGTGGTACACTAACAGATAAAATATTGAGTCACACAAGAGCCTCACAGGCACCCAAGCACCATAGTCAATATGGTGCCAAAATAAATGTTAGCTATGAAATACATTGTGTTGCAAGATACATGCCTGAAATATGCATGAATCCATTTTTCTTTGGGATCATGTAATCATCAAAACAATCTTCCTAACCCTTCTGTAGGGTTGGAACATGTATACAGGGATATTTTTTTTGTCCTCAGCACAAGCCATAGGCACAAATGGAATATGGGATTACAGTTGTGCAGAGACATTACTCTTTTTTTTCCTTCCTTCTGTTCTGTTCCTTCTGTTGTTGATTCACCAATCAGCCATTTTTGTAGATATAGTCATCTTTATACTCTTTGTGTTCCAGTATTTCTTATTCCTTCTTGGTTCACTTTTGGGCTTTATGTTGTGTTTGTATCAGCCAATGAAGGCCCTTTTTATTCCTTCATTCAGTCTGCCTCCATTTCCTGCCTTTGGGTCCTCTCTCCATCACCACCTACCTTGACAATCTGTTCATTTGTGTATTAGCAGATGGAGTTATTGTATTCATTGCATTTTGTCCAAGCAGCATAATTTAAAAATCCATGTCAGCATGTACAAAGGTTTAGAGTGAACTAATCTGATCATTAAAATGTTATTCTTCTGGAAAACAAAAATATAAAACATGACTTATTTGAATGTTTGATATTATTTTTCTTTAATTTCTTTGAGATACTGTCATTATTCCAAATGAATATCCCTAAACCTGCAATCTCCAAAAAGACGCAGTAATCTTTATACCAACATGTAAATCCAATAACAAAAAACCTGCTAACTTAAGGTTAAAAAACCAAATGTTTCTTTGCACTTAGCTTTTGCATGTTGGTTATACTGTCCAGTATCTGTGTAGCCTGCTGTCAGTTTACCTCTGACTATATCATTGTGACGCTGTTTTAAGTAAATTAATGACAGGATCATCTCTTCCACAACATTACCAGCAACAAGCTTCTCCTGGGTAACAGCTTAGCTAAAAGCTAACTTCTGTGGAGCTCGCTTTTAAGTCAACTGGCCTAGCCAGCTAAGGTTTGCTTAACTACTTGCTACTTTAAAATATGAAGCTGAGCTCGTTAGCTTCTTTCCTCAATTACCTTAAGATGGACACTGACACAAGCAAGACAGAAACACTGCATTTGCTTTGGATATTTTCCGTTTTTCATCTTGTGTCACAACCAAAGCAAATGACAAATGTGCTCACATTTTAAAAATAGCTCACATTCCTGCTTAGGAATCAGTCTCGAAGGCCTAGAGGCAGGTCAGAAACCCCCTGGGAACATGTGGTTACTAGGAAAAAATATATGTATTCACCAATTGGTTGGAAAGATGATAGTGGAAGTTGATCGCTGTTGCTAAGTTAAATAAGGGAAACAAAAACCTCTCTGTCCATAACAGTAACTTTTTTAAAAACTGATTTCACCTGACCACAGCAACCAACTCCCAGCACCCACTTGCCAACCTTTCACAGAGTACACACTTTTCCATAGCGACCGGAGTTTTCCAGAGGGTCACTGACTGGTCCCTAGGGCTGTGCAACTAACAAATTACTTGAATTGCAAAACATAGTACAATAAAAATATAATGTGAGTACTCTAAAGACTTACTTTAGTTCATTGTCTCAATGAATAATTACAGTAAGTATAACGACCTTGTACAATCAAAGTCTAGGAAGTAGTGAACAGAGATGGGCAGTAACGCGTTACTTTAATTCGATTACTTTTTTCAAGTAACGATTAAAGTAAGCAATTACTATTGCAAAAACGGTAATTAGATTATCGTTACTTTCGCTGCGTTACTGCGTTACTAAAACCGTGGGGGGTTTTTTTGCGAGAATCTCATGACAGTGACGTAAGCGAGTGCAACGTTCATGGCAATAGCTGTGTGCAGATCAACAATGGATAATATATCGAGTGCGGGAGAGAGTATGAGCGTGCAGCGTTTAAAGCGTGGAAGTACTGACCTTACTTTGAGTTTGATTCCGTAAAAAGTGACAAAAACATTAGTGTCCGCTGTTCACTGCGTGGGAAGAAAACTTCTTTTTACAGCAAAAAACCCTCCTAAACTTCCAAGCAAGCACCGAGTGCGCTACGACGTAATGGGAAATTCACAGAGATTGTGACCACTGACCACTGCGGCACACCTGCACCAGGGCAAACCTCCGCCTACCTCACCTCACTCCTGCTTTACAGGTGAAAATAGAGCAACAGGACAGCTAGTCTTTGATTTTATTTATTTTCTGCTGTGTTTTACTTGCATCTATTTGAAAGAGTGAGTGTAAACACAAACAAAAAAAAATATTTTATGTGCATGTTGCATATAATTAAATTTTTGCTTGATGCATAAAGTTAAAAGATTAAAACGTATAAAACAAGTTTTAAAGAGAGACGTTTCCATTTGATTACATTTTGTATGATGGATTATGCAGAAAACGCAGAATTGGGCTGAAAGATCTATTGCTTTATTACCTATTCAGGTTGTAAATCCTGTTTTTAAAAAGTAGCTAAGTAATTAATTACTTTTGAAAACAAGTAATCAGTAAAGTAACGTGATTACTTTTTGGGGGTAAGTAATCAGTAATTAGTTACTGATTACTTTTTTCAAGTAACTTGACCAACTCCGGTAGTGAACAAACCACAAAGCTGTAGTGTCATAAAACATGCATCATGCAAAGTTCATCAGTTGTGAAATATGAAAATGTCCAGGGCAAAAGAAATCTTGCTGTGTCAATTTAAAAAACAATGGGGGTTTCTTTGTTGTATTTTTTTTGTCACATGAATTTCTTTTATTGAAGAAAATCAAGGAAATTTGTTCCATTTGTTACATAATAAAGTGGTATTGGGCCCATAAAACACAGCAAACATACACAAGTCATACACTTAAACATTTCTGTGGACTAAAACATTCAACAAAAGGTGAAAATTCCTATGATTTTAACAACGTTCAGTTCAGTTTGAAGTTTATTGTATTCCTTTATTCTGTCTTTTTTTTAACCACAGAATGACGCCCTAATGGGAACTCAAATTAGATCGACTACTTGGAGTTGCAAGACAGATTTATACCGTTACAAAACATGCAACAACAAAAACATATTTCTGCACCAAATTCTGTTTGTTTAGTGAGTCTTATTGTAACTTAAACCATTTTTTTACCATTAGACTGTATTTAAATTAACCAAAAAATGCACGCGAGTCCAAAGACAGGTACGTAGTATATTGTGTTCAGGTTTAATGGTTCGTCAACCCCAAAAAGTTTCGGAATCAGTCTATTAAGTAACTTAATAGATGGGAAAATCAGCCAAGTGTACAAACACGCACACACACTCACACACACACTAATAGCACTGTACATGGTAGTGGACATTACAGTTTACAGTAGTGTGCTGATGTAGCACTCTTCACCACTCTTGCTTTTTCTTAAATCTTAGGCTATCCCACCATCTCCTTGTCTGTCATCACGTGTTGTCTCTTCCACTTATAAAACCACCATGATAATGAAAATATGTAGAGAGCTAAGACTGATGGGAAATCATAGAGGAAAACAATGACAAAGAATCCACTAATTAAGAGGGCATAGATTAGAAGTCTGGTGACGTGACTGAGGATATATAATATACTGCACCATACAAGACCATCGGCCTCTTTTAATTTCTCTGAGGAAGATGATGGATGTTTGTGAGATGGGTGGGCTGATTTATTAAAAATCTCTCCATGGGCAACTACACAGCCTTCTATTTGTCTGCCTGTCTCACAATGAGCAGCCGATCTTTCTTTTATGCGAGTGTGGCTTTCCAGATCCATCGGAGCTTCTGCCAGAGCTGGAGTTGTTTCAGGCAATGATTGCAGACTATGCGCATCTGAGGTGGTGGTGAGATTGTGACTGGGATTAGCACTCAAAATCAAATCTGCATGTGATTCAGAGACAACGTGAGCTTGTTCTGCTATGTCAAGTAACTTACTTCCTTCTACCACAGAGCGTTCATGGCCTTTAGTGGGTACAGCTTGCTCCAGCCCTTGACAGAAACTTGAGTTTGGATCTGTTGGTAATTCCGTCAAGGAAAATACCCCTGAATCAAAAGTGTCATTGAGGTCTTTTTCAAAAAGAACATGGCAGCCTTGTGTAGTATCGCTCAGCATGCACCCCATTCCATCAACAATATCAGTGTGTCTATTTGATGCCTGCACTTCTCTGCCAAAGACCTCTTCCCAAATCCCCCTGACCAAATCTTCTACAAATCTTTCTATGAAGATCTCCTCCAATCCCACCTCTATCACCTCAAGTGATGCAGTATGTTCTCCCATAATAGGTTCTTTTGTTCCATGTGACAGCTTTTTATATTCAACACGCAGAGAGCTCTCAACTTCTGCTGACAACTCTTCTTCTTCTTTCAATTCTGCCGGTGCATTCTTCCTCTCCCCCTGAGGGCCCTCCACATTACCCATTAACTCCCTCCCTGCTTCCATTTTCAGCTCCCGAATGCTCATCATCTCATCTCTGTCTTCCTGACTCGTATCTCCTTCTAGTCTTTGTAACGTCTCAGATTGGTGTTCCGCTGAAGTGTCTTTCTTTGCGACATTCTCTTTTACTTCGATTTCCTCTTGGCTCGTTTCACCGCATATGTTCTCATTTTGACCCTCCGTGTCTTCCTGTGAATCGGTCCATCCCACTTCAACCACTTCCAGTCCCTTTGGGTTGCATTTATTTGCTGGAGGTCTGAATGTATTGCAGCCACTTTGGAAAGCCTGGTTGACTTCATTTGATTTCTCTGTTGGTCTCGTCTGCTCTGATGGATTTGCTATTATTCCGTTGCAACTAAAGCTTTTTCCCACCTCTGTCTTGTTGAAGTTTAATCCGTGTTCACCTTCTTTCAATTTCACTCCACTTTGTTCCATTTGTGATTCCTGCTTCATCTCAACTTTTGGCTCCTTGCCTCTTTGGACTGACTGTGACTGTTTGTCGTGCACATCCAAAATTATTGATGCACTCACATCTAAAGCTGTATCATTATGTTGCCATGCTTGATCATCTAACGCCTGGAACCTTTCCTCTGCTGTACTTATTAGTCCCTTTGTTTCCTCACCTGTTGTTGAAAAGTAAGTTTCCTGCTCTGTCTCTTCGAGTGCTGTCACGCATTTGGTGTTCAATGGAACGCCTTCATTCAATTCAGCTGCCACGATTTTGTTTTCCTGCTTTGAATCAAATCCACCATCGTGTAGATGTTGAGGTCCTGTTTCATTTCTATCACTCTCCTGCTGATTTCCACCATTTCTGTTTGGCCCAAATTGCTCACACTGCATTTCATCTGCATACCTTGGGGAGGTTTCACTCTCTTCTGTTCTGTGTGGCCTAAATATCTCCTCCTCTGTAGATGCTTTATTTTCCGTATAGTTCATCATGATGTCTTCCTCCTCCACTCCTTTTCTGGATGTGGAAGAAACATACCTCGCCCTATCCTTTGTCCCTTGTCTGATTGTCTCCCTAAATGCCAGCATGTCATCTACACCATTGTGTGTAGTACCTGTAACCTCTCCTTCCCCGGTGGAAGAAAGACCCTCATCCAGCCTTGCTCCCTGTGAGATACTATCAACAGCACTGGCATTCTGAAACCCTGGCATTGCTGTCATGTCTGTTGTCTCCGACTCCCCTGAGCTTGTTATTAAGTCAGCCATGTGTGATGTGATGGGCTCCTCTTCTACTTCTTTTGCTCCTCCTATTATTCCTTCTCTTTCTGGCTCCCGGACCACATGCTTGTGACACTCGGTTGAACTGTCAATAGAGTCCTCGGACCGCGGTGCCCCCTCGAGGCAAAGTTTCTGTGGAGTGTCTGTTACAGAGCTCGTCTCTGACCTTTGGGATGCGTCTTGTGTTGCTGCGTTGTCATCTCTTGGGCTGGTGACACATGCCTCTGCTGACTGGTGGTCTTCGGTGTTCAAGGCAACATTAGCAAACAGTTCTCCCCATGTGTCTGACAGAGGCTGACGTGCATCTAAGCAGTGTGCCTGTGCGGCGGCAGAAATATCTGCACCCAGTTGAAATTCTCGAAATGCTGAATATTGGGGTTGGAGCCCTTTGTCGTTTGAAGGAGACACTGATGCTGCTGTCTGCAGCCATTCTGACTCTGGAACGTTAGAATGGTCGGGCCCATTAAGAAAGGCCTGCCACGCATCGCACACAGAGGCTTTTTTATTGTCAGTATCATCTGTCCCAGGAAGAAAGGTCTCCCACATGTCATCAGCAGAAGGTGCGTTTTCTTCTTTTGACAAGATCGTTTTAGCTCTTCCGCTCCAGATGTCATCCGCGTCAGCCGTCTCCCACTGCTGGGGTTTGTCATTGCTCCAGTCCAGTGTAAGGAGAGGAATCTGATGGTAGGTGAGGACTTGCGGGCACTCGTTCGGTTGCGCCTTTTGGTATTTATAGAGCATGCTGGCAGAGTCACCCCAGGGAGCCGGCATAGACTGAGAGGCTTTCTGGCCACTGGCTGAGTCACATGCAAGATTCTTGGATTCTTGATGCGTTCTTTGGGAGAGGTAGTCCTGCACACGTGCCAAACGTGCTGCTTTGCGTCTGCTTTTTACGCTCTCCACCTGTCAAAAAAGGCCAAAAGTCAAAGCAGTGAGCTTTGTTAAGTCACTGTGCTGGCGAAACCCTGATATTTGGCTGGTGATTAAAATGTGCCTTTCCTTTGAGTATTTTTATATATCCAAGATGCAATGCATTTCAATAATCTAGCAACTTCAGACCTATTCTTGTTTGACTCATCAATTTTCCCACATGTTTACAAGCATGCTCCATGTATTATTAATGGACTGAATGTGAAGGATTTCAGATGTGTTCCTAAGTATCAGGTTAGCTAACTTCATGTACCCTTCTGGGACTCAGTGTGCAGTATAACATGCACCACTTCCTCAGCTATCATTTGTACCTTGGAGACAAACTAGAACTGCGTTTTTATGATGACACAAGATACATTTTATGGCTAGGGGAGTTTACTCTTTGGCGATGCTGGTGTTTTCTAATTTCCTAAAACACTGAAGACACCCCAAACATTACCCCTTCTGGCGTTATCTCTGTAAATCCCTATGACCCACACTGCCACTCCTTTTTCTCTGTTTTTCATCCTCTCTTAAAAGCATGGTGGGAACTGCTGAACCTCAAACTGCAGCCTCTGGCCTAGCACGTTACTTCATTATCAATAAATGCTTTTCATTATCATTTGGGGTAGGGTAAAATAATATAAAAAGAGCCTCACCACAGTTCTGTGCTCATCACTGTGAAGTAATAACTGGACATCTTTGCTGTCCAGTGTCTGCCTGTGGGCCTTTTCTGCTCTCTGTGTTGCTTCTAGTTCTGCAAAAGACCAAAAAAAGGCAAGGGTGAAAGTTTTGTTGCACATTAAAACATATATGCACACATGCATGCATATATAAACACTAAGTACACACCTGTAGCAACTGTTGCTGTGTTAGCATTATCCCGGGTCTTCTCCACTGTGCTTCCATTCCTGTTGTTCAAAATAAGATATGGCTAGCGTGACATAAGATGTTTTCCAGACAGTACCAGATAATTAATTTAACAATCCATTATGTATAGTATTCATCAGATCTTTTTGTAGTAAAAGGGGTATTGTTGCTCTCTGTCCTCCAGATGTTGTGTTTCATAATTTCGCGAAGCTTAAAGTCCCCATAAACACCTCGAGCACTGGGGTTCAAGTCAAATGGTATAATAGAAAACAGGTTTCAATCTTTTATTAAAGACACGCCTTGAACAACAACTGGCCGTGCTGTATAATTATGCTACACAGTATATAAAATGCCTATTATGCACGTCCAGACAGTGTGTATCTGCGCCAGAGGCCTTTGAAATATGTTTGTCTGCTGCATTATCTGGCCCTTGTGCTGCAGCAGCTCAAAGCCAGAGCATGCACATAAAGGGGAGCTATAATTCTTCAGGCATAAAAAAAAGAATTTTGCAGATGGGGTCAAAGAGGATAAAATGAGCATATCTTGCTACAGTGGAGACGTCATGGAAACCGGCGCATACATCTGGCCATAAATGGGCAATGTGTGTTCTACAGGCCACTGGATGGTTACATAACACCTCACTGTAAACACACAATGGCCCAGTTAGTGGAGCATATTGCTTTCAATGACTTCTCTTAATGAGAAGAGCAGCACAGTGTAAGTGCACTTGCACCGTGCCGAATTTCAAACTTCCTTCCACAGTAATTGTAGCTACAGGGCCGTTCTCGCTATAATAACACAAAAAAGTCTCACAGAAGGCTTTGGTTGACATACAAGTGACTTCCTTCTGCAGAAAGGCATGTTTAAAAAAACTCCGACTTTCACACCTGTTAGCTTTGAGACAGCTCCTCTTGCTCTTGTAGCTCTCCTCTTGCATGTGAGGCCCGTGCTCCTTTATCTGTCCCTTTTGGTGGCAGAACATCACGTAGTTAAGTCCTTTGTTGTTAGCCCAGAATGTGCCCGCTGATGATTCATAACAGAGACAGAACTCCAATCTAGTCCCTTCTCTCTCAAACGGAGGCACCAAAGTATACTTGAAGGCAAACCTGTCTGTTTTTCTATCACTGGACCCGGGCACATAGTCTGCCAGGAGGTCAAAGCAGCTGTTCCAGCGGTCGAAAGTGATCCGGGCAAAAACAGACTTACTGTAGCAGAGGTTGACCACCCTGACGATGCCTCGAAGGGTGGTGGTCCCTGGGAGGAGTTCAATGCTCTCCAGCTCGACCATCTGTGCCTGCAGCCTCTGTTCCAGCTCCTCCGGGGATGACGGGACTGTAAACAGACAGCACATATAGAGCTCCTCTAATGAATGAAGTGCCTCCTGCTCAGCAGCCCGACTGACTTCTAGTTCTGCCGCTTCAGCACTGTCAAACTCCTTGACAGAGACCAGGTTGAGGCCAAATGCATCTGCAAAAGACACCTTCCTGCGAATAACTGGTGGGGGTTCTGGTTCCGAGTCGTCATCTGTCTCCTCATCTGTGGTGGAGCCCGTGAGAGAAGAGGCCTTCATTCCCCCCTCATCCTGTTTTCCACTTTTCCCTTGTTCCTCCTCCATCATCAGCCCGTCCTGTCGCGAGGGTTGAACGCACAGAGTCTCCATAATACGCGATGGTCTTGAGCTGTCTGCCTGTCCTGCCGTCTGTCCACTAGGAGGGTGGCACAGACCAGAGTGACCCTCGCCCGGCTACAGTGATAGTGTAGAGGGGAGAGCAGGGAGAGGACGTGACTTGACAGACGGAGTTCGGTTACAGCGAAGCTCGTGAGCCTGAGCCAGGCCTATTAATAGGACACATATAACTAGACCAAGGCTGGCCTGTTATCCTCGCGGTTACGCTCTCATAATATGTTTGTTAGTAACATCATAACTACATGAAAGCAAAGCATTTACAGAGCTCTACAATGGAAAATTAGTGCAGAAAAAGGACATACTTGAAGCTACTTTGAAGTTTTTTATTTTATTTTACATTTACTTGCTTTGCAGCAACAAAGTCTTAAAAGTTTCACATAGCAAAATTTCTACCTGCTTTTCGACAATCCACACCTGATACAGTATCTCTGCATTCTTGGCTACACTGTAAAAGCAGTTGTCTAGTTTTACTTAATGGTGATCAGGCCTCTGGGTATAAATCTAAAGCTCAACAGACTAAAGTTTGATGAAAAGTGATCCTTTGAAACAGCACAAATGGAGAGTGATCGATCAACCTAAGGACTGATTGTTAGCATAAGGCGCACATATGAGAACAGCTCTGAGATGCTTTAGTTTTTGTTCAGGAATCTCACCAGTGTTAAAAGCAATAAAATGTAAAATGCATTTTCCAGACAAAGTAACTATTAGTGCTGCCGCTTCAAAGTATTTACTGACACTGATCAACTGAAGTACCATAGGAAGCTACAGTAAGTTCGTCTGAAACTGAAACTGAATTGCCACACCTAAATTCCTTGTGTTACCAAGTGTGTCCCCTGCTGAAATGTCCCCTAGAAAGAAAAGTATCATCCTACCCACTGCAGGGGAGCTGCAGCTGACTAGTCACCTCCACGTGGACAAGGAAATGAAAGCATGTCCACACTGTCATCAATAATGTATCAAATTAGTATTAGTTCTGTTGCTGTTCTTGGAAGGCCAGGGACTCTCTTGTATCATCGACATTAAAGCAGACTTAATTTTCACTGCATCTTGGACAACAAAACAGAACATTATTATGAGATTGGACTCTTTCTTTGGCTGTGTGCGTGTGCATACTGGCATGATTTTGCACAAAGTGATCTCAGATAGGAAGTTTAATTCAACTAATCCTTGATATGCTGGATAAGTATACCCCCAGATCTTGTATATCTTGTAAATAGACATTGGTGCTTGTTGTATAATCTTTTACAAGTGTGTGAGTGGGTTTTCTTTTCCCCCAAAGGACCCTTTGTTCTTCATACTTAAGCCAAAAATGCTCTTCTTGGACTTTTCAACTGCAGTTTTAATGACTAAGTTGCATCATTTGCAGCGTATGAAAAGGCAGACATGTGACAAGTGTTAATTTGCTACAGCTAAGTGCAATCATATAAAATACATAACATTAAATGCATACAGTCAGTAGCAGGAATGCTAAAAAAAAAGTCTGCTAGACGAATTGTGTGACTAAGTTTTATCAGTAGATGGCACTATGTGATCATAGTAAAATTCATGTCAGCACAAGTTAAAATTCATTTGCATTTCCACTGTAGTCTCCCTTAGTGTGATAATGAGTTCCAGGCGTACAGTTAGCCTTGTCCACAAACAAGATCATTACAGAAGGAAAAGGTAATATTAACATTTCTTCTGTGTACCTAAGACTTCCTGTGCCAGTTACCTTCATCAGAAAGTTGTTTTCTGTTTTAAAGAATGACCAGTAGGTGGCGGCATACCACCGTCACAATTCCACGAGACTGCTTTTCCCTTCATGTCCTCATCATTTTGCAGATGCTGCTTCCTCTAATTCACATTTCACGGAATATTTAGTTGCAATAAAGATTTTTAACACAAACAAAAGCACAAAACGGTAGAAAAGACTGTGTGCGTATACCACACAATTACTGGAACAATCCCAGTTTATATTACATCAGACAGATAAGTGTCTAATACTGTATTTTTTCAGATGATTTCAGAATATAATAGGGGTATTCCGTGCATACACGCCAACAGGAAACAGCTTTCAGGATAATGCTGATAAGAATAATAATAACTAAAAGATAATGTATTTTTAAAAAATATTTACGTATTTAGTCAGTAATAACAATAATAATGGTGATAACAATACATCTTTTTTTGTATATTAAATTCACATGGCCACACTACACAGCAACATGTACACATCACCTACAACCGTGTTTCTCTCAATTATTTGTAACATAAATAACACCAGATATATAATCTTTAAATGCACTAATCGCCCTTCTTAAGCAAAACACTTAGCTCCTACTCCTTTTCCTTTCCCACTTGATATTATTCTGAATATTTATTTCTAAGCTATGAACATCGTAGCGTTTGAAGAAAAAAGGGGGAGGTGGGGGGGATAGAAAGAAAAAAAGAAAGAAAGAAGAGGAAAGACGAGATAGAAGAAAGCAAATCATTTTAACTACTGCTCAGGGTTGTGCTCAGTGTTTGACTGGCTTCGGATCTACTATTAGATGAATAAATACACTAAATTACGTTGTAAAGGTATGACAGAATAAGTAATAATAAAATCCTCCAGTCAAGAATCTGTACATGTTGTCGTATGTTTTTCTTTTGTAAAGTATTTATTCAACAGTGATTTTATGTATACAGAGTTTAACCTTAAACGTGTTTACACTAAAGCACAATTTTAATAACACTCATAATGATGATGGCGTTTAGGATATTATGTTTTTCACGCACTGGTTTCCAATCATCCTCTCAGTG
Source organism: Pundamilia nyererei (assembly GCF_000239375.1). NCBI lineage: Eukaryota > Metazoa > Chordata > Actinopteri > Cichliformes > Cichlidae > Pundamilia > Pundamilia nyererei. Next base: position 3,584,960 of record NW_005187415.1, read on the forward strand.
TAAACACTTGTAGACAACCGCGAATATTTCTATCTGCAAACCTACAATTTAATGACGTGCACGTAAAAACGCCAGCTTTAAAAATGTCACCGCTGATGAGAGAGGTGCAGTTTAAACTCTGGCTCGAAAGCTGCTGAAGATTTTAAGGTATATTTGTTTCCATCGATGCTTTAATTTGCATTATTATTTGTTTAAAAAAAAATCCTGTCGTGCAGTTTTATGAAAGTCGGTTAATTACGCAAAATTTGAGAGGAGAAAACACACAAAATGACCTATTCCTTAAAAAGATTCAAAAGGGAAACAGTCACGATTGATGTATGCCGGAGGAAGCTGCTACATAAAAGCAGATCCTCTTGATGAAATATTGCAGGAACATTAAAGGCATATATTGATTCTTTTCTTCATTTTAATAGCGGATGGTTTCGCACTACTTCTTTGCGAGTTTTAGCATATAAAGTCAAGTTTATCAAAAACAAGAAATGTTGCTTTTTGGTTGGCGGGATCGTCCCATTAGTGGAAGGTTACCGGTTCAATCCCCAACAATAATATCTAACTATGGTGAACGCTTCCTCACACGGGCAGCAGCTCTCCCCGCTAAAACACTTAATAGTTAAACGTTAGCGAAGAGTGAAAAAAAGGGGGGGAGCAAACTTTTAAAAATACTTTTTTTTTGTTTACAGAGCAGGTGGCCCTGACGTCACACGGGGTCGCAGTACGCCCAAAAATAACAAACACACCTCCGCGAACAAGCAAGTGCCTCCCCTGGGGGGGTTCTAGTCCCAAATATACTACTTGCTTGCCGGGTTGCTGCCTGATGTGTGTTTGAATCGTAACGAAAGAAAGAAAGAAAAAAAAAAAAAAGCCGCCGCTTCTTCTTCCTCGCATTGCGCGTCATTCAAACAGGAC
>NW_005187415.1:3586639-3617620 GCF_000239375.1 Pundamilia nyererei
TAGAAAAAAAAGAAACAAAAAACTACATAAAGGACAAGTATCTACATGAATTCAATTGGAAGCTATTTTATTTTCCAGCTGAATTTATTTTTTATGCAGCTACCTACTACGTTGTAGTAATTAGTAAAAAAAGAAGGAAACTGTGATTTGATTTGCATCTTATTGCAGCTTCTGTGTGTAAGATATGAAGTCAGTTTAATTCTTTTTCAGTGCAATCCTTTAGTGTTCTAGCCATATAATGATATCACATATGACTGGTGGTTTTAAAACCATGTTCCACTAGTGCTCAGTTATATTTTTCTTTAAATACCACTGTCACAGCTTCTTAAGCTCAAAAGGTGCATTTAGATTTAATGATCCTTTACCTGCATGACTGCTGTCTGCGTTATCAATATCTACGATTAATCAGCTTACCGTAGTTGCATGCTCCATTTTTATATTCCATCTTTTTTCGTTGTCCAGAAACAGACAGGGGTGTTGGTAGTGTATTGCTTTTCATCATGATAAACCTCCAATTCAGACTAATTTCTCTAAACATTACAAGCTCCTAAAAAAATCTTCTGCTGGCCTCCTCTATTTCACACTCCCTGTCCCTCCTGTCTTGCAATCAAGTGTGGCCCAAAAATCAATAGATGTAACTTTTTTTCCCCCTCTCTTTTGGTAAAGAAAGGCTAACAAGGCACTGGGAGCTGCAGAACTCTTCAGGCCTGTCCTCTGATCAGCTTTCACCCCTGGATTAGCTGGATCGACCTTACTTGTTCAAGCCGCAGGGTGCACAGGTGTTCCCTCCTCAGTTATGCAGGTGTGGGCCAGTTCCCCCCCTCACTCAGCAGCTCTCACTCTTCAAAGGCCAGGCGGCAATAAATGCCCCTTGTGAAATATGTCAGCGACAGCGCACAATCAACCGTTGTTGAAATGCCCCTGTAATTATTTCTCAGTGTGTTTAAAACAGACTCTTGTTTACTTGTTGTTTAGGTGTCCTTGCATTTGGTAAGTGAGGCCACTAGATTTTGTAAAACAGGATGCATTCTTCTCCTTCCCTTACCCACTTAAGGCAGTGGGAGAGATGCAGAGAGACCTGCCATTAGTCTCCCTTCAAGACTGACCGTTGTTGGGAGCAGCGCACTTATTACCCCGGCTCTCCCCACTCTGCGTCCATTTTTTGATTGCAGCATTCATCATTGGGTGGTCGTGCTCTACATTATGGTAATAGGAAAATGAATGTCCTCCACAGGATTAATGCGTATACCCTGTCATATGTTTCAATCATTTATCAAAATTAAGATTCGGCTTTCAGCTCAATGAACGCTGGTTGATGCATGATTTTGTCTCAGATATGAGAATTGTTGCTTCTAGCTGAACTCAAGTAGAAAAATCCTTTGTGTTTATTTTATTTTTTTATTCTAATACTCCTGTGGAAACTTGCACAGTTTCCACAGTTTTTTATTGTGCACTGTGCAAAATAAAAAAAGGGGGTGGAGGGGTTTGATTAGAAGAAAGTGGCTTTTATACACAGATCACATCAGTGTTGTTTTTGGCTCTTTAGATAATGAAACACTCATTTTTGGATTAGTGTTTGAATCGCACCATCACCCATCCCCCAGTACCACTGTAATGAAGCAGACTGTTCACTCAACCCTTGAGGTGTTGGTGCTTTTCTTTTCTTTTTTCTTTTTTTTTCGGGGGGGGGGGGCATGCATGGTTAAGAAATTTGAGGGAGTGGCGCACTAGCAGCATCACTTATCTAACCTCGTCAGTGAGCCCATCCAGCGTGTTTTCACTCAGCCCCTGTTACATAAACTTAAAGGTGATTAAATGGCATGTGTTCAGGTTATATCCCTTCATAGAAATGTTTCTATGACAACCTCCGTACCTCCGTGCAAGTTAAAGCAACCAGAAGTGATCACGTCCGTCCCCCCCTCCCCGCTGCACTTTGGTTCCCTCCCCCTCCAAGTTAAGAATGGAATTTGTGTTGACAGTTTTGGCCTTTAATGGCACTTTTGTGCCGCGCAAAAGTATTTGTTTACCAGGATCATATGCTGCAAGCTGTCAGCTTTGGAGAGATTGACTTCTTAAGATAAAAGAGTGCATTACATGCTTAGGAGGCCACTCTTTTGGACTGTAATTATCCACATCTCAGTAATGATGTTTTGTGTGTCCCAGTTACTAAGAGTCTTGAGACAGCTCAGACTTTTTTAGTTACGCTCTGGGTCACTTCTTAAGCCCAGCTAGACACTGTTGTCGACGAGGAACGCTGTGACTCTTTGGCTGGAGAAAGCTGTGTAGGGTGGGGTCAGGGGATGTGGATTATAGAGAGATTGCAGGCTCCTCACACAAGGGTGAGTTAATAGGGAAAAGTTGGTAACATACTCACTGACCATTTGATTTTTATGCTTGCTTTCCCAAGTTAAAAAGATTATGTGGCTATGCTGTAAATTGACTTTAATCAAAACAGTCACGTATCAAAATGTCCTGTAAAGATTGTTTTTGCAAATATTACTACATCTTACGTCATCATGTATCCCTCCAAGGGTTGTAAAACTTACAAACAGATGACCACACTCCACAAGCTGAGATGTGTAGTTTTTTGCTGGCGTGTATCACAGTGTGTCTGACTCTAAATGCAAAGAAGCATTCATGCAAAGTTATAAAACATTAGCTTTGTGTACACAAATCTTTCTTACAGTTATGAAAAATAAGTCATGCTTTTCATAAAGTTTAAATTTCTCCTCTTGGCTGTTCTACTCTTGACCGTGACCTCATATATTGTAGTCTTCCTTTCAGCTGACACCAAGCTGCAACCTTCAGGGGTGAAAGATGGAAGCCAGCACGGATTGCCAGAAACTGCAGTTCCTGTAATAGCCACTTGAGGCTGTCTCCAAAAGCGAGTCGATCTCCACAGACTCCAGCATTAAATCGCTGAACTCTACAGCCTGGTACAAAAGCATTTTATTCATTCTCTTTAGCTTATTTCCAGCTTTATGGGAAGATTAGGTTTTTGTTAGAATTTATCCATTTAAATGTTATTTAAACTGCTATGAGCAATTGGAACGGTATTTCACTTTTCTAGTCCTACCACTCAAAGGTGGGTGCTGACAGAGGTGGATAAATGCTAGCTGTTTGCTGATTCAAGTCACTAACAGTACCTTCCAACCATGCAGCCTTTTGGAGCCTTTTTAATGCAGTTAGCTGACAAATGATATGGATTGCTGTGTTGTTAATTGTACTTTCAGACTTTCCAGGAAGTCTCTTTTAAGTTTGCTGAGTGATGTTCTAACATTTTATTTGTATGTTGTTTTTCCACTAAATAGTAGACAACTGTGTCTGTATGATGCATCCACGCAGTCTATGGATGCACCTTGACAACCAAGCTTCCACCCACTCATCCAGATGTGTTCACTTCTGGTTCTAAAAAAAGATGGAAATGCAGGATTCAAAATGTGGAGCCCACAACGGGCGATGTTGGTTGTGGCCACATACAACCATGGGTCCATTTGATAGCAGCCACAGACCTTACATGTTTTTATATCCTCAGTTTTTCTTTCTTTCTTTTTGAGTTAGCAGTTGCATGTTTACTGTGTGGCCAGTGTGGTGTGAGGGCATGACAGCTTTTATTCAAGTCACGGTCAGATGGACGATGTCCTCATGTGAAAAAAAAAAAAGTGTTGGTTTTGGGGGTCTTGCCCTGAATTAAAGACAGAAGGTCACTCATGGTAAAAGGCAAGGTCACTGTTACTCAGACTGCATTCAGCCATCAGCTTGTCACTTGTAAACAGTGAGGACTGAGGTCCACTGAGGTTTAGAAGGTCTTTATATATGATATGTTAATAGAATAATGATTATTTTAATTAATTTCACAATAGAAATGTAAGAAAAAAGAAAAAGAGGTTAGGTTTCATAATGCCTAAGTTGGTTTTTACCTTAAATAAATAAATAAATATAGTATTAGTTAATGAGTGTACAGTTGTAAAGACTGGGCTTTATAGAATGGTTTGTATTGATGAGTTTTATCCTTTTTAGAAACAAAAACACACTGTGCCTCACAGAGGAAACAACCTCTCCTCTTTACCCTAAGAGACACAGAGAAAAAGGGAAAAAATGTTTATTTCAAACATGTTGTGTGTGTAGGGGGAAAAACATGAAAGAGAGGGGGGGTCATGACAGTAACAATTTTTGACAGGCACATTAGGCTGCAGAAAGAGCATCCAGCTCGGGGCTGAGGGCATATGGTGCTGCCTTCTGCTGGCATAGCTCTAGAACAAGTTACAGCACTCGTGCAGGGTCACGACTGTCTCAGGTTTGTTCCTTCTGTCTCACCCGTCTAAATAAAAACAGGGGGGAGAAAAATGGTAGTGGGGGGTTGGGTTGCGGTGGTGTTGAGCATGCTGGGCATAGCTTTGGTGTTGTACACTAGCCGTGTCTTTCAGCAAAAGGACAAAGAGAATGTTCCCAGTCAGGCCCCTTTGAGTCAGGACATAATTTGGTCAAAACGTGGAAGGGAGACGTTTGACATTTCCAGAAATGCATCGCTTTAACTTTGGATTGTTTCGCCACCATGCACTCTCCACCACAGTTTTTATTTCTGGCAATGCGAATGTAAATCTGCATAAAACATAATAGCAGTTATCAAGTTCTGAGCAAGTACAGCGTAGTGCTTTTCTCTTCTTTCACCATCTGAACACCCGGCTCGTGCTCCTGGATGGCAATCCCTAATCCTACTCTAAACAATGGCCATGTTTTCACCACACAGGCTCTTCTAGGTTTTCTCCTCTGTAATGTGGAGAGGATGGACTTGGATATTGTGGAGGATGACGCAGGGCTTTGGTTTGAAGGCAACAGATCGGTGGGAGGGTAATTACAGGCTACTGTGTGGCTCTTTGGATTTTCCCTGGATCACAGCTATAGGCCATGAAGCTCAGCCTCAAATGCAACTCTCTGAGAATGAAGTAAAATAGCCACAACATATGGACCCAACAAAACAATGGTTTATTTTTACGATTTTTGATGAGTGGTTTTTAATTTAGATTGTCACTCCTGGCAAGGAGCAGGGCAGATGGTGCAGACTTGAGTGCCCATCAGAGCCTAAATACCTCCAGGCAGCTGTTGGCCATAAACTTTTTTTCTCTAGCATTCTCTCTCTTTAACACGGCTCGGGTCAAGAGGAGTCAAACCTGTTACAACACCTGTTTCTGCATATGCAAATCTGTTGTTTTGTCATTTCATTAGGCAAGGCGAAAAGACGGGGGTCCCTTGTGGTTGCAAATGCGACTGGCACTGGGCCCAGTTGGCACGCTGCACTGTAGAAAGACGCTTGAGGCAGGGTGAGGGGAGGGAAGACGAGTTTGGTTTCTGTAGCACAAGCGACTTAACCATTGGGTTCCTTTACATCACAGCTCAATTTCGGGGTGGGCTCCTAAAATTTGGGGACAAAGTTGGACTGGATGTAAAGAGGGGGGAAAGTTCCACTCTCTATTTTATATGTATATCTTCTCTGTAAAGAGGATCCGAAAGTGAATGATGAAGGAAGGCAAAAATTGGCACACGTGTGGCTGGCACGCGCCACTCGCCTCCTTAACCCGGGATGGGGTGGGGGTACCCCCCCCTCAATATCCTCTCCTCTACTCCCCCTTCCCAACCTCATCCCTTCATCATCTGGCGCTCTCCCGCAGCGCTCGTCTCTTAACCACATGTGCCAGTGCAGGGCCTGCTCTTGCTCCGGGGCTAATTGTTCACTGGTAAAACTGCATGCTTGTTGGTGGGGGTCTCCCCTTCAACCAGGCATAGGGATACAAAGCAGGGTGGCGGTGTGTTTGAGAGCGTGGGGTGGGATGGGGGGGCTCAAGATCATGATCTCTTCATGCAGTTTATTTTTCCCATATAAGTCTGAAGATTGTCAGTTGTAATCCTGCCTGTGTGCTGAATGCAACAAATACACCATGAAATTAAAGGTTATTGCAGGAGCGTAATGCAAAAGCTCTGTTTGAGATTACCAAAGCTGTTTGCAGACTTGCAGAGGATGAGAAGTGGGGAAAACACAGTATGTTTTCCTTTCCTGTGTTTGACAGTTTATGTCTTCCTTTGATCACTGGATTGATGGGTCATTTTAAACAGATGTTTAGAATATTCAGACTTCCTTTCATTACAGTTGTTCAAAAAACCTTTAAGGCATTACAGTTACACTCACACTGAATGTATCTATCAACATTTCAGATTCCAAATTATTTTAAAATACAAATTTGTATTTTAAGTAGTTAACCTTGGTGTGTTGTCACTGAATTCAGTGTAGCGTGCTCTCTTGAACTTTTTTACAAGTGCCTTCATCAGCGTACACTTAAGAGTTAGATGGATGGAAAGACCCAGGACTAGTGCCTTTGCTGAGTTAATCTCATCTGATAACTGCTGTCTTCCCCTTCCTTCTCCTCCTTTCTTTTCTCCCACTCTCTGTCCTCCTCCTTTCTCTGCCATGGCTTGGTGGGTCTGATTTGTAGTTCTGCTCCTCTCTCACAGAAGGCATTAAAGCCAGGCCCCACAAGCCCCCTCTGATATGGGAGAGTTCATTAGAGATGTGCCTTTGATGGGCAGCCTTTTCATGTGACTACCGGTTTTTCAAATACCTTGATGTAGAAGCTTAAGAAGCCATTGTGCAGTAAGCCCTCCTTTTGATGCGACTTATTTAGATCTGCATAGTAAATCAGGGGGGAGTAAATAACCAGCCAGCAGATGGAAGCAAGGAGATAAGGCAGCAGCGAACAATCGCATTTGTATTTTGTTATGATGTTGACAGCAGCTAAAATTCACTAATCTAGAGCCACTGATCTGCATTTCAAAGAAATCTCATTTAGCAGCGGGGAGGATAAAGTTCCTCTCATTGTGTCTATTTTATTGCATTCTTCGCTAATTTATCTGCCCACAGATTTAACGTGCAGGGCTTGGTGGTAGGAGCCGGCGTCCGTGCGTTGCATAGGGGGTCTTAAATACTGTGAAAGCGGTTACGTCTAGACTGTGAGCTGAGGGTAATTACACGTCTGACCATGAATAGAATGAGTTTGAAGACTCATCTTTCTTCAGGCAGGCCTGAATTGCTCGACTAACACTGATAAGGAGCATTTGGTCCCCACAGAAATATTGCCAGTGACTTTCCATAACGCCCCCCCTCTCTTTCCAACACCAAGGATGGTATTTACTTTTAAGATAAAGTTATTGTGTATAGTAATCTGACTTGTTAGCATAATGTCCTCTTTCATCGCAGGACCCTCCTTTTTCTGCTGTGTGGAGGTATTTGTGGTCCAGGTCTTAAATAGTTTATCTTGACTTAGCGCACAAGCACTTTATGTAAATATCAGCCTATAGCATTATTAGACCTTCATGAATAGTTGAATGCTTTTGCCATATTTATAAGTTGATAGAATTTACCAATGGTTTTAGACTTGGCATAAAGACATGTGTGTTATTTGTAAATCCCCACGAATTGGAGGTCATGCAGACTAATAGCATTCCAAATGCTTTTCCACTGAATAAAATATAACATCTGCATGGCCACAGGGTGCTGTGATGATGGAAGTCTACCCAGGAGCAAATGATTTAAGAGAAGTGGGGGGCATTATCTAAAAATTATATTTTATATCTATATTATATCTAAAGTGGCTCCTTAGTGTAGTGGTTTACACATTCGATAACAGGAAACGAATCCTCGGTTTGATCCCAGGAACCGCAAGTCCTTTTGGGGTTGTGAAAGGAAGGGCATCAGGTTTAAAAAATCGGCCAAATCAAACATGTGGAGATACCTGCTGTGGCAACTCTTTGTGAATAAGGAAGCAGCTGAAAGTAGCTTATCCATATTATATCTAAAATGTGCTTTTTCAGATGTAGTAATCCCATCCAAGTAGATGTTTCACTCTACTTAAATACACATTAAAACAATCGTTATTCTGAAACTTTTCATGTCGGTTTTCCCAATATCCAGTCCACTGGTTGGTGCTCACCCCCCAGTCTTAAACCTTCTTACCCCATTCTTTGCAAATATTGTGCAGCAATATGTGCAACGTTTTTTCCACAAACTCAAAACAGTGAGAAATTATACCAGTTGGCATGTTTTTGTTTTCAGCTGTGCTCTGTGAGCTCCGGGCCTTTTGCACAGTTCAGAGAGCACATTCCTTAGGATTCAGCAGTCGCTGGTTGCCTGTAGGGGTCATTGGAATTCTGGGAGAATAAAAGGGAGAGGAATAAAAAAACATCCCAGGGAGGAACATCCAGGCCATTTTTTGCCCTTCATGCCCCCAGCAGCAGAAAGTGGCCTCTCTGATGCTCCTGGGGACTTGTTGTTAGCCCCTAGTTCTCTAAATGTAATGCATGTGCAATAAAAGTGTCCAGATCAATCAGTAGCTGCAGATGTGGCATTGTATTCTTCTTTCAATGTACTTGTGTGATTAACACAAAAATCATCAATGCTAATGGACTCTAAATTATATGGATACCATAGCATGTGTACTTAGATTCAGACAGCTGAATGGAAGTATATGAGAAATCAATCGTGTCAGGTTAACGGTGTGATTTACTTGGCGTTGAGAGCTAGAGCCTTCCAGGCACTGCGCCTTTTAACTTTACAGAGATTGAGCAGTTTGGGGGCAGGGGAGTGTACTGTATCGTACATTGCCTGTTGGTGCATGCATTTACACACAGATATATACCCACACACATATGCTCTCAGGCTTCACAGCAAAAATCCAGGTGCACTTTGTTGTCACAAAGTTTACTGCCTTCACCTACAAACCTTACAGAAAATAGTTATGCAATAAGCCATCTAGCCCACACTTGTTAGTTCCAGCAATGAATGTTCCTAGGGGGAAAAAAATCAGTGTGTCATAAAGTAGTTTTGGACTAACAGTGTGCTTTTGTTTTCTCTTATCTCAGAGAGCTGACATTGCTGGACTGCTACCCCACCTGTGACGGACAACAACAGCAAGTTCTCTCCCTGAGGGTAAGTATTTGAACATAGTCCCTTCATGTCCATCGGTCAAAGCATCCTGGACCTTGGGAGGGATTTAGAGCAGCATGTATTTTCAAAGCTCTGTGTTAAAATTAAAAGTACACAGTGCATTCCTAAGGCCAATTAATCTTTCAGAGTAAAACTCTTATGTAAAACAGTTGTGTGTTTGCATGCAATGACTGTGTCTTTGTTTTTAGTCTGTGCTTGATAGTGTTACGGTATTGTTAACCTGCCCGTGTTAGGGTGATTGTAGTGGCTGGAAGAGGTCAGTGGGGCCCCATTCCTCCTCAAATGTAACAAATCTTCATCTTGTCTACCTTGATAGAATTCCCCCTTCACTGGGCAACCTTTCAGTTGTGCCTGTTTGGTTTTCACACCCCAAGGATTTTCAATCTACTCTTACTTAGAAGTTATGATATGCACTATGGCTGACAAATGTGAGCAAGCTTGGATTTCTTTTTTCTTTTTCTTTTTTTTTTTTTTAACTTTTTCTTTTTCTTTTTTATGCAATTGATGTCTTGATTGAGATTTGTAGCAGAACTAGAATTGAAGAGAGGTTACATTGTTCCTAAATTCGGTATATTCCACATGTATCTCTCTATATTGGTGAACACAGCAGGTGGCAAAAGTGGGACTCCACCAGTCAGACTTTTTCCATACAAATAATGAAATAAATAAATTATGAAATTGAATTTTGTGAATTGGAATGAAGAGTAACAAACAAGGAACAAAAATATATGACTATTAAAAAGCCCCAAAACATTTATTTATGATGTAAATCTAGTTTATTTGCATGTTTTATTCCAGCCTAGTCTGTGTCTTTACTGCATTTTACCTCCTTTCTTCCTCTGCTCTCTGTTTCACCGTCTCTGTCACATTGTGTGCTGAGCTCTGCTAAGCAGAGCTTATGAGAGTAAAGCCGACAGTTTTTCAATCATTGATAGAACAATGTTTGTTTACAATAAAATCACAATGCAAGCAGCCAAACAGAACTTAAAAACATTGGAAACTGTTGCATTAAATTAAATGGAGTCCACAGATCAACCCGTAGCCTCAGATTCCAAATCCAGCTATTTCTAGCTATTTGAGTCAGTTACAAAGTATCTGCTCAATGCATGTCCAGACAAATGCGCTTTTTTGTTGTTTTTTTCGGTGTGCTTCTCATATTTATGGTCCGACATGTTTCTTATTTTTCTTTTTAGGGATGAAATATGTATACAGTGCACCCGTAGAAAAAAGCAGACGACAAACACTGTAAAGTGCAAAGTGGTAAGTGAAAGCAGTTTTCATTGTCCTTGCATGCCTGGTGTTGTGTTTTCTTTCAGATTAATGTGTCCACTGTAATGAGGCACATCAGTCACGACTGCTGATGGGGTTTGGCTTTAGAGAAACAGTCCTGGGTGCTGAAATGACAAATCAGCAGAGCGGGGTATGAGAAAAGTGTACATATCAGTGTATCGTTTTCTTATGGGTATTGGTCATATGGTCTGGAGGGTGTTATTGTGACCTTATTAAAAAGAAAAAGCACAAGTGTTGTATAAAGGTTGCACATGATAATCTGCCATTTTACATAATGCAATAGCCATTTATTTATTGCAGTTAATTAAATGCCACAATTATTCTGTCAAGGCCAAAGATGGAGGAATGTTTGTCTTTTTTGCAAGACAATGCATAAACTTGTCGAGGTGGAGCTATTACATTTTGGAGCCAATCTGGTTCATTTCCAAAAGAAGTAAAAAACTTTTTTCTGTGGTTGATTTATTGTTTGAAGCTAGAAGTTTGTGTCTGTTTGCTTTGAATCTATTTTTAAAATCTATTCAATCCATAACCTAACAGGAAAAAAATAATTTTTTCTTAAAACACCATCTTGGAGTACAGTCTTTGAGGGTAAAATGTGATTAAAGTGTGTGCACATAAGCAAAGACACTCAGCATCTTGGGTGCAAGACCACTTCCACCTTCCCATTGCTTTCATTCCTGAGTGAAACAGAGTCAAGATTTCTTTTTCCACCTAAAAGAGATTTAAACATTACTTCTTAATTTGTCCAGTATTCAGTTAAATCTTCAAAGATGAACTCTTACTGCATATCTGCTAGCCTAAAAATGTCCCTCTAATCATTGCAAAAATGTGTAATTGCCTCAACACTGCAAGCTGCACTTCCACCGTAGACACATATAAAAATCTACAGCAATTAAGCATATCTTTGGCTACTTTAAAGAAGCTACAGCTCAGTCTGAACAGCTCTCTGCGCACATTTCCAGTTTGAAATTGATTTCTTGTCATAGATCAGAGACCTCTTGTCATACCATTTTCAATCCTCAGATGGTTTCTCTGAGCCCGCTAACTGTCGTCCCTGTGAGTGGGCAAACAGGGGAACCTCCACGGGTCTTTACCCTGGGCACTCAGAACAGTCGAGGGGGTAGAGGCAGAAATCAAAGGGACTTGGATCATTCCCCATTGGCAGCCTCCATTGTCTAGCTGATTTGGGATTGGTGGAGAAGGTGAAAACTGCAGGGTCGGTGTGTGGGGGTGGATGGAGATCAGGCAAAGCAACCCTTCTTTTTTTTCTAATCTTTATCCACCATTAACCCCAGTGCCCCCCGTGTGTGGCTGAGATCAGGGCCATTGGTCAATCCCCCATTCACTGCCACCCAGAATATTTTAAAGTTAAGCTCCATCGCTTAACAAAAAAAGTCTTACTCATCAAAGGTTTACTTTCCCTTCTTTCCCCCTTTTCCTCACTTTTGCACTCACTCCCAAGGATCTGCTGCCGTTCTTCATGCGCCCTTCTCTCTATGGTCCACTGTTTTGTCTTCACACTTAGGAAAGAGGGAGGGGGAGAAGCTGAAAGTTTTTTGGAAGTTCCCCAGTTTCCATTTTTCGATTTAATGAAGTTTGGGGTAGGGTCTGATTGTGTCATACTGTGAGCAAATTGGAAGAAAAGCCAGTGACATCTTGCCCTTTGCTGAGCTCTCTGATTAGGAGATGTCCTGTTCTTACATTACTTCCATGAAGGAATTATTTTTGCATACCTGACATTTATATTTCCAGCAATTTTTTCCTCTTCTTTTTAACTGGTGTGAATGCTCCATATAAAACCCAGTTTAAGAAGAAGATAGAATTCAGTCCAGGTCCTGTTCTCAGTATAAACACTTTAGATTAATCTCTTTTTCCACACTATACTTTTTTCCTAGCAACTATCGGGTATTTATCTCACTCACATCTATCTAAAAAAGAAATAACTGAGGGTCAGAGTAAAAAAGCAAGAGAGGATGTGGAGATGGAGGATGTCGGGTGATGAGTAAAGAAAAGAAATTGCACGGCGAATGTTTGTCCTGAGTGCACAGTTGCTATGAGAATGAAGTTTGCAAGGAGGCTCAGAATGAGTATTACCATCATTACCTCAGGAGAAGATGGCTCTATTGATCCTCTGCGGTATTCCCCTCTTTTTCTTTCATGCTATCTGTTATCCAGTTGATTATAAATTGCCAAATCTTCATTCGAATATGAACGGATGAATCTGAATCTAGAATATGTAATTTAAGAAATTTTAATGCAGGAAAAAGAAAGTTAATTTCCCTCAGCAAAGGTGGCCTGCCTCAGCATACTTTGGGGCCCTTGCAGTAGTTCTGTATATGTGTGTGCGTCATATTAGATATTACTCGTTGGAAATACCGCATGCAATAGCTTAATTTCTGAAGAAAAGGGAGCAAAGATCTGCTGTTTCAAGTGTTATTCTTTCCTTGCAATTTAATTCAAGAAAATCTTGGGGCGTGGAAGCAGGGCCTGATGGCATCTCTCCAAGAGCCTGAGATTATTGTGAAACCCAACCTGAGGCAGGCATGACATCAGAGAGGCCTGACTTTAGGTTGAACTCCTTATTTCAGGTGGGACGAATTATGAGTGGGCTTCGCTCGCAGGTGATCGTGTCCAGTGAATCGGTCGCACACACTCGCGCATTCTTCTCCCAAGGTCTGAATGCTGATTGTCTTGACAGATTGAACTCGTGTGTTATCACCAAGCTGTCACGCAGCCTCATTTTTCAGCCTGCACAAATAGTCTAAAGTTTATGTTAGCCCTTCCCAGCGCAGTGTTTTATAGGGATATCGCCATCGTGACATAAACTAAATCCTACAGTGTTTTAACCTGCTGATGAGTTCTGTTTATGTAAGGGTCTGCATGCTAAGGTGCAGTACATGGAAATAACTGAGTTGCCAAGAAGTTGTTCCTGAATTCTTGGGAGACACTAAAAATCAAACATTATTTTAAATGTGATTACAATTAACTTTTTGCACGTTAGCTTTGTGAACTTAAGTCTGTCATAACTACATTTAGGTTTTTTTTATTTTATTTGAGTGACTCAGTTTTGCTGTTTTTAATTAATGGTAGGATTCCTCTCTATGATAAGACTTTCTCTCTCTCTCTCTCCCCCCCCCCCCCCCCCCCTTTACTTTCTCTCAAAGTAAAAGTTTCAAATCAAACCACACGGTCACAGCCACTGAAAAAGCTTTTACTCCAGAGGCAACAAGCCAAGTCCTTTGTTCGTAATGATCATTTGATCGCAGCTTGAAAAGGGATACAGGCGGCAGCGAAATCCTACAAGAGCTTGGAATCTGACTTCCTCACCACAAACCACAAGCCTAGACAGTGCAACCGCTACTACCTGGTTGGAGGCGAAATGGGCAAAAAGTATTCATGTGTGTGGAAAAACACACTCACACAGCATGCTCGATTTGGGTCATGGAGCTGACAGACAGTGGAATGTGAATGTGTGTATGTTGACAAACTCCACTGCACTCTGAATGGGGTTTGTGATTACACCTCATCATGCGTGTTGCATCGGTCCTGTCTCCGGCCCCGATCCTTCTCCCTCCCTCCATCTCTCTCCCTCTCTCTCTGCTTTCCTCTTGCCTTCCACTCTCTCCACCCCCCCACACCCCCCAATTTCTCCCCCTCTCACCGCAGTGCCTCTTGGGCAATCATGTGGTCACACTACCTGACTCCTTGCTGCTCAAGAGTGCAGTTGACAAAAACAGCCCGAGGCCCGTCATGTGGAAAAGATTCAGTCGGCACACAGCATACATCCTACCCCCCACCCTACAACTTCTCACTTTCTCCCGCTAAGTAACTGGAGCACCGGGGTGTTTCCTTCTTCTGCTCACCTGTGAAGGAAAATGGCAGGGCTTTCCTCCTGTCTGGCCATATGAGAGAGTGGGTATTTTTGTGTTTGCAACTTTGCAGCCACGGTACGTGGATGCCGCTTTAAACAGCCGTGCAAAAGCGCATGTGGGTGTACGTGTGTGCTTTCCACCCTCTCCCTACCACACTCTGAGAGGTGCAGGCAGTTTCTCTTTGTCTGATGAGTTGCACACCTCGTGTCATGTAACATAAAGCTGGCGGTCAGTGAGAGCTCTCAGCTGTCAGTCAGCTTGGTGGTCCTGGCCTGTCGAGCTGCTCACCTGTGTTTATTGGACAAGACCCCCTCCACATTACCCAGGGAGAACATCTTGTCTCCCCTCCTTTTCTTTTTCTCTTCCTCTCTGCCATGCCTTCTCTTTTATTTTGTCTCTTTTTATCATTCCCTTTGTCTGTCCTTCTTCCTCTTCCCGTTTCTCAACATAGTATCATTTTTGTTTAACTTCTCTCTCAGTCATTTTTTAAAATCCACCCCTACCTCCCTTCCCGAACTCTTCTCCCTACTGTCCTGTACAGTTTATTTTTCTGGCTTTCTTCCCTGTTTTTGCTTTTCTACTATTCTTTTGTTTCCTTCTCTCTCCTTTCCCGCTGTCCGTTTTGATTTTGAATTATTTTGGGACCTCTTTTGTCACTCCTTTGAGTTTGAAGCCAAAGAGGCGGTGGTGTTCATCTTTTCTCTGCACCTGGATGAACACACGCACGAGCTTGCTTGCACCGCCGCTGGATGACTGATTGAAACTTGTGTCTCAAAGTTGCTAATGTTCACTGAAGCATTATATTGTAGATAAAGTAAATAAACTGGGGTACCATGGGAGAAATCTCTGGAATAGACTGCTGAGATCTCACAGATGACACACACACATTCACATGCATGTAGACTGGCAGAGGCTTTCTCTCTTTCACTTACACAAAGACGCACACACTCACACATCAAGCAAATGGCTGAAGAGATGTCAGCGAGGCTGAGGCGTGAGCAGAGCTAGGGCGCGGAGATATTTTCTATGGCTCAGGAATTTCACAAGTTTAATGTTTTTTGAGAAGCTCTCTAGAAAAATAACAGTTAGACTCAAGGATCTGCAGTCAAGTGGTCGATTATATAGCAAGCATATAGCTATAGAGTCTATTGTCAGTATCTATTTTAAGATCTAATGAAAAAACATTTTATTCTTTACTTACTGAATTTCCTAGCAGGTAAGTAAGTCATGCTTAACCAGGTAGTTTTCACATATTTCACAGCGTACCCATAGCCAGAAACCTTGGACTGTATATAAAGGATGGCTGTAACCACCATTATGTCATCCAATGAGTTTGTAAAGTCCAGTTATGAAGCTTTGATTTTAGTTTTTTACCAGTGCCAGATTATTTTTGGAGGGTAGAAGTCGTCATATTACACAAGAACATTTAAGGTTAACTTGGCAGATAATGCTAGTAGGTTTGGTTTTGGTTAAAACGATGAAGGCCATACATAGATACAGATGTTGTTATTTAATGCACAGCAAAATAAAAAAATAACTATAACAATAATTTCAACCACTGTAGCACAGATTTGTTGTATGGGTGGTACCACAAAGCAACACGTATTATTTGTCAGCTAAGTGCTCCAAAAGGCCCCACACCGCAAACATGATCAAGTGAGTCAAACTAATAAGGTTATGCTAAGAGACAGCTGCAGCTGCCTTTGTCAAAAATCATAGATAGCATATTCCAGTGAAATCAGCCAAAACAATTAAAATGCATAACTTTAAACCATTAATGTGGGAGATTTTCATGTGGCAGTAAGTATTCATTCCTCCACCTTTGGAGCCAGCCTCAAATGGCTTTTTGAGGAACTGCAGGTTCTGGCTTCTTTCTTTAGGCCTGGAGGTTGCTGCTTGGCTAAAAGCTTTTCATCTTCATTTATTAGCACTCTCTCTAGTCTGAACTTTGTAATTATACTTTTCTTTCCAGAAGTTTTTTTTTCTTCACCCTTTTGAAAGACCCTTCTGACTTCAGTCAGTCCAATTCGAATTATTTTTGTTGGACAGACTTAATAGCTAGGCTAGTTAGCATATTGGTTAAATGTGAGGGCTGACTCTTTGTGGCTGCAGGGTTTTAAACCAATGTCCACTGAATGATCCCTCAGTTTAGAATACTTGTGAGGTATTAAAGCCACACATCAATAGAGCCCTCCATTCATATTTTCACCTGCTATTATTTAAAACTCTCCTGTATTCAGTATAGTTCCATTCTGTGCTGTAAAGTGGTATTGGTGACATGGTAATACATTTGCATTGTGCCCAATGATAAATACTCTACCAGGTTTTACTCACTCCGCTGCTTCCGAATGTGTCCGGACAGCGCCTATATTGTCAAAGGCACGGGGGTCATTCAAAACTCGGTCTCCCTCCCTTCTGCCTTTTGTCAAATATTGCTGTGCGGGTGATAGTTTTCTCATTTATTTAGTGAATAGTTGGCGGGTGAAAAAGAAAGAATTTTACATTATGGAAATGATGGAATGGGTTATAATCTCCCACATATTCATCACAGCAGACATTGGACCCTTGTGATACCGTCCTCCATTTGGCTATTGTTCCCTTTCTCTTTTCGCATACTGTTCCCCTCAATGGGCAAAGCAGGCTTTAATCCTGTCTCTCTTTGGAATGACAATGTTTACTAGCTATCATTCAATAAGGAGCCAGGAGCACGAGACACATCCCTCTATCACTAAATGCTGTGTGAATGTGCTTGAGCCAGCTACAGAAACACGCTGTGAGCCCACTAAGGATAAAGGAGAGGCTGGCTCTACAAAGTGATTAGACTTTTGTGTGTGTGTGTGTGTGTGTGTGTGTGCGGGTTTTGCAACCTTTAAAATCATTTTAGAACTTTTCTTTTACTTGACCCTCTTGTCATCCTTGTACTTAGTGTATACAGTATATTTGAAAAAATAAGCTTAGTGCAGGCTTGACAACACACTGATACAGCACCGTTGGGTAATTATTGCCTGTAAGTAGGGATTAGGGTTGTGGATGTTGACAGTAAATTGGCTCAGAGCATGTGTTAAACACGCCTTTATGTACAGACACCTTCTATTTTCTTGCAAAAATGGAAGGTGACTATTCATAAAGGGACTTTTTTTTCTTTTCTACATCACCCTTATTTAAGGATTGGCAGCACATTTGGTAAATATGTCTTTTGTTGTGTAAAAAAACAAGCGCGGTAATGAGATTTCTAAATATAAAACTTCAAAGAATGAAAAGCCAAACCTTTTTATTGTTTTTATTTTTCTCGTTTCCTTTGCCCTGCCGTACTATTTGCCTTTCAGAGTCTTGACAGCTTTAGAGATTAGTGCCATAGCTGCTAACAATCATTAGTGTGTTTTCACCATTGTGTCATGCACTGTTTTCTACCACCACCAACCCCCAGCTCTGCCTCCTGCGTGTCTCCTGCTTTCGTGCCGAGCAAGGAATGAAAAACAATCGTTATGACCTCCAGCGACCCCTGCAGACGCACAGTCAGTTAAATGGTTTGTAAGACGTTTAATTACCAAATGGTATAATCGTTATTCATCTCATCATTAGATGTATGATATTAAGTGAATTGCCTCCCCTGAGTCCCCGTGTTTCACAGATCAATAGATTTAGATGGAGTTTGAAGGGAGTAGGGGGCTGATTGGGAAGTTAAAATACTTCTGAGGCTCCTGATATGAACACAAGCATTGTTCCTGTGATGCACAGTGGTGACATTGACTCATTTATTTATGCAATTAGCTTTTATGTAGGTTTAATTATGCTAATTTCAATGTCGGCAGACAGGAATGGTATGTCACTTTTTTTAAATGGATTTACAGCTCCTGGGTTTATTTGGTGGTGAAAGGACAAGAAACAATGAATAAGGTTATGGCACCGCAGACTTCCCATCAGCAGAGTGCTTGCGTTTGCACTTTGGGACACTTTGTTGGTATCGTGCTTTGTTTGAAGGCATTGTGGAGATTGCTAATGCAGCGTGTACACCTCTGAGGCCCAGTAGCCTGCAGCTTGATATTGCCTGTATTCCCAGTGTGAATATGGCTGAGTGGTGATCGGGGACTTGCTGCACCAGAAGCTGCTATTCACTGCAGCAAGCACTACTAGCCTGAGTTAATTGTCCATTATCTGCTATTATCTAAGCTCTCCCTCTCCCTTTCTCTTTTATTTTCTCTCACTCATGATTCTAGCCATCACCACCAGTTTCACTCACTCAGTATGCTGTATCCACTGCTTCTTTTTCCCTCCCTACTCTAGCAACCTTATACCAATGGTGTAGTCAAGTCCTGGCAACTGAGTTCAAATAGTAATAATGATTCCCTTTGTTCCTGACGTACCTCGAACAGGATTCTGAACATGAAGTCAGCAAAGCACCATGTTTAATCCTTGTCTTATCGTCTCACTAGTTGAGTGGGAGGTGCTGAACATTCTCATTCAGAGTACACATTTGTGGATTATTTATTCTTAAAAGCATGCAGAGGAATCCAAATACATTTGAATTATACTTTTTTTAAGTATAAAGTTAAAACGTGTTCAATATGATTAACAGTGACAAGCTATCATTTTGACAAGAGAAGCAATCTCTTATCCTGGATAAATAAATCAATTTAATTAAAGTTTATCAAAGAATATCAGCTTCTTCTTCTGGTTTCTCTTTGATGACATGATAGATCTGTCTGCAAAGGTGTTTGAGGAATCCTCAAATATTTCACTTGATGGCACTGTTTTCCTTTTTGCTCCAGCTCAAGCAACAGGGAATGTTTTATGTATGCTGGGCACAATGTGAAAAGTCTGGCTATGCCACAGATACGTGTCTTCCTCTTTCCTTCTGTCCCTGGGCACTGAGAAACTGTCAGAACATTGGCAATAAAAAAATAAATAAAATAAAATGTGCACTATATTATTTAAAAAGAAAAATATCCCACAGATAAAATGGTTTGAATCTAAGTACGCATTGATCCAGTTACTAAAATACTTTATTAAACTACTCCTTGTTGTTTTTGCTTCGCTGTTTAAATGAATCCACATGCACTCCAGTTGTGTTGCTATAAATTCTTCTACTCATTCCAAGCAAGATGATGCACACTATAAGACATTCCTCAAGTTAATTTCTTTCCTTGATATAGTTTTGTCCTTGTACTCAATTAATCACCACATACCGCTAGACTGCATATTAGACCTCACCATTTACTAATAGACACTTTTTAAGGCTTTCATTTACTGTATGAAATTGCTGATTAGAAAAATGTGGGAATCTTGTATGGTAATGTAGAGTTCTTCTTGTGCAATTTATTGCTGTAAATGCCAAGACCTTTGAGGGGCAAAACATATTATTAGAAAGCTACTTAGAAGCCAATACAATATTTTTTGTATTTTTATGTTTTTTTCATGTGATGTACTTGTAGTTATGCAGTGCTTTTCTGGTCTTACTGACCACTCAAAGTGTTTTGAAAAGTGCTTTTTTTCAGTCAGTCAGACTTTGGTGTCAGTACACTCAGTGCAAAATCATGTGTCAAATTCTGTCATGTCATTTGTCAAACCCTTAGAAAAGAAATTAGCTAATAAGTTTTAAATATTCCCAAGAGATGGTTCACCTTTGGGAATGTAAATTTTTAAGTCGACACAATATTAACTCGTGTTTTTCATTTTTCTTTTTAATGTTTAGACTTACTGTTGCTAATATTTTAGATGAAACTCCTAGAATTGTATTGTGTAATGAATTTCTTCTCATTGTTCAAGAGTGACAAGACACTGAATGTAGGGTTCATGAATAAGGTCAAGCAAACTGAGGATTTTTAGGGTTATGAATGATGTGTTTATTACAATATTTAAATCATTTTACAATAATATATAAAGAATGTTATATAATATATGCATGCAACCAAATATCTGTCAGTGCTAGATTGTAAATTGTATATTTGTTGGTATAAATTGTGGTATTACACTGTAAAAAGTAGTTGCCAGTTCATACCATTATTTAACAGGGATATTTCTTACATTGTAGTTATGAGTTGAAAAAAATAAAAAGTATTCAAGCCTAAAACTGTAGTTAAGAGCGCTCCACTCTGGCCACCATTTGTCCATTAGTTTTCCTGTTCTCTCACACACAGTGAGACTTAAGCTGAGTTTAAATAGGAGTTGGATGGATGGATTAGAGGTGTGTGGGGCGCTGGGGGATCAAGATCATATTAAGTGCTCACAAAGCAAATTGCTCAACATTAAGAAGTCTTGATCTGGTGGTCCTGCTTCACAAGCAGCCTGTAAAGAAGCAATATATCACAGTAAAAAATAACTACAGCTTGTATTTCAGCATCGTGCGCATCATAAATAAAGGTGTGCCACGTATAATTGAGGCTCGTGCACGGGGAACTCGGCTGGAGATGAGAAATGGAAATCTGTGTACTGGTAAATAGATAATCACACAAAAGTAATTGAGGTTTTCAAACCCCAATCTAGTCTGCCAGCATGAGCTCGTTTGCATGTTAATCACGTCAGTGATTTCCCTTCATCACAGGGAAGTCCGTGCACACTTCCATAACCAGCTTTTAATTGCATTTAAAATGTCACAGAGGTGGAACACATGTAATTTAGCCAGAACTGTGTCCAAATTAATGGGTACTACTGAGACGCTCCATTGGACAGGGTTGGAAATGAGAGAGGCTGTCCATTGTTTGGGTCTTTATTAGAGATGCCTCAGTCTTTCCGTCTCTCCACGATAACATCTTTACAGCACCTTTTGAAGTTTCTATCAAGACTTCAAAATGAAATCTGACAAGCATTTTGTGAACGACTTAACTCTACAATAGATGCCAACTTCTTGCAAAAAAAAAAAGCCAAATGGGTGGACATTAAAAAGATGGAAAAAGGAAACATCAAAGGAAGAGAACGCAAAGTCAAAGTGTTAGGTTTTAAATGGAGAAAGAAAGGGAGGAATAGTTTATTTTCTTTCATCACCAGGTGTTCTTTGGCGTATAAATTACCAAGATGATGTTTCCATAACACAGCTTAGGGCACTCTAGAGAGGGGAAACCTGCAAAACAGACCTATTTAATTTTTCATAGAGGTGGACCATCAGGAGCAATAAGCCAATATTCCTCTTCACCTTTTCCAGATGCCTTCTACACCACTATATCTTACCAAAAACCCAAGCCCCTCTTACTTTTGGATTTCATTTTTTTTTTTTTAAGAAAAAGTTCTGCCGAGACCTACATGAAAGGAAGGAACTGTTGAAATGTTAATTTTACCATCTGCTGTTGAGGTCTGCTACCTTTGTGTGTGTGTGTGTGTGTGTGTGTGTGTGTTTTCTTTTTTCCTGCCTTCTTTAATTCCCAGTAGTTCTGTTCTGTTTCATGAATGTGCTGCTATTTTGGCTGTTTGAAGTCATGGGGTTTCT
The DNA here is from genome assembly GCF_000239375.1 of Pundamilia nyererei. NCBI lineage: Eukaryota > Metazoa > Chordata > Actinopteri > Cichliformes > Cichlidae > Pundamilia > Pundamilia nyererei. The sequence goes on from NW_005187415.1 coordinate 3,608,217, forward strand.
GTGAGCGTGGCTACGACTGGCTGGAAAATACAATGCCACATGGCGGATGGTGGAGACTGTCCCATTAGTTTCCTGTTTAGAGCCCTGTCCCTCCTGGTAACACTGCTTCTTATACCAGTCCCAAGGATCCAGTTACACTCCCATGCATGCCCAGCTCCAGCACACAGTTTGTCCGTCCCTCTTGCTGACTCGGGCTTGCCCTCGCTCCCTCTCCTTCATGAGTCTGCACGTCTTTGGGGACCTATTTAGTCTGTTTATCTTAATGCTGAGGATTTTAATCACTCGTTAACAAGACCCCTAGCACCTTTGTCCAATAAAAGGTTTTTCTCCCTCTCAGCACACGTTATTGGTAGTTTTCCTGTAAGCTCTACAAACCCCCGTCGAATCCAAGATGGAAATGAAATTCTTGACAGCAGTATTTCCCCATCTTTATGTGTCCAGCCTTTTCATCAAAAAAGTTGACACTTTTAAAAGCAAAGACATATTGCCAAGTTTGCTGTAAAGATTTTGCCAAATGGATAGATTCCATTGTGAGATTTGATAGTTGGCAATTAGGGTGAGACATCCTGTGTGCAGAGTTGCTTAGCATTTTCCTTGGCCGGGACCAGATTGTTTAGTCTGCTCTCATTGTGAGCTGTTTCTGAGCTGCAGTTGACGGTTGTTTGCAGAGCGCTGGGGGAAAATGTGAGAGGGGCCAGTGCCTTTCTCTATTTATTTATTTTCCCCCTCCTTGGAGCTGGAATCTGATTTGTGTTCATGTTTCTCTATTCTCTCTGAGTGGTTTTTAAGTGTGGCTGCTGAAATCTAGACTCTGTATGACCTCACTGCGCGGCCTGTGTTTCATTAATGACCAGCCCTGTGGTTTGGGGAGAGGAATATTTTTCATATGACACCGCCTTGCATTAGCGCGAAGCGGCAGCTGCACAACCACAAAACCATCCAATTTTGTGGCTTTGAAAGGTGTGAAAAGTTCAGCTCCCTATAGCAAGCCTTGCATTTATAATTATGCTCAGTGTATGTATGTATATGTGTCAAGAAGCGGAACTACTGAAGACTTGTAAAAGAAACCCAAAGGAAAAAAAGTCACCTGCTAATGAAACATTTGTCTTTCATTCTCCTTGGCAACTTGTAAAGTAAATAGTGGCGATATATTTCAGAGTAAGATGTTTACACACTTAAAGCTCTGACATGCTATGCCTTCGTGAAGCCACCTAAAATAACAAGCAGAAATTCAAAGTGGAATAGGTAGCACTTTGACAGCTCGATTCATCTGTAGCAAATATTTGATTTCAACATGATTTTATACTGTTTGGAACCCTTTGTGGGTCCAAGTCTTTTTAAGTCTTATTTTTTCCAAGTGCCACATCTGGCATATGGAGTATTTCTTTGCAGATTGATTGATTTCCCAGGCTTTGTTGGAAGCCACACGGCGTTTTACTAAGAAGCATGCAACAATTCACAGACACACGTAGCAAGCCTCTATACCCCCTCCCTTCTCAAAAAAGAAAAAAAGAAAAGCTCAGACACTAGACTACTGTAACTGTTTGGTACCTTGCAGGATATTGAAAATCCAAGAGGAAACCTCAGATTTGTCCTCTCCTGAAACAAAGAGCCCTTGTGCTCCGGCCATCCTCTTCTCTTCCCCCCTCGCACTTTAAAACCATACCTTCATCATCATCATACCGATAAATAAAATGTCTTTGAAAACACAAGATAATTTCAAGTCATTCGCTGCGGTGCACTCCTCTAGTTCTGTCAGCTTGAAGGCAGGAGTTGGAAGAGGGAGAGATTGAGGTAAGTCACCAAGTCTCAGGGAGAGTGAACAAAGAAGAGAAGATTACCTAATAGTCCTGCTATGTATTTGAAGTGGAGCCTGCTGTTTGTTTGGGGAGGTTCAGGAGATGGATGTGCAGGGAGATGTCTAAAGGGCAGCTGATGGGTACTTTTAAGCTGTCAGAAACATCCCATTTGTCTTCTTGAATAGATGACAACAGGCTTCGACAGGGGCAAATGACAATAAAGAGAGAAAGTTATTGTCTCCCAAGTTCGCACAGTGTTGAGAATGTTGCCTCCAAGTATAATTGAGCACCTTTGTGTAAATTAAGAGTCATCCACAGTGATAAGTTGACAAGGCTTATAAGCCACTCATGCATGCACTCACTATTTTTGGTGCCTGGTGTCATGAGATCTCTAATCAGTCTGCAGTCTGCTTGTATATGTTTGTAACCAATACAGGTTTGCTGGTTGTCACTGTTTATAAAGAAGTAGTTAACTTAATTAATCCCAAACTGATGCTTAACTTTCTTGAATTAATCTCATTAGAAGTCCACATTATATATGTTGCTCGAAAGATGCAGAGATTTTTAGATGAAACGTTTTCACGCCTCTTGTGAACGCCTCACAAAACGTGAAAAACATTTTGTGAAGAATACACTTCTTACTGACACTTATTCTTTTTTAAAAGTCTCTTTTTTTCAGCTGGCATAACCCAAGCCACTCTATTGATAACTTCTAAAAATGGTTTTCTGAATTTCTTTTTTCTAATTCCATAAATTGCAGTCTTCCTTTCTCTTGTGATTTTTGAACAAACAGTTACAACCTTTTGATTCTTTGAAATCCCTGCCATCCGTTTCTGTTTTGATAAATTGTACATCTCGTCCTATTTTCAAAGTCATCAGCGATTGCGTTTTTGCCACTCAGAGCACTGAACATGGACAGCTTTTAAAGGTAGTGAGTAGGTCTGATAAGTGGCTCAATCCTTGTACTAAAGCATTTTTACTGAAGGTTTAATAGCCACTGTATAATGAATTATAATGTATTCTCTCCGATTGCAAATTTCCTCTAATACAGCCCTTCTGCTGTAGTGGAAAAAGTCCATCTGAATATTATTGTGACCAGCTTTTTAATAATACAAATCAATTGCATGATTTTAAGTAGTTAGACTCATACTTTTGTTGTAAATTTTCCCCCCAATGCCAAATGGAGTGGTGCTTGTATAATTGGAATAGCTAACCAATTTCAAAGCAGAGACATTTTTCATCCCAAAAATGATTTGCTGTGTTTGTGGTACATCATGGTCAGCTCTAAGTCAACTGTATGTGTTAGTATAAAATACAGTCGAACATTTCAGCCTAGTTTGAACACATTGAAAAGCAATAGGCTTATGAATCATCTTGCTGTTCCAATTTAATGGAACATACCTTTCAATGACAGCGTGTACCAGCACATCATCAAAGTGAAACTTCCAAAGTTCCGCTTAACTTGTTGCTGAAATAGTTTCTCGTTTTCAAGAAAATTGCAGTGTGCCAAGTCTCCAGAAGTGTATCAGGGAATCTTCCTGAAGGAAAAATTGCCACTTGCATACTTGTCTTTGACCGAAGTGAAGCCCTCACCCACTCCAGGGGGAACATGTGCTGTTTAGGAAGATATAAAGGAGTAATTTTATTACTCGGTACATCTCCCCCTCAGAAGCCATTTCATTTCTCCTTTCAGCCTCCACAGAAGCCTTTATTTGATCTCATATTCCCGAGTATGACTGCCTCAAACCAGTCAGACTCCGTTTATTTTCATTTGGAAAACACATTTAGCGTTGAAGGGATGGCAAAGGATTTAAGTGAAGAGCAGGGGGTTCTGGTGTGGAAGGGACTGAGGCGAGTTTCTCTATCACATGTTAATGTTCTCCTGCAGGGATTGTTGGGAGCCAAACTTTAGATTTTTCTTTCCCGCAGTTTCTAGCGGTGTGACTGCTTTCAGCGTCATCACGAATAAGCTTTCAAACATTACCACTTCTAGTCTCCGCACAAATACTTCCCTGCAAATAGCTGCTAAGTTTGCATCCATACAGTGAAATTGATACAGCTGGATACCCTTTACTCAGTGCTTTGAAATTGCAGATCATTGAAAAAGTGTGCCATTTATTAGGCAGCCCACTTAGGCAGCCCAGATGTAGCTGGTCACTTGAGAGGGAGACTTCCTCATAAACTCTGAGCCTTTACAGCGGGCACAACACCCAACGGTGGAGTCAAAATTAACCCGCAACCTTCCCTCAACTCCACATACTTGGCTAAATCCTGAGCCAGTGCAGCTGTCTGGAGGAGCCTGCACCTTATACACACAATTCCTAAAAAAACTCTCCCCCTCTTCCTCATTTATCAGTGTTTCGGTCTGTCTCTCTGTCTGTGCCTGCAGCACCTATATCCTCTCCAGCCTGTGTCTGGTGACAGCATAATGAAAACATTTTTGTGAGAAGTGTCGTTTCAGTGCTCCGGAAGTCCCACTCACCTAAATAGTTCCTTCTCTATGTCTTGTCTGTCTTTTTTTGTATTTTTTTTTTTGTGCGTGTGGGCGAGTGGGGGGGTATTATAGCCTCCACTGGGCTCAGTTCCACACATTGAATTACCTCCAGATGTAATTCCTACTCCCCCCCCAACCCCTTCACCCTCAAATTAGTGGCTAGTAAAAATTAGGTTTGAATTAGCCGTGGTGTGGAGAATATGAGAGTTTTAAGTTTTCCATATAATGAGTTTATTATTCTTTGCTAGAATGCCATTTTCCTGAATTAATTTGATCAGGTCTTTTTTTTTAAAGGTGTAATTGGTATCAAGTCGAATGGTGTTTTAGTCATGAATGGATAGCCACTATGTCAGCAGTGAACCCAGAAGGCTGAGGTAATCGGAGGTCTGCTTAAAAGCTCCACGTCACAACAGCTTCTGGGGATTATTCCCAAAAGTTTCCCTGTTATCTAATTCACGGTCAGCATCTAATTTTTCATCCGGCATGAAAGCATTTTTTATTGCTACTTGTGAGTGCATTGATGGGATTCCTTGGATGTTAGATAGCGGGTTGTTGCATAGCATATACAGGTGTTGTGCTCTTTTGACTGCCAGTGAAGCTTGTCTCTTTGCCATTCAACTGTGTAGCCGTGGTTCTGGGAATGATAATCTCTTTGGCAGAGCTGGAGCTGTGGGATCCTCAGACACTACAGATCACTGTCATAAATGGGTTTCAGATTCATCCTCTAACAGGAAATCTGAATGCATGAGACGACTATTGAATCCCCCCCTCGCCTTTTTTTCTTTTTGGCCGTTGCTTTAGCTTGATGACATCTCAGTGGCCAAGAAGATAAAAAAACAAAAAAACCACAACAACTCAGTAGCATGTACTTTTCTCCTAGTAGGAATCTAATTAAACCGTAGCTGCCTTTTACTATATGATCATATCTACTGCTGTGAAAAAAGAGAAGTTGTCTTCCATGCTCTATTCTTTCATCTCCTTCCAATCTGCTGTATAACAGGTAAACTGCTGTGAGCTGCACTTGCTTGTTTAAATTTATCCATCTCAGCTGAGCCTTTGATTTCAGCAACTCGTTTAATTCAAATATGTTTTTGAAGAAAAGCAATTTTTCTTTCTTTCTTTTTTTTAGAATTGGGGTGGGCATCGGAGGCAGCTGCGGTGGTGGGGGAAAATAAGAGGAGGCACTGGAGGGCCAATTTAACCTGGAGTGTCTGTCGCTAGTCTACCAGCTCCTTCGCTTCAAGAGGCCCAGTTAGCTTGAACTGTCTGACTTCTGTCATTTCGATCTCTTTTTATTTTTCTGCTGTAATGTATACTTTAATTCCCGCCCACCTGCCGTCTGTGTGTAGCTACGGCGTCGGCAGAAGCAGCTGGAGGGGAGGTGCAGGTATCATTAAGCCTTTGAGAGGCACCAGCGAACAGTGCAGAGTGCTATACGTGGCTCCTTGCAGCGCGTGTTGATATTTTTGGGCCCAGTGAATGCACAGCCTAGTTTATTTTCAATAGAAGCGATGGCTGGGTTTGGGCAGAGTGTCCCCTCCAGCTGCTTACTCGGGCTGTTGATATTGAGTCAAGCAAACACTCTCTCAGGGATGTCCTGTTGGGCACTCGGCCAGAGTTGCAAATGGAAGTCACATGTGGAGAATCCCAGAGGAAGGCGAAGAGGCCTTAATTCACACACATTACCAATAATAATCAACTGTGGCAGTACTGGTCTTACTGGAAGCAAAGCCTTTCATTAATCACTGATTTAAAAATGTTGTATTTCTTACAATAGCAGCAAACAAACAAAAGTCAACATATTTATTATGATTATTACTATGATTGCAACAATCGGGGACCCCTCCACCCCCATTGACTTCTCTTGTGTTTTTTTTTTCTTTTTCTTTTTTGGCTTTCAAACACATATGCAAATATATTTGGACACTGTCATTATCATCCACTTAATAGGCATTTCATGAGGGATTTTCTGAATGCACGGTGCAGGGCAAGTTGCCATGGATACCCCGGTGCTTAAGTACAGTATATTAAAATGGTGCTGCCTTCCAACCACTTATATAATCACCGGTCTGTAATGGTCTTTGCTCTGTGGCCATAAGCAACATATCATGTGATCAGCATTGACCAGGACTAGTAAGAGCCCTACCCCCTCATTATGCCTTATTTGGCTTATTCATTTCATTCTTTGTAGGCAGGACTTAGTGGAACAGGAATTATGCTTGTGGAACATTTATGTGACAACTTATGAAAGGACCTTGTGTGTGTGTGTGTGTGTGTGTGACATGAATTTATTTCCAAAAATGGGAAAATTAAAAGAGGACATTTTAAACCTTATATTGAAAAGTCAGGATTATTGACCCCATATTACACGTGTATATAAAAATAACATTTTTTTTTTTCAATACAAGTGTAACATATGTATAATATAAATAGAAACTTGAGTTAACCATAAAGTCATAAATGCAATTTAAGGGCTCATCACCATCCCTGCTTAATTTATTTCCTCTGTGACAGTAAAATGTGTTTATAAAAGCCTTTACAGTCTCCTGCAAGTTCAATCTTGGCTGAGCACTTTCAGTGTCAAGTTGGAAGAATGTGCTTTGAGTAAACCAAAGTATTAAGACAAGCAAATCTTTTTACCTCTCTCTAAAAAAAGATTTTCAGAGGACTGACATATGAAAACCTTTATTTTTTAAATGCAAAGCTTTTCCTCTCCATAGTGGTGTAGAACTCAAAAGTTATTTATTTTTAAGCCAACAATTCCTGCAGTGGTAAGGCTGCCCTAGCTAGTGTGCTAGGTGATGAATAATGACGGGTGCTCTACCAATTGTTCCAGGTGGCGCTAAATTTCTGGGAAGTAAGACAACATAAATAGACTTACTGAAAGGTTTGAGAGAAATATACCTATATTACACTTGTAATCTCTGAGAAATCTTTGTGCTTGCCTTTTGTCCTATTTTTTTTTAATTTAAAAATTAGTGCATTATTTTGTAAATTCAATACATTTAGGCTAATACCTGTTAATAAAATTATAGCTGAAGATTGGCTCCTAGTAGCTGACCTTACAGCAGTGCATGTGCTTTTCAAGGCACACTTGACTTTGTCCCCAGTGCCAGTGTAGCTTTAATTAAAATAGTAGTGGTGTGTTTGTGTGCCTATAAACTATGGAAATTATAGCAGTGCTGGGAGATGGGAAGCATTTATTGCTATCATCAGTGTGGAGTTTGAGTGCGTTTCAGATCCACTGCTCCTCCACTGCTGCTGCTTTTGCCGAGGTTGGTAACCAGCTGCTGCCACCATCGCCCCTCCCCACTGTACCCACTACACATGTCTATCTATCCATCTCCCCCATTTTCTCCCTCTTTCCCCTCTCACTGTTCTTCTGCCACCACATCAAGACGCTGGTGGGCCTGTTTGTCTCTGTTGACCTTGGCAGCAGAAAGCACTGGAAGAAGAGACGTGGGGAACAAATACCTGAAGGGAGAAGGCACAGAATTGTCACAGAAGTGTAGAAACAGGCATAGCATTCCCCCTAGTGAGGCAAATGTTTCTAAGGCCAGGGGCCTCGTGTTTGTCTTTTCCAGTGGGGCACTCTGAGTAGTTTATTAAAGGGGCTGAAGGAGCTTTCTAGCCTGAAGCCCTTAGCGCTGAAAGAGAAATGGGAGAAATTACTGGCATAATGTGGATGCTTAGAGCAATTAACAGCAGTTGTTTAATGTTAGCCCCTTTTGACTCTCTCCGTCGCTGTCTCTTTTTTTTTTTCTCTCTTGCTTGCTTTTCCACTCTTGTCATCTCTCTTTCTCTCGCCTGCTTCAGCTCCCACGGTCTCTTTCAGCCTGTCATGATTGTTTGGTGTTTACCTTTCCTGGCTCAGAGCTCAGACAGTTGACACTAATGAAAATGCTACCTTTTTTTTTTTTTTGGTCTGTGTTTGTCTCTTAATAATGATATCATACAGCTAAAATATGCTCCAACAGAGCCGGGGAGATAATGTGCTATTCAGAGGCTGTTAAATTATACCAGTGCGCCGCTCTGAGCTGTGAGTTCAAGTGGTCTTTACCCCGCGTTGGGGGCTGCATCTTTGCCTAAATAAATCTGTCATAGTTGCCCCGGGTGCCGCTCTTTAAAACAGAAGATTCTTGCACTCCCTATAACCTCTTGCGGCTGCCTGTATGCTCGCACATGTGTGTGTCCGTTAGTGTGAATTTAATTTTAAAGTTGCATCTGTGCCAGATTTAGATGTGTATTTGTGTTTGATTATGTGGCACAAACTTACATAGGCAAAGGAATAAATAAAAGTCCTCTCTTGTATTAAATCTCTCTGGCCCATGTGGCACTGCAAGCTGGTGGCAGATGGACTAGCTTTCGGCATCTGTTGTGTGCAGACTGGGGGCTTTGTACTCCTCTCTCCTGGGGAAGACCGAGCCTTTCTTCTTGCCAGTAGATTCCTGTCTGTTGGAGCGACTAAGAAAAACATCTGTGGCATGCAACGGAGAGGGAGGGAGAAAAAGGGGAGAGAAAGAGGAGGAAAAAAATTGACAAAAAGATTGGCAAACACCATTAGCCCTAAATGTTCCGTCTCATTGCCTGTTGTGCGTTGTTTACAATGGGGGAAACACGTCAATACATCACACGCAGCACATCTGATCCCAGCCGAGACTCGTTCAGCTCGTTTCAGCTTTTGTCAGCGTCTTTAGCCGGCGATAGGGATTGGCAGCTTTTGCACTTCTAGTAATAGATACTGACCTAATTCATTAGGCTTCAAATATGTGAATGTAACATTTGTACAAGCACATTTTCTCCTTTTATCAAGTAGTAAACCAAGCCTTTAAACATTCTGGCTGAGGGAGAAAAGCTGTGAAATGTTTGTCAGCTTGTGTGTTAATTTTTTTTTCTTTTTTCTCTCTGTATATCTTTTTATATTTCTTCCTTCCCTTCCCGTAACTGTTTTGTTTGGCCAATCATTTACATTTAAAAATACCTTTTGTTAAGGTATTTATAACAGTTTTAATGATCATCTTAGAAAAATAGTAAGCAAGCATTCGGCATGTGGCGGTCTCGCCAGTTTTCAACCTTTTGTCGTCTCCCTCCCCTCTCAGATTCCTCCAGTA
>NW_005187415.1:3617650-3621431 GCF_000239375.1 Pundamilia nyererei
CTTTGCCAACTCTCGCCACCCTCCGCCCCCTCCTCTTTGCTCCCCACGACCAGCCCCCCTACCCCGCCGATCAAGCCACTGGTTTTTGTGTACTATTGGTCCTCAGGCGTCAAAACAATCCAGCGGGGCTGCCTGACTTGTTTTAATTAGGCAGCACTGAAACGGCAACTGTCTCTCAGACGTGACCAGGCAGAGGTGCTCTCCCCTCGCACTACTGTAAATACCGCTGTAAATACTTCTCTGGTGATGTCTTTGACAGTAAGCGTCAGCTAGTTACTCTACTTTTTTTTCTTCCTTTTTTGCCTCCACTTTCCTGCCGTCTGTTTTCCGCTACTGGCATTTTCCCCTTCTCTTCATTTTTGATGCACCGTAATGCTCTCAGGTTTCTGAGAATACTTCTTCAAATGCTTCTTACCAGGGAGAGTGGATTTCTCAGTCATTGTTTAAAAGGTAGGTCATTTTATCTGCCTCTTTTGGACTATGTAGGACTTAGTTTTGTGTTAACGTAGCAGTGCTTCGTGATGTCGTGTAACTTGGAAATACACGGCTGTGATATGGCTTAATTGTTTTTAAGTGCCCCGTGCACGGTATGGAGGCTACCGACTGCCGCTGAGCCCTTCACTAATCCCATTCAGACTCTTTGAATCCACACACACACACACACACACACACTTTGACATGCACACAATCGGAGCTGAAAGGAAAAGCACTAGTATAAAGCCAGACACACATACCTTTGCGGCGAGTGCACCTCTCTCTTCTCGTACTTCTGTCCCCCTCTTGTCTCAGCAATGCCGACTACACAGAGCAAAGGAGAGAGCAGGTCCGGCAGGTTGTGCGCAAGAGGGATAGTGTGTGTGCACTTGCACGAGGGAGAGAGAAAGAGAGAGACAGAGAGCGTGTGCTCAGAGAAGCAGATGTGCGATTAGAGCGAGAGCAGCGCGAGCCTCCCTGGTAAGCATGCAGGCGAGATGCAAGGGGAGAGCCGGCGAACATCCTGTGACGAGTCACAGCAGTCCCCGTGTGAAGATCCCCACACACTCTCACATACACACACTCTCTCAGTCATACACAGGACCCACCCACACGCAGAGTACCTGCACACACACACACACACACTTAGACATTTGCACACGGATGCACATGCTTTATTGCTACTTTTTAGAAGTAGCTGAGATAAATAAAAAAAACTCATCTCAGATTTATTTTCTAAAAATGCACCAAAAGCAAAGCTTTACCTAGTAATTGCGGTATTGCTCATTTCCACTAAACTGGTGAATGAAATGATTAAGTGGTGTTTTCCTGTAATTGCAAAATTTCATTATCTTCAGACTTAAAAAAATGATGGTCTAATTATATCCAGTGCGGAGAGAGAAAGAAGCCACCGTCTCTCTGTCATAAATTTCCATTTTGTACACTACACCCCCTCACCCACACCCACACCTCCCTCCTTCCACACACACACATGCGCGCACACACGCATACACACGCCCTCCGCTGTCCCTCTCCCATTCTTTTCCTTCTCTCCCCCAACTCAAGCCTCCTCTTTCGGGCCTGCATGTCCGACCTGCACAAGGGCCCCCCGATCGGTAATTGCCCCGGTGACAACTGGAAATGATAGAATAATTGTCAGGAGAGGCGTCTGGGCTTTCTCTTTTTTTCCCCCTCTTTTTTTCTTTTTTTTTTTAATGGGGCGAGTGTGATTTAAGTATGCATGAATGGTACAGTGGTGGTGAGGTGGCAAGAGAGGGAGAGGAGAGGAAAGGAGAAGGGGGGAACTGGGGCGGGGGCTGTGTGGCGGGTGGCGAGAAGTGTAGGGGGGGTTGGTGGTGGGGGGTGGCTTGTTTATGATGCCATCCCCCATAAACACGGCTAAAGTGATGACACAGATAGTGTTGCCTCTTCACACGGTGACACCAGTCGACTTGGGGCCGTTGCAGCTAGACACCCTCGGCGGTGGCAGAGCCAAGTACTCTGTTCCTCAGTCAAGCTCTCTGGCACTTCTCACCTTCAGGTAAAAAAAAGAAGAAAAAAAAGTCAGGCAGACTGTCCATCCATCTATTTATCCATCAATCCATCCATCATTCATCCAGCCATCAATCCTCTGTCACCCATAGTCGACTTCAGGCTCTTGGCTGTGTTTAATGGTTGTATTTTATTGCCGGGCTGTGTCTCCTGCCTTCCCCGTTGGTCGTCCCACTGTGTAACCGTTCAGCCTTGGTCTGCGGGCTCTGTTAATCTGCTGCTTAATTAGTGTTGATGAATGGCTTAGTGTGTATGGCTGTGTGTGTGTGTGTGTGTCTATGTGCATGCGTACAAGTGAGCACGTGTGTGCTGGTTTTGGCTTTGTGTGTGTGTGTGTGTGTTTGAATGAATTCGTGTGTGTGTGTGCATGAACTTGCTGTGGTATTTTCTGCTCTTGTACTATTTGGATAGTGTGTATGTGTGAGTATGTGTGTTTTTCAGATGTTGCTACTCGCTTGCTAAGCTAATCATTGATCATTAAAATCAAGAGGACAGTGATGCACCACTATGATTAAGCCGAATAAAAGGGCACAGCCACTCAATAACCTTTCATAAGCTAATAACAATCAAATATTAATCAGCTGCAGATATGTGTTCTGAGAGGGCAAAGCTGTTACTTGAAGTTTGACTTATTTGTTTTTCTCCCATCTCTTTGCGTGTGGAGGGGGAAAAAATCCCAAACTCTTTGGAGCAGACGTTTAGTTTGAAGAGGAGAGAGGTCACAAGACTGATAATTGGTGAAGCACTAATTATCTTTATCAAAGGCGAGTGGGATCATTTGTTTACTTAAATATTGATGAGGGTGAGCAAGGCATGGTATTGGGCTATTGTGGGCATATTATTAACATTTTATAGGGCTTTGTGCAGGAATGTGAAAGGGACTCCTCTTCATAATTTAATACCCTAATGCATAATGAGCTATGTGATTAGTTCACATGGAGAATTGGCCAAACTCCATTTTGAAGGCAGATAATTTACATTGTTCTCTAGAGTCTGGCATATAATAGGTTCTTTAGCGCAATAAAATTAAATGCTACACATTTTATATTTCAGCTTACAAATCCCCCTGGCAGTATTCAGTTTTAAGTCTTCTTTTTCTGTTTTCTTCTATTCCTCCCCAAAAAAGAAATAAAAAGTGGGGAAGTGAAATTTAAAATTGTTAGACTAAAACACATGTTTACCTACATGTTTTATTTAGAATGCACACTCACCAATTAACACTGTTCATTAGCAGAGCTGCGTTATTTGTTTTGAAAGTTTAACCAATCACTTTGTTATGCTAATTGTGATGTAATTTAATTTGAGTTCCCGTAATGATGATGCCGCTATTATCCACATAAATGATGCAGTTAAGCAGCACGGCCTCATTTGCATGTGCTTGAAGGGAGAGAGGCTGAAAGGAGCCGGCTCCCGTATCACTCCGCTTTAATTTTCCACCTCTGTTCACTGCTGCCCTTTGGGTCTTCCTGGCCTGTCACCGGCTATTGATGATCAGCACTTTTATCTGATTATTATTTTTTATTTTATTATTTTTTTTAATGACAAAGTGGCCTTTTATTTGCCTGCTAACAGATTTCTATGACTACAATCTGGGGAGATTAAGCGATCGAAATACGAGGCATTTACAAAATGCGGATGAAAATTTCCCTGCTGATTGTATTAAACATTAAGGTAACAGTTGATTTGCGTGCGCACACCTGCATGGATGCCTTACTTTTCATTTTCAGTGTCTCTGTTTTGGCTGTTGGGGGGGGGG
>NW_005187415.1:3621451-3689461 GCF_000239375.1 Pundamilia nyererei
GGAGGGGGTGGTGGCTTCTTGAATTTAACATTTCCACATCAAAGTGGTTCTTTGTTGGTGCTCTGGCTTAATTTTTAATCTGTTGATTCCATCAGGATTTTTTTAGATTGGACATTATTGTGATGTGATTTGGACACTCAGGTATGTTTTATTTTAAAGCAGAGGTGCAGTCAAGCAGTCTATGCATACACACACTCAGCGGTCTCTGTATATATATTTTTTTTCTTTTTTTTCATCCTAAGAGGAGCGGGATCGTTTCTTCTCTTTCTTCCGAGTCCCCAACCTTTCTGTGCAGAAAGTCCAACTAAGCCAAAGTTAAGGACATCTCATTATCTGTTTTGTCGTTGGCTAGACTTTAGTAATTTTCCTCAGAAGAGATGATTTTTTTCCCCCCCTCCTTACCAAACCCACCTTTTTATGCTTCTAATTGGTTACATAAATCTTGTCTGGTATGAATGAGGAATGTTGCGGTGTTGTCAACTGCAATCTTCACCCTTATTTACCAATTCATTAAGATCTATCGATGCAGGACTGCTGAGAGGGAATGACAACATAAATCAGAGCTCGAGACATAATGGCCCTAATCAACCAGAAATAACTGGAAACGTCACAATGAGCTATGTCTCTGTAGCTGTGTCAGACGCGGCTGGCTCCCCTGCGCCCGTCCGCTGGATCTGTGGAGAGGAGCGGAGAGTCAGACCCATCCAACTGTCATTAGCTCCTCTGATTTTTCTCAGCAAGAACACCAGAGCAACGTGAAGAATTTTGTCCATTTACTTCTTTTTTTTCTTATCCAGTCCTTGCAATGTGTCAAAGCAGCTCAGTTTTGATCACTTACAGTATTTTCTGAGTGAAACACTTCCAGATACGATGTCTATAAATACAGTTAGGTCTGGAGTGCCTTGTATTCGCCGCGCACCTCCTCTCCTCGTGATAAAGATTATTGCACGAGACAATGAGGCCTCCCCTCTTTATAGGTCAATTAGCCCTGATTAGGTGGGCTGAGTTAATTAATGAAATTGGCAAATATGCAAATGAGAGCCGACTGATCGGGCTTTCGTCACTGTCTCGCTCACCCACAGCAGCAGGGCTGTCTACAGCTTCAACAGAACGAGGTGCCTGATAGGTAACATGTAAATGATATGGGTCGAGCCTAAATGCAGGAGAGGACTAGTCTCTCTCCTCCTCTTTTTCCATCAGGGGACAAGCCGTGCTGCACTAATATTTCAAAGACGTGTGCATTTATTACTATACCACATAAATCTATTAATAGTAAAATATTTTGTTTATAATTTTTTTCTTGATTTTTAATGAGCTACTAGTGGATTTTATTTTATTAATACCAATGCTTGCCTTTCATATCCATTTATATTAGTAACTGGATAGCTGGTGTACAATGAATATTTTGCTATTATTATATTTCAGAGCTGGTTGCATTCACATAACACTAATTTGTATTAACGCAGTATCATTCCCACTATTCCTGAGTGCCTCTTGCATTTGAATCTAAAGAGACATTGTGCAGATTGTACAATTGAACATGCACTTTACACTCTTTCCTATGGTCCTCTTTGTCATTTTATTCACCCCCTTTCTTTCTTTCTTTCTTTCCACTTTCTGTTCTCCACTCTGACACACTCTCACACATCCATTCAGGGACACTTACATACTGTGGCAAATAGTCTGTCTTTTATCTTATTCTTTCTCATCTCTTTATTGTAAATAGAAGAGAATTAAGTTCTGAACATTCTTGACTGAATGTCTCCTATCACAGAACTACAATTTATTGTCAGCTCAAATGAAGAATTGAAATATGACTGAGGTTTTTCTCAGTGTAGGGGCTCATTGGACAGGAGATAACCACATTTGATTCCGTTGCTTTGAATAATGTTAATCCGGAAAAAAGCAAAGTCCATTATTCATATTCATCTCTTTTCATTTGGCCCCACTCCTGATTTTGTAAATATGATTTCTTCAGCTACCACCCCCACACCCCTTTTTTTTCCCAAAGCAATCTTTATTCACCAGTGAAGCACTTTTGAAATTCCTCTATCTGAGAGCAGAAACCATTACCATACACAGGTTTATAAGAAGTAGTCATTAATGCTCTTTTATGGTGGCCTTTTAGTGCCAAAAGGGAAGCTTTTAATTCTAAGGCACGGCAGCCTGGCTCTCCTTACTTAATCCGGAGGACTGGGTTGTGTCGAACGTAGCTTTCCAAGTGGTCGTTTTTCCATCTCAAACTCCAAACTCGCTACAAGAAGCTGTAGGTTGTAATGAATTGCTTGTGATGTCCCCCCTCGTGCTGTGACAGCTCACTGGCAGGGAAAAAAAAAAAACAATTCACACTGAGGTACAAACAGATATATGATCACAATCAAAGATTGTTTGAAGGCATAAAATTTGTAGATTAAGTTATTAAACTTTTTGCCAGTCATTATTTAAAATTCAGTGATTTTTTTAGCATCGTTTTTTTCAGTCAAGCACATACGTGGCATTTTGATTTATTAAGCAATCTGAAGTATTGAATATGTGAGCTCTTGCCCTTGCCTAGTTACTTCTTTATTTTGTATGCATAGTAACTTATGGCAATGATGAATTAATTTCACTCAAGCACAGAATCTGTGATTATTTTAAATGGTAACCATATCTAGACTTGATCAGAGAGCTGTGAGGAGTCAGCAGAGTGTGAAATGTAATTTCTATTATTATTAGATATATATATTTTTTCATTCTGAACTCACACACCAAAAGAATTCCATCCAACCACCTGAAATGTGAACCGATAATGAACGGACGTCTGGGATCACAGATTTACCGGTCACTTTTTTTTTCCTCCGCCCTTTCTTTTGTGTCATCCTAATGAAAATATTTTTTGCAACTCATGCATGTAGAATGTGAAAATGGATCTGTGTTTTAGATAGACACAGTGGAGAACATCCTCATGCTGAGAATGGATAGCCCAGGGACTCTGAACAAAAATTCCTCAGTGTTCCCCAGACTGTGTTGGAGCATTGGAGACAGCTGTGTATTCCCACTAGATGGATTGCCAGTGTCATAGTGTGTGTTTACTGCACATGATAGAGCGGGAGACAGGCCAGGTAATGAGGCTACATTAAGGGCTTTTAGAGCTCGCAAACAAAGATGGAGGGCTGCTTCTTTCCCCTTTAATGATAGGTGTGTGTTTTGTCGTGTATGTGCAGAACTGGGAGTGTGTGTGTGTGTGTGCGACTAAGGCAATGAAAGGCTCAATTTTCCTTACACCTTTGTTGTGTCACTTCTCCAAAGAAATCGGAGAATTTCTCCAGATTTCTGGGCCAAACGCCCCGTCGGGACACTTTCTCAGATTCCTGACGATGCAAGATTCAACAGTAAATATTTGCTATAACTGAAGAGGAAGCAAGCAATCGAGTGATTGTAGAGTTGCACACGAAATGAGACAAAAGCTGGAGTTGCTCTGAAGCTTTGCAAAATGAAGTGTCTTTTCTTTCTGTTGAACCTCTATCCTAATAGAAATGTTGGTGCCTTCAGCGACAGTAAATTTAGAGAGCTCAAAGCTATCTTCATCTCTTATAACCCAAACGCCGAGTATCACTGTCATCTTCCTTCCCAAAGCTATACGTCTGCAGAATTACCAGCATATTACCAGGTAATAACAGGCTTCCTCTTTGCTTCCGATCATGATAATAAGTGGTCTAGGTTCTCCCTCATTGGAAGATTATGGCTTGAGGAAATGGCATCAAATAGCGGGTGTGTTGAAATGCAGGACACCAATTTATGGATGTCAAACACACGTGCAGGCAAGCCGGCAGCCGGCAAGCCTCACTCATGCAGCAATAAAGCAGCCACATTGGAACGACGGCCTTGGCGGATATTGTAGCTGGAGGTGGCGTGGTTCCTTCCAACCCAGTTGGTTCAGGACAGGCTGAGCTGGGGTCAGGGCTGGTACCCCTCAGGGAGAGGGCACCGTGGTGGGCTCATGCACATATACAGACGCAGTCTTACATGCATGCTTCATACAGTCACGCCCCCAGGTGCAGAGCATTGTCACTCTCGAGTATTGTGCATGTGTTTGTGCGCACACACGCGTGTATGTGTGTGTGTGTGTCTATCTGTGACAGTTCCATCACCCCCACAGTCAGATCCACAGCTTGGTTGCCCGCTCGTCATTGCAGCCTGGCTGTGTTTCTAATTGACATTCTAATTGGCAGATTTGAATGCCGCCTTTAGATGGCTAATTAATTTATCTCACTGCTGTCATTAAGGTTAAAGCACCATCTGATCTCTGCGAATATACTTTGCATATATCTGCATTATCATTATGTTGCAGATTTTATTTTGGAGGAGGTGAGGAAGATTATAGCGTTGAGATTAAGCTGGCCATCTTATTATTTATGTATTCAGATTCAGATTTTTCTAACAGTTTCTTTTTAACCCTTTTTTCTTTATTTGACTTTAACTTTTTATAAATAGTAATCTGATGTGAGCTCAGATTTTTCTTTTAAAAAAAGAGTAAAATCACATTGATTTGTTAATATCAAAGTAGCAATTTTCCTTGGATTTCCACCATAGTTTGCGTTGCATTCAGATGTTATTAAAAATCCTCATTTCCTCGTCTCTTATATCTTCAGGTTTTCCGAACATCCGTCGCCGGTCCAAGAAAGAAAGCAGGAAAAAAAAAAAGAGAGATCCAAGCTCCATTAGAATGTTCATAAAATCATAGTAAAGGCAATCAGACAGTCTTTCTCTGAATATTTTAAACATTGGGCATGTAAAATTTATGCCTAATTTGAATACTTATTAGCCGGCTGATCTCGGCTGCAGCCTTGAGTTTCTTATGCTGAGATTCATCACCGGATTGGATGTCACATTGTGCCAGTCTCTCTCTCTCTCTCTCTCTCTCTCTACCTCCCCCCTGAAAACATCACCACCTTCCTCCCTCTCTCCATCCCACACCCTCTCTTCCTCTCGCACTCCTTCACTTTCATTCTTCTCCTCTGCCTTTCTTCGTCATCCCCCACCCTTTCTGTCTATCTCTGCCTTCTTTTACTGCGTCTCTCTCCATCAGTAGTGAGCGCTGCGGTGTTAAACAGGGGCCTGTTTGTTCACAAGCACGCCTTGTCCTGGCCTCTTCCCTATTTACTTGTGTCCCGGGCAGCTGTCGCCCTGCTCTGTGTAATAGCTCAGCCCTGTTTGTTCTCCCTGCCTAGATCCTGTTTATCCTGGCTGTGGACATCCTTTAAGGCCTGTCCTGTATCTGCCCCTCGTCAAACACTCACACATGCACACACACACACAAACACAGTGAAGGGACGTGTACACACTTCTATTAAAATGGTATTTACAGGCCAAAGAATACACACAGTACCCATGTGGGCTGGGCACAAATGCACACAAAAAAAGCGCATTCACACACAATCATTATCATTGTTTGTCCCTCTCTGGTTGCATATATATGGATTCAGTCGTGGTGGTGGTGGTGGAGAAAAAGAAGCTGTAAAAATATTTGTTTTAAAATGTAAAAAGTAGTAATAGGACTGGAAATATTGACAGCTTTTTAAAGCAAGGTTCCTCCATAAGAGAGTCACTATATTATTTTTTTTATTAAAAAGGGGTATATTTTTAAAAATTAATTGTCTCACATTATTTTTTCCCCATTTTAATTTTCAGCATTTCAGAATTTCTTTCTCCTGCACACAATTTGTGATTGCGGAGTGCTTAAGTTGTCTTTTATTTATTGTGAGAACTGATGTTGGCGCTGCTCTTCTCTGCCCCAGCGAAGGTACAGAGCATTAAATGCAGGGGATAATGATAAAACATTTATTACTGGAAAGAGAGGAGGTAATATGCATAATTTATGCTGTTTTTAGCACAATCATTAGTGATATTCATGATAGAATCCTTTCTTCATCCCTTTTTTCTTCTTCTCAATTTTTACCCAAGTTTTTCCATATCTAATAGATGCTGACAGAATTAATTCAATTTCCTATATTTATTTACACTTTTTAAAATGTGGTTTTGACTTGTAAATCTGCCAGCAGAAACTTTGATTGCCTCTCATCCACACCAGGGATATTTATTTTTTAAATGTGGTAAAATAAATGAATGTATAAGGTTTGATTAAAGAAGAGAGTGGAGAAAAACATGATTCAAGCCAATAAAATGAATTATGAGCGTTCTTTCTCTATGGAAGCCTGCGAGGCAGATTTTCTTTAGCCACAGCAAGGATGACAAACCCATTATGGTGTTCATCACCAGCCCTGCACCATGTGATTTGGTGCCGCCTCCTCCACCTCCTCCTCCTCTTCCCCGCCACCAAATTTTAATTTTGCATGATTAGCCTTGCGTCATTAGGCAACTTCATTCAGATGCGAAACACACGAAAAATCGGACAGCTTCCAGACGGCAAATATTTTAAGAGTGCCCTCGCTTCTGTATTTTCTGTCCGTGGTGCCTGGCCGTCCTCAAAGTGCAATGGAGATATTAAGAATTAAGCACATGTTATTTAAGAATCCCATATTTTATTTATTTATATATATATATTTTTTTTTGCCTTTAATTCCTACCAGCGTATTATGTGTTTTTAATAATGCAAATACTAATAAAGCAATGCAGGTGCTCTGATTTACAGCCAAATTTTAGTGGCTTTAAAACCACATTTAGATATTCTTCCCATTTCAGAAAGCACCAGGACATGCATCTCTTTGTATTGCTTCATTTACACAATGAATGCATAATTGCTCCTCCTGCATCCCCCCTTTCTCCTTTCCCCCCCTCCCTCTTCTTTAAATGCTTTAATTTGCAGAGGGGGACTGAGGGCTTGATAATGGAAGCGTAAAAAAAAAAAATAGGAGGGAAAAAAAAGGGGGGAATTGTAACAAGAAGAGCCCTAACCGGTGCCTCTTAATCACTTCTAGGTTTTAAATCATGATGATGCAGGAGTCGGCCACAGAGACAATAAGCAACAGTTCAATGAGTCAAAATGGAATGAGCACCCTAAGCAGCAGCCAATTAGAGGCTGGCAGTAGAGATGGGAGATCAAGCGCTGGTGACACAAGCAGCGAAGTAAGCACAGTCGAGCTGCTGCATCTGCAACAACAGCAGGTAAGTTGTGTTTCTCCCCGTCTCGTCTCTCTCTCTCTCTCTCTCTCTCTGCCGCTCTCTCTCCCTCACACACTCCGTTTCCCCCTCGCTCTACCTCTCCGCTCTGCTGTGCTCTCTTCTCAGGCAGCGCTGGGGTGTTCTACATAGGCAGGAGGCACAATGACTTATGTTGTTTTGTGTATGTGTGTGTGGCGTTGTTGTTTTTTAGGCATGTGGAAAACACATTGTTTATATAAGAGGCTGTTTAGGTTGTTGGTAAATGTTCTCGGCAGTTTGTTGTGCTGACAGCGTGCTCTGCTTGAAGCTGCTGCCTCCAGATGATGCTCAGAGTGTTTTGCTGCTACTGTTTTAGTTTAGAAATTCAGCTGTTATTTTTTTTATTTCATGTTTTGCTTAGTTTTTTTCCACTAGCATTTGAATTTGGGAATATATTGGGGGTTGTTGCTGCCCTGTGAGGCCATGTGAGAAATGTAGTGCGTGTGTGTGAGACAGAGAAAAAGTGCATGACAGAGGGAGAGAGGACAGAGAAAGAAAGAGCGTGTTGGAGCATCAAACGGACCAGTTTGGACAGGGAGAGTGTGTATCTGCGCGCATATGCATGGGTGTGTATGTCATGGCTGCGCTGTATCCACCAGAGGGCCTCCTAACTCGCCACTAGTTGGAGGCTCTCACACAGATGCAGACATTCTAACCACAGACCCACCAGCAGGAGTGAAACCTTTGACCGGGACGCTTTTGATTTATAGCTTGCAGTCTCCAATCTTCACTTCCCTTCAACTAGCAAATACTTTAGATGTACTTTTTATAGTTTTTCCATAGTTTAGTTATTTATTGTATCGATTTTATTAAATGGCGCTTCTTAGAGGCACCGCTGATCACGAATATTTGATGCCTGCTTTTTTTTTTCTCCCTGCCAACACATGTTTCATTGTACCGCTGCTATTCATCTCAGTCACAGCAAGTTGAGGGTGAATTAACTGCAGGGTGCGGGGGGAGGGTGGTGGAGCGGTTGGGGGGCAGGAGTTGTGAAAGTCAGTCGCCAGCAGAGTAAAGGAGTCAAGTGTCTCTCGTGTCTTTTCACGGTGAATGATGGCTTTGACAGTTTGCCAAAAGAGCAGTGGGAGATTAGGTCAGAGGGCCATGCTTTGGGGTAGATGGAGGACAACACCGCGGGTTTTGTAATGATGCGTGCTGTCCTTTGGGCTAATGGTGAAATTTTCATGCAAGTGTGTATTTGTATTTATGTGAATTTTTCTTTTCTTCTCTTTTTTGGTGGCAGCTGAAGCCCTGTGGTCAATTTGGCGAGGGCGGAACAATACGTGTCGATGAGTTTCTGCATGTGTGTATACGGGCTATTCAGTGTAGCAAAATGAAGCTTGTCCTGGAGCACCCCCCCCCCCAAGTCCACCATCACCTCTTCTGTTCCCCATAAGCCCCATACCATCCAAACACCCATTCTCCACAACCCTATTCACCCCTGCTGGTGGCTTCAGCTGCATTATAGCACTGTGGCCTCATCCTCCTGCTTTATCACCACTCTGCCACTCTTCCTACACACACACGTATGATTGGGGTCAGACCTCTCTTTCTCTCAGGCATCACTCGTGCATTTGAAGATGTTGGGTAGATTTCGGTAATTCTCTCTTCTTTTTCTTGACAAATTAATGGAAAAACCACCACAGTGCCCTAGTAAGGTGTTGAGCGCCCATGTGTGACCAGAACACCTCTAAGGCACCTTGACGCAGATTCTTCAAGTTTCTGAAACTCTACTGGAGTGATGGAACACCGTTCTTTTAAAAAGATATTCCCTTTTCTGTGTTTTGATGATGGTGGTGAAGAGCACTGTCTGACATGTCATCTCTCAGAGGTGTTTAATCGGGTTGAGATCGAGTGGGTTTGAAGGCCGTAGCATGTGATTCACATCAGATTCATACTCAAACCACACAGTGAGTCCTAGTGTCCTTTGAAACAGAGCACAGTCATTATGGAAGAGACCATTCCCATCAGGAGAGAAATCCTAAGATAAAGGTGATCCCTGTGAAAACTTTGAATTGCTTTACATTTCATGTTATATGTTTTATTTTATTAAAATTGCAATCTGAGCAGTAGATTTAGAGATATTAGACTGTGTACTCAAAATGTAATTGAAAAGAATGGATAAAAGTGTGTCTGTCAGTGAAAATGAAAAAAAGTGCCGTTAAAAATTTTAAAAAGGCCACAGCACTGAGAGGTGGAAAAAAAGCAATGTAAGCATAAGGTGTCTAGTTAAGTCTGTGAGATGGACATACGGCTGAGAGCTGTGATGGTGTGCGGTTGGGGTTGGGTGGGGGGCTATGACAGTATGCGCCTCGTAAAGAGGCCAGCCCGAGCCTTCTCCCAACCCAGAGAGAGACACATTGAAATGAGCAGTCCGGCTAACAGGTCTCTGGAGGCTTTTTAAAACAGGGGCCCTGTGCTGTTAACTTCACACACTTCCTGTGGTGTGCTCACACTGCAAGCACAGTTCAACAAAAGGATGAGGTTAGATTTAAAAAAAAAATATTTTATATATACATCTGTTAGCACTGAGCACTGCTGCTTTTGTGTGACGGATGTGATATTGACAGGCGTATATGCAGCATGGACCCTGTGTGGCCATATATACATGCATCCATATATGCTTGCACTTTTTTTTACACTTCAATGCAGCTTAAAAAAATTTCTATCCACGTTTGCTCCGAGTCCATTTTGAAGGAATGCAGTTGAATGTAATTTTCCACCCACATTTGGAATGACATTGAGTGGTCCAGTGGGTATAGAAGCTGCAGCCTCTCATCACGCTGCTGGGGGGATGATTAATAATAAGCACTGATGAATTCTCCACTGTCCCTATGGGTTCTGCCATTACCTAGCAGCTCCAAAATACCACCTGCAGCTATAATTAGAAAAGCAGCATCTTCAGGTCTCGACACCTTAGATTCGGCCAAAGTCTGTAAGATCAAGATGAAGTAATGCACACAGTTTTTCCACATCCAGATTTCAAAAGTTGAGATTTTCCTTTAATAATAATCCACTATTATTTCATTTAAGATAAAGTGAATATCTTTTACAAATTTGAATGTCTTTCGTTTTTATGCAGGTCATTGTGTTCAGTGCAAAAGCCACACATTTCGTTATCCAGCTATCTGAATAATAACCATTGTCACAATTAAATTTCCAGTCCCTAATTTCTGTCAGGGTTTCATCACCCCGTTCCCAAGGTTGTCTAAATAGACCTAATTTGATTTGAGATCACAGATTAGATACCCACTGTATCTGATTGCAATTTGCCAGCTGCAGATATGTATCAGAGCAAATGATGAATGTTACACAGCTCTAATTGCTATGCAAAATGATCACTATAAAAGCTCTCTTGTAGAGCAAAAAAAAAAATGTGCTGAGCTCATAGTAGCAATCTATTTGTCATTGACCGGAGTTAGCTTTATGTTTTAATAGTATATGCTGCCAAGTATGTACATGGAAGTCATGCATCGATCTTTGGGTCTGTAACATAATGCCCTATAATGAGCCTGTTAGTTGATTACAGTGTTCTGTAGACTTAATCCTGCCAGGGTTATCAGTGGGATTGATGAGCCAATGCTCAGAACTGCTGCCCTCCTTTAAATGGGCTGAGTTCCTACAGTAGGAAATATATTGATATTCAGAGCAAGATGGAGGCACGGAAGGCTAATGTATTATGGTTGGGTCAGCCACTGTAACCAAAGACAGCTGTATGAACAACCACTGCGATCTGCTACTAGTCTAAAGACTTCACTCATTAAAATCCAGTATAATTAGAAAATGCTGGCTTCATATTTTTGTATTTTCATAAACCTGCTCCTGTGATTTTTTTTAAATTAATTATATTTTCTTTTTTGCATGCAATGTGCTTTCTGCTTGCATGCTTGCTGGCCAAATATTTATTTTGTGCAAAAGGTGCCACTTACGGCTGACAGAGGCAGAGTTCTACATGTTGGTAAACTGGTTAGGTATGCGTTTTACCGTTTTCCTGAGGCACATGATGCAGCAAAATGCAAACTATCCAACCCCATTTAAATGAGTGCAGCATTTTGACATAAATTACAATAAGTGCGCCAAGGTGCCATCTTACTTCTAGGCTACCCCTGTCGCTACACAAGAGCTAGGCAGTGGTCCAACTTGAGAGTGACAGCAATTAACCTGCCTTCCTAGCTGTTTAGCTGGAGGAAATGGAAGGGATGAGAAATCTGACAGCAAGTGATGGGTAGTATTTAGGGTTTAGGGGCAAATTAAATTCTCCCCAAAATGAAAGTCATTAGGGAGAAAGTTACCCCACAGACAAAGGACAAAATGACAATGTGTGTGTGTGTGTGTGTGTGTGTCTGTGTGTGTGTGTGTGTGTGTGTGTGTGTGTGTGTGTGTGTGTGTGTGTGTAGGTGTGCACGCTCTTATTTGACAGACATATGAGCTCATCTTCCTCTTATAACAACTCAAGTTTGTTGTTTAGTATAAACTGGGTACTGACACACAGTCTTCCCCTACCATCCCTTCCCATAAACAAGCCTCGAGCATCTTTCTCTCTATGCCCTTCACCTGCCTCTCTGTCTGTCTCCTTGTACTGTATTTGAGAAGCAAGAGAGACACACACATACACACACACACACACACACACACACACACAGACAAACACGCACATACCTAAGATGCAAATCTGGGCTTTGCCCTTGAGCATAATTTAAAGGCCTAATCACCCAGACTGTCCCTTTGGATGGAATAGGGAAGGAGGGAGGGGAGGATGGTGTCTCTCATTTGCACCCTTACACAAAGAAGCTCATTAGGTTTATCTTTCAGGCCTGAGATTGCCCCACTCAACTGTGTAAATAAGACACTGGCCCTGGCCTGATGCATCAATCACCTCTCAGGACAGGAGAAAGACCTCCACTGAAATATGAACGATTTCATAAAGGAGCCTTTTGTTAACCATCGTCGTCTGTGTGAAGATAAGGTTTTTCTGTAAAGGCAGGAGAAGCATTAGGAAAGCAGCATGTACTATATGTCTTTGTAAAATTATTTCCCCTTTCAGCGAAAAGGCAGTTCTTCTCTGGCAATCCTTGTGTCTGACTTATTTACAATGAAAGTCATCCTTCTTTTTATTTCAAGCCTGGCTATCAGCAGACAGTCCCCACAGAATAGTACATACAGGCCTGTGACATATAGGCCTGTAGTTTCCCCCTTTGCGATGACACTAAAGATATAGGATGTGAATGACAGCATAGCTGCTGTTTGCTCACGCTTCCCCAGACAAAACACAGTATTATTCTATTATCTATCTAGACACCACCTCTTCCTCCAACTCTCCCTCTGTCTCCCGTTCTCTGCCTTTCCCCCCCTCCTTCTTATTCTTCAGCTCGCAGAAACCTGGCCTGTCCATCTATGTTTAAGACACATTACATGTGGCCTTCTGGAATTTACAGTGGCGCTCTCCCAGTAACTCCATTTCGTGCGGGTGTCCCTTGAGAGCATGGCGAAATGTCAAGCTGCAAAGCTTGAAAGAGAGACGAGGAGAAAGGGACAGTAAGAGAGCGGGGAAAGCAAGCGATGGAGGAATTGAGAGGCGAGGATGAAGAGAGATAGTGGAAATCTGCTGGAAATAAACACTTACGGGCATCTTATCCTCAAGCAGTTGCAGTAAGGTCAGATGAGTATACGGGTTAAAGGTGGCACAAGAAGAAGAAAACAGATCCTGCTCTGTGTGTGCACGTGCAGGCTTGCGTTTATATGGTTCACCACTAAAAGTTGACTTTAGTGTAACTGTTTATTTTCTGCTAAAAAAAAAAGAATCAAGAAAAGAGTTAGTTTGAGCTCTGCAGCATTCATGTCAGATCAACTGATTTCAGCGCTGGTTCGAATCAAATGATGGCTCAGATGATACCTTTCAAGTCATCCAACTGACAGATCCCACAATTAAGTTAAGTTGATGCAACCCACTTTACAACCCACTTCCACAATAATTCCTTCTTCCATGCTGCGTTCTGTGCACTTTATGGTTTGCATGTATGCAGATTGCCCTGAATAAACCCAGTTCTCTTAATCCAAATTACTACAGTTGTAAATAATGATATTCTTCTGACTAACTGAAATATAAAAAGAAAGAAAAGACATTACCATGCAATTACATAGGAATACATTAAATGGAATCTAGTTCATTCAGCTTTGGTTAGGCCTTATGTTTGACCTGACACACTTTTTTTCTCTTTTCTTTTTTTCTTATATAGTGCAGTAGCTCAGTGATAAATGACTAAGCCAGCGTTAACCTCCTCCGTGTAAATAAGAGGCAGTCATTCAGCAGCACACACTGTGGCCAATAGTCCTCCAGTCTCTAGCTAACCTCGTGCAGGCCAGGATCAATGGCCACTTCACAACTCATTTCCTTTTACGCCTCCCTAACTGCCCTGGTCCAACTCAGGGAAATAAATGACACTGGATCTATAAGTCCACTCACGCAGACACAAACACATAAACAGCCACACGTATACACACACACACACACACACACACACACTGTGGCATACTCTGAGGGGACTGAGCAATTCTTTCAGCTCAATACCCTTCACAATAATTTATTTGCAAACTGGCTCGGTGTTGAATAGTGTATCATCTTTCGCGGCCTCACAATCGAAAACGAGCATTCTGTCATTGTTTATTGCCACTCCCCTGTCGTCGGCTTAAACTGCGTACCAGTCATTAATATGGTGGGGTGGAGTGTTAGTGTCACACACAGCCTGAATACATACATTTAAATGCCTCTGTTTTCTTCTAATGTGGAGTTAAGAGGAGGATGAAGAAAACACGTGCATGTGTGTGTGTGCATGTGTGTCAGGGGGGTGCTTTCCGATGCATACGACGTATCGCATTGCTGACTGCATTTTCTGGAAATGGTCCCCCCCACCCACCCCCCACCCCCCCAAAAAAGGCAAGTGGCTTATAGTCATTTGATAGGCCACGACACCGCTATCCATTTAACAGAGCTTAAAAATCCTACATATGCATATGCTGGGGTGTCTTAAGCTGACAACCAAAAGACAGGATTTGCTAGAAGGCAGCTTTGGAGTGTTGTGAATTTAACAAGCATGTCTAGTATTACAGTTCCTCTCTGCTTTAGTCATGAATAGTAACAAATCAGACTCTGAAACGCATGCCCGATGGTTTGTTGTGTATCACCCCCTCCCTTCCTCTAACTAATATTAAAATGACTTCAAATCTGGTTAAGAAGATGACTAGGAAGAAGAAGCAACATCTTTAATGTCACCGGTGCTCTCGTTCTCTAAAGCGCCCCAATCTGTGCAGATTCCAGGTATCATCAGTTTTTTCTCCTTTTTTTTTTGTTGTTGTTGCACTTGTTAACACTCCCTGCTGCTCCGATTACCTCCATCCCTGACCCATTTTTGAATATATAAATGGCTCTATCCTTCTCCCAAGTTGTTTGTAGTTGTAACACTACGCTCTACAAGGGGAGGGGGAGATGGTCTTTACACATTGCCTCCAAACACTGTATACATATGTAAGAGAGCCAGCTGGGCTCTCAGCCCTCTCCTCTTCACAGCTTTTCATACAAATGTAGTAAATAAGCTCAGGCCGTGGGGAATTTGAAAGCTCCAAACAGGCAAACTGACATGTCACTTAGCGCTGGCTTTGGCTCTCTTCACTGCAGGCTTTAGAGCTGAAGCTGGTGGCTTTTAAAAGTGTATCAGCCAAGGTCAGGTCCTCACTTTTGCAGTCAAGGTGGAGTGCTATCTGTATCATTTACAACTTATTAATAATAATGCCAGGCTTGCTGTATTTCTACATTAAGACAAATGTAACAATTATAAAGTCAGTCAGAAGACGCTACTTAAAATGCATAATTTTGGGGTAAAAACAGAGAATAAGATGTACAGAGGTTAATAATAGAAGTCACGCTGGGAATCCATTTCAGTAGAGATAGACAGGCCCACCTTTCTCCAGCCTGTGTTCATGCTCAGACAGCCTGCCATTCCTCATCAAGAACTAACCACTGCTTATTTACCCACACTGGGGACTTAACTCACACGAATTGATCAGTGATAGCAGTGGAAAGCTGCTTGTTCCACCCTAATAAAAATGACGCCCATGAGCATATGCAGAACATGCTTTGTGGGCTAGGCGCAGCACTTCAAGCTTGAGTAGACACTAAGCTGATATTGGTTTCACGCTTGAGTCTGTAGTGCGAAATCTTCCAATGGAAAGCCAGAGATTTGATTGTTTCTGCATATGCATTTATCAGAAGTTTACATGATAAATATACATTAGCCTGGTGGCTTGGCCATGCGTGGTATTGTTTCTGCGATACTATTCTTTGTGCATTCCTTTTCACCTGTTTGGACTTCATCATCCAATTCAGCGTGAACCCGATAATCCTAATTTGCACAAAAACTTCAAATGGATTTGTAGGAGTTTTTCTTGCATCGTTAGTCCTCGCCAGAATTTCTGTCATAGCAAGGAAATACTTCTTTGTTGGCACAGGTTTTAAATGTGTGAGGAGAAAATTCCTCAGAAAATAACTGGAACTTTCTTTTTTTTTTCACAGAGTATCGCATAATTTAGACTCAGAAGTTGAGGTCTCTATCATTTGTATAGAACAACCCCCATTCGCCCATTGGCTTAGCCCTTACTTAATTTTGTAAGGTTTTTATCAAAGTCTTAAATTATGTCATTTATCTTTCATACAAATTTTAGCCATAGGTTTTATTTATTTAATACCCACTGTAATTGTTCTGTCCTTGTATGGAGTGCTATGAAGGGAATGATCATGCTTTTGGCACATTTATCAAAGCCCAGAGAGGGGGAAAAAAAGAAAAGCAAAACGGAGGCCCTGTTCTCACATAGTCACCAGACTAAGAGTGCGACAGAGTGATAAATTTTCTTGTTAGGAGAAATTACATCCACTAACTTGAGCTACTTCAGCATGAAATTGAAAAAGAAGCATTTCTTGTGAATTTCCATTCTTGATTCAATGAAAGATGTAGATTAGCCTTTTGGAAAAAGGGTGGGCACAAGAATGAAACTAAAGAAGTATGATTCTGCTCACGCTTGCTTGTTCTTAGAAGCGTGATATAGGATGCTGGAAAAGTCTTTGTTTATGGAAGTAAGGCCCAGTCAGGCTGTTGGCAGATTAAAGAAAAAAAGTGTTTAACATCTCTTTCTTTCTTTCTTGTGTGAGTCTGTTTGTGTGGTATACATTTATGTACTCAAGCACAAACCTTGTGCATTTTTTTAACATTTTTTTTTTATCAGTAAAGCTTTCCAAGCCTCTTTGTCTACCTCACCCCTGTCACAGTTTGTGCCCATGATAGCTCCCTCTCTCCATCTCTTTCTCAGTTTTCACACACACACACATGGGTGCACACACACACATTTCTCCAGACCCAGCTGAGTCTAGTAGCCTGTTCTAGTGAGGGTGGTGGGGGCTGGAGGGTGGATTACTGATTGATAGACGCTGGGTGTCTGAGTGGAAGGCAGATAACTATATCTTCTGCTGCTCACTTAAAGGTCAAACACACATTGCTGTAATTGGAATATTCACAAGGCAACCGCCAAGGTACAATGCAGATCGGAGGAAAGAAAGAGAGGAGGAGAAGGAGCGCAGGACAAGATAGGTGTTACATAAGAAAAGAGATTGAGAGAAAGAACAGGGGGAGTGAAGGTGATCCATTGCCCCTTTATCAGCAGATGCAGCAGCTATTTATTGAGCTGATCTTTCGGGGAAGTGAGGCATTCACTGAAAGATACATTGCCCTCAATGGAGAGCAAGCCTGGATGAGGAAACAGGGGGCTAATGGCAAGACCAAGTAGTCACATAAACGTGTACAAATGGCTATTAAAAGTCTGTGCTCCTTTGCTTTAGTGGAAGGAAAATTGGATTGAATTCGGTTGGGCAAAAAAGACGTACGTAAAAATCATTGCAACAGATTATCTAAGGCCACACACGCAAAGTAATTTATATGCTGTTTTGTGATTGCTATCTATACGCAAAATAATTGCTTGAATTGGCTGGAAAATTTGCCGTATGCGTGGGTGAGATGAGTTCATTCACTAAGGTCAGGGTGCTCTCTTTCGATGACGCCAGGAGAGAGCAACACTTAGACTCGACACTTAACCTGAGCTCTCCAGGATGAGACAGACAGACACTTATACTATTGACCTGCAACAACAGAGCCCCCAAGACGGGGGTCTTATACAGATGCACTTAAGGCTTGAGTTGCTTATGCACACTCACAAACAAATACTGAGGATTCTAAATGATATCACCCCAATTTAAATTTTCCTTGGCATGAAGGGTGTAGGGCACTGCTACTCAGTAGCTTTCCTGTTTTCCCTAATGATTGTTTTGTGTGAGCTTTGACTTGGTATTTTTATCAGTGGTATAATGGGAGAGGAATGCACTTAAATGCAGTTTACCTACCAGGGATGCTCCAGCTGAGGTGTGCTGGGGTTTACCTAACCTTTTATTTACTCTTATGCTCCTGGACTTTGTTTGTGCACACGCATCTTATGTACAGTGCACAGACTCACACATTTGTGTCAACACGCTGATCCTTTCTGGTGTCTGCATTTTGCAGGGTGCTGATTATTTACTAATCACCTCTGGTTGTTTATTTATTTATATAAAAGAGTGTGCTTTTGCTTCCTTAATAGCTACAGTAAGCAAAAGGTGAATACTTCTATTTTTAATATAATGTATATACAACATGTTCTGGATAATCAGCATACTACTTTTAAGAAACTGGGTCTAAGCAATTGGGGTCTTTTTCCCATAGTTCCAGTTTTTTTCACCCAGCTCAGCACCTTTTCCAAATGAACTATGGCTGGCCTGAATGCCACATTACATATCAGTTATTCATCCAGCTGTGTGAACTCTACTTGCCGGGAACTGTGAACAGTAGACGAGCCATAATCACCTGAGAATGAAATCAGGCGCAAAAAGAGCTATTCCATGTCGAGACGGGTGACAAATTAAAGGAAAAAGCATCTTAAAGCCAGAACAGCTTCAAAGCAACTTGGCATAGATTCACCAAGCCTCTGGAACTCCATCCTTCCAAATGATATTCACCTCATTTGATGTTTTTGATGGTGGTGGTGCTGAGATGTAATGACCACAAAGCCAATAGCATATGATTCATATTATTTTCATTCTTCCCAAACCTCTAAGTGATCCCTTGTATAGAGACATTGCCATCCTGGAAGAGACCAATTGAAATGTTTCTTCACAAAATAAAAAGGGTCACTCGGAACAACTTTTTATTGATTGGCTGTGAGCTCTAATTTGTTCCTGACCTTTCTATGGCAGCATATGAACATGGTGTTTTGCAATGTTAATGCGGTGGGAGAAACAGAGAATAAAAGCTAAAGCTAATTCCAGGCTTGCTTTTGCAAAGAGAAGATTTGACCTCACACAAATTGTGTCATTTTCAAACACACACACCTCTGTCTTGCTCAACTCACACAAATACGTTCCCAGTTTCTCCTCTCTGTGTCCGTCTCTATTTTTCTTGCTCTTTGTGATAGTGTATTGTGGAAGTTTGCTGTTGTCAGGCTCTAAAGGACTTCCCTTGGAACAGCAGTAGATAAAGACCTTTGCTGAATGGTCCTGCTGTCATCTTATCTAAATGGAGTTGTACAGCACAGGTCACACTAAAGACAAGCCACCGGCTGAGAAACAGCACAAGGAAAGCAGGTACATTGTGCGGGTAAATTGTGTTTCAATGGTGATGAAGCATGGAAGAGGTGCACTGAGACAATGGATAGAAGCAGTTATTATCTCTATATGATTTGGAAAAAGTAAGAAATTATAAAGTCGAGGAGCAGCTATGCTTATTGTGATTACTTTTGTGGTTCAAGCAAAAAAAAAAAAGATCTATAGCCTGAAAGTAGAAAAACTACTGCCGTCCTTTGCTAGAACAGATACACCATTGTACTTGCACAGAATATCTACAGTGACACCAGCAGGAGGTAGGATGTTAGCGACTGTTAGTGGTTGCAGTGAGCGACAGCAGGCTGTGCTCTCTTGTTATTGCTGGCACGGGCCTCAGAGTGTCTCAGCAGACACATCGGTGCATATGCACTCTTCAACTTTCAGCCATAAACACGCACACTTTATCTGTGATGGGCAAAACAGACCCGCGTTTTGTCTTTGTTAGTGGAAAAATAAGCGTGAGGTTACACAATGGAGCTTTAGACACCCCCGCGCCCCTCCTACCGTTCGCGCTCGTCGCTCCAGTGCGAGCCTTCTTCCTGGGGTAGGAGCGAGCAAATTCATCTCGTCAATCCTCCCGGGACGGTGTAGCTATGCAGCTCTGTTTACTGTGGTAGAAAGTTAATATAAATTTTCATCAGTGGGAGAAGTTTACACATACGATTCTATTTGTCCTTCATTATTAGCACCTGAGTCTGGGGCTGGGTAGGCATAATTGTCTACAGACACAGGCCAAATAGATGCAAGGGAAAGGCAAATAAGCACACCCAAAAATAATTTGATGCTTGTGTGTTACAATCCTCTATCCTAAGAATTCTTAATCTAGAGAATCAATAAACAAGAGGTGAGAGAGGGTGGAGAAAGAAAAGAGGAGAAGAAGAAATGAACAATGTGATATGAGCAGGCGGAGGGAGGCGAGAGAGAAAGGAGTTTGACTTGAATTCAAAGTGCAGCAAATAGGCGATAAGGAAATGAACAGTACAAGCAGTCAATATAAGTTTTAGACATAAGTAACACAACAAACCGATCTAATTTCTATTTTCGGCTAAATACCGCTGTATATAGACAGAGGAAGCTGAAGTTGCTGAAAATATTGAGATAGAGGTAGCAGAGTGGGACACAGAAGCCCATTGTTCTGCTGGATAGCTTTACCTCTGTCCTGAGGCCCAAGCAGATTCTCCATGGACCTCTCCCTCCCTTTCTCTCTCCCGGTCCCTTTTTCACTTCAGACTGTTGATTTATTGGCTCATACATTAAAATGCTCATTACTCCTACATACTTTCCAAATTCATACTTTCTCCATTCTTCCCCTTTTCTCTACTCTTTCTTTCTAAGATTTCACCAATAGGTTTCTATAACTTTTTAAAAATGCAGCTTGCAGATCCAAACACCTCCATTAACTCTGCATGCTGCTATCTGCAGTCAAAAGAAGTCATCATTTTTTAGTTTCTATCCAACCACTCAACCAGGCGGAGTTGACTAAAACCAGCTGTGTGTTTTGCTCTGTTTGGGCTTTTTGTGGAGGTGATAAGAGAACAGAATCTGGAGCTATGGTTGATGCACCGAGGCACTGTCATCAATCCTGACCTTTTATGAAAGTCTTTCAACTCCTGTGACTGAGTTACTTAAGGCGAGTGGTATCAGCAGCATCTGTGTACTGTGATCTTACACACACCAGGCTTAAAATTGATAGCAAATGCATTAATGTGGTAGAGAAAGTTTCACAGTGTTCTCACCCTTGCTTGTGGAATTTTGTTGCCTTGTTGCCTTTGCTTTGATTTATCGGCCATAGCTTCTGTGGTCAAAAGAACCTCTTTGTGTCTGTTCTGGGCCCTCTTTGCCACTAAATGAACATGCAAGAAAAGACAGGTGGTAAGTAGCAGAGCAGAGCTGGCGTCAGTGACAACGGACATGCTGAAATGAAAGGGAAGTGGATTGCAAAGTGGCTTGCAGATGTGGACCAACTGTATGCTGGAAACAGTATCAGCTGATCCATTAATTGATGTGGGGATAGCACTTGAATTAGCTGATGGGATCTTCAGCAGTCCCTGCATTACGATGAGCTTCCAGGACTGCAGCTGAGCTTGATTTTGTGGCCCGCCTGAATAAACTCACGCTCAGTTTAATTCAGCTTCAACTTCAAAAGGGTTTCTGTAATCTCAAAGCTATGCCCGTTCTTGCATGGAAACCCTGTGCTGTTCTCTGGTCGCACTTTGCTTGTTTTCACAAACTCCGGGCCCCACTTTTGCATTCAAACATTGTATGGGACATCTTATCCTGTTTCCCTTCTCCTCTCATTTGTCTATCCTCTCCAGCCAGCCCCTCCAAATCCATATCCATCCATCCATCTGCCCTGAATCCACTTATATAAGGAGATAGGGTGTAAATATTTTGGTATGGAGTGTCAGCGCATATCTTCCCTGCCAGCGGGCCAGCTGCCTCAGTCCAATCAGCCATGTTTGTTTGTTCAGCTTAAACTGTTTGTGCCTTGTTTTCCATGGCATGTGACTCCCTCTAGCTTGATAAAGAGTCATACTTTTTCTTTTTCTGCACACACACACCCTCCCCACAAACACCCCCACCCCACCCCCACCTCGCTCTTGTGTATGTGTTCCCTGAAAGCAGATAGATAAGCCTGCTGGTGCAGTACTGTGTGTGCGTATGCATCAAGAGTGTATGTGTGAGAGTTGTCAAAGCTGTCAGCGTGACTGGAGTTGTTCTGGCCGACAGTCGAGTGTTGAACAGCAGCCCTTTTACTCCCTACAACACACACACACATACACACACATGCATACGCACATAACATCTGTTCCGCACACCACAGAAAGGCTGTGTTATTATGATGCAATCCTGTTTCGTACTGATCAACAACTATTTACAGCTACTGTCTGGAACATGCAAACATCCTGTCAAGGCTTGGGCGCTGTAAATAAGTACCTGTTGAGGCTAGCTTATTTCATCCCTGTGTCATCATTCCAATATTGGCTATATCCCCCTAATAACAACAACTCCCTATGTGACTGGAGCCAGGAAGTGATCTACACTGTCCAAACACAATGTCACAGCCCTTCAAATATATCCAATTCCAATGTCATGGCTGCGTATTGTGCAGTCTCCAGGTGGATTTGAAAAAGTGGCATTCTTAGTGGATGACTTTTTTTTTTGTTCCCACTCCCCACCCTTCTCCCACCACCACATGCAATAAGCAATCTGGAGATTCGTAATGGTTTGGCCCAGTATTACAGGGCCTCCTAATGTATTTCATGCTTGTTTAAGATCTTTGCATGCTCCTTACAAAGGTGTGCTATGATGGCTGTAGCTTATTACCCAGTTCTGTATAGAACTGTAGTTCTGTATAGAGCTAGGAGACTGGGGGGGTAGTTGTAGGTGAGGGGTGAATGGATGAGGTTTTTTATTTTCAGTTTTCTCTCTCTCGCCTTCCTTCTGTCAGCCCCTTCTCACTCTCTCCTTTTCTTCCTCGCCGGTGATCTCTGCATGCCTATTAATGTAGAAGAGGAATGCCTGTGTAAACATTCTTGTTTCTCTGTTCATTTCGCATAATAGTTGCCTGTATCGCCTTTCTCCTGACCTCACTATCTGAAACCAATTACACCAGATCCATTTGGGCTGAATCTTATTTTCATAAGGATCCCCGTGTCGCGGTCTCGGTTGCTCTGTGTTATTTTCCCTCCTCCTTATTTTTTTTCCAACCTCAGTGATGGATATCAACATCAAATATGCCTCTGAGTGCCTTGTTATTTATATAGCAGGCCCTGGCTCTCTCTCCCTCTCTGTCTGGCTAGCGCTCTCATTCTGAAGAATGTGTCACATTGTGCTGTTTATACAATGTGTGCATTAATAGACTGGGGATGTCATTTTTTTGTGCATAGCAACCCAGGTTAAATAGACGGTGCGTCTGTACTCGTCTGTGTTTTTGTCCGCTCCAGCAGCTCTTCAGCAAACTTTTGATGACTTTCCTTGGCATTTGGTGCTTTTTCGTGCTTTGAGATGGGCTTCAGCTTTACCATCTCTGT
Source organism: Pundamilia nyererei (assembly GCF_000239375.1). Lineage (NCBI taxonomy): Eukaryota > Metazoa > Chordata > Actinopteri > Cichliformes > Cichlidae > Pundamilia > Pundamilia nyererei. The sequence continues at coordinate 3,644,357 of NW_005187415.1, forward strand.
GGAGTGGGAAGTGGGTGGCACAAATTGGTGCTTTTTACTGTAATGGCAGAATACTCAGAGCCAACGAAAGTGAGGGGACGGGACTTTTATTCCTCCCTTGCCTTCCACACCATCACAGGCTCTCTGAAAAATAGCTAACCCCACTTCCACGGAAGAGGTGACAGACAGTTTGAGACATGACAAACCACTCTGGAAAAGTTTGGCCGGTGTTGATAAGGTCTGTGTTATGTTTGGAGAGGGACTCTTTATGCAGTCTGAGCAGACTTCTTTTCTAATAAGCCTGGTGTAGTTGATCTCTCCGCTTCACCCCCATGCGTCACCTCTCACGCCTGCACCTCCCTCGGTATTTACTCGGCGTGGATATTGGAAGCGCAGTTAAAAACATCTCTGTCTTTGTACTCGTGACCGTGTGAAATATATTGAGTGGCTCTCTTGACTTTGGGTATAACACAGCGAGTCATTATTGATTCGCACACAGATAAACATTTCCCCCTGACAGATACCTTGAGCTGCACTCATCAAGCAGCCTTCCCTCTAACTACTGTGTGCAGGACTCAATAAGCCTGATAATTACTTTGATTCACCAATCATGGCGAGATTAATTAGGCCCTGTGTTTTTAATTAGCGATGTGATTGGCTGCATTCAGAGAATTTGTGTTGTCTTTCAGGAAAAAGAGAGTCAAGCAGTGTTTGATTTCACATCCAGTTTGTCAACAAAACTTTATGTGGCTGTCTGTGCCTGCTTGCTGCAGGTGTTAATGTGTATTTCAGTGTGTGTTCCTAAGAAAGGCCAAGGCTCAGTTTACAGATGTCACATGCACACATGCACACACACATACACACACACACAAAGCAATGGCAACTAGGCTCATCTTACCAAGGAGACAGATCAATGCAGTTAGGACCCAGTGCCAGTGTAATGTGTTTGTTTACTTCAGTCCAGAAAGCCTGGCTCCTCCTGAGCAGCCAGACAGAACCCCCACACCACCACCAGCACCACCTCCACCTTTACAATCACCCCCCTCCCTCCAGTTCTGTCTTTTCATAATTGATCGAGGGGGTTGTCTGCATTCCCAAAGGGGTTAAGATGGGGCAACTTTTTTTTCCCTCTCTCTCTCCTGCCTCCTCCTCCTGTTTGCTCAGGATCTCAATGTACTAGTTCAAACATTGTTCCCACCAGCTGGCAGAGCTGCACCATATGCACGCCCTGTCAAGGCAGCTGTTGTCATGGATACTGGCAAGCGCTGGAAAATAAAATGAGCATCCCTGATTCCTGAGGAAGTGTCACTCTCCATCTGAGTCCCCCCCCCCCACCCCATTTCTTGCTTCTCCTCCTCGTCCCCTTCTTTTTTCATCAAAAAAGCCAAACACCTGTGAAGTTGTTGTGTTGTGTGCATGTGCCCCCCCCCTCCCTCTCTCCACTCCCACTTGATGCTCATGGGCCTGAACAATACAAGGTACACGCTTGTGTGGAGCAGCAGCAGTAGTAGCAGCAGCTGTGCACAATGTTCTTTTCTGCCAGGCTCTTTCATCCATCTGCTCTTGAAGAATTTGAGTGAAGCTGCTAGCCCAGCTGCCGCCGTTACCTGTGAAGCTGGTGCTTGCTCGTCGCACGCATTCAGCGCACACAAGCAGGCGGGGGCGGGGGGTGGGTGTCTGTAATCCCATCAAACCCTAGAGAAATAAATTACGCCATATCCCAGCAGTCTCTCTGATTCCTATCATATCGATGTATGGCAAACACATCAAAGGGTGTTGATGACAAATTTCGCAATTTACAAATAGGATTTTTCTAATTTTTCATGTCATGTGTAAACAGCTGCGAACTAATTTCATCAGGCAGGGAAAGGCCTCTCGTCCTCTACCGATCTATTCATCTTTCTATCTATCACCCATCCGCTGCGCATAAGCACCCTTAATGCATAGTGTAAAACCTGGGCTGCTAGTTAATTCACTCTAAATGTAATCTGATGTTGATTTTGTCAACTTTAATTACAGCTCCCAGGGACACTTCACATGGTGCTGCCTCTACTTCAAATTGATATTATGAATATGCAAATGTGGTAGTAATTTGCAGAGAGAAGTGGGTATTTCAGTTGAGCACACACTAGACAGGTCAATTCTACTCTGCCTTTTTTTTTTCTCCTGCCCACCGCCTCACCCTCTTCCCCACCCTCTTCTTCAGGGTTGCTTTAGACAAACTGTATTTATCCTTGCTCACAGCTCTGTGAATTGTTACTAAAACATATCATAGTGTTAACCACGTCACAATGAAAGAGGTGATATTTGACAGGCCTTTCGCTCAGAGATGACTGTTTTCATCTGCGAAAATTTGAATTATCTCTACCGTCAGCTTTAGGAAATCTAATAGTTTATTTTCCTCTGCACCTTTCTTTCTTTCTCTCTCTCTCTCTATTTCTTTCTCTTTTTTTAACACTGTCTTTTGTCTTGTGTTTTTTTCTTCCCAGGCTCTACAAGCAGCGAGGCAATTACTCTTGCAGCAGCCAGGCAGTGGCCTGAAATCTCCAAAGAGTCAGGACAAGCAGCGTCCACTGCAGGTAAAGCAGCTCCCTGTCTAATCTCTTAAGTCCATCCATAATACATGCTCCCCCGAAAAGAAGATTTCCTCTGTTGCACAAAGTGTGTTTGATTTGCCAACGCAATCCTTGGGCCCGTCATTGGAATCTTAAAGTCTGGACAAGCGGGTCCCCGGGAAGCTGAAGCGTCACACAGACGCGAGAGAAACACAACAGAGGCAGATCTCAAGGAGCATTGTTTCATCTGTAGGCCATTTGCCTGTTTTCGAGTATGTGATGCATGAAACTGTACAAATACACCACAAGTATATCCCAAGGTTATGTGGTACAATGACAAATTGGCTTTTCTACACTGGATCCATAATGCTGTTGACACAAGAAAATTCAGAGGCTAGTTATTATTTGAAAGCCACGTCAGCCTGGATAGTGGGTTACACAGACAGCTAATTTTAACTTCCTCTCATTTCCACTTTTCAACGCTAATTTACCTTATTGATTTGTAGAGCTGTCTATATCTGATGCCAGTGATTTTGAAAAAGCTCACTCTTGTACACAGATGCGCACACACACAAACACACACACGCGTGCGCAGTTTCGCGCTGACGCCACACTCGCACATATATACATTAACAGTCCTTTCAGTCCTCCGTCTTCCTACTCTTAACACTTTTCTCACACCAGCAACTTGTTTCATTCAGTCAACTAGACAGTTCCTGCTTGAAATTATGTAAGGCCCCTTGACATCTGCTCTGTGTTTTTATTAGAGGATTTTTTTTTTTTTTTATTTAATTTATTTTTAGCCGTTTGAAATTGAAGTGTGGGAGTTTATGCCCTCCACTCGGCTAATAAGTACTATCAAGGAGCAATGGTTTACCTCATTAGGAGCTCTGTGCATTTCATTAATAACAGGGAAATTGGCGTTAACCTCACCCGTTGATATTTTCACAGAGTCTAACAATGGCGACACCTTCAATTGGAGTCACACCCCTGTGTGCCTAATTACGTACTGGCTGAGAGATAAGGTTGGCAAGGACTAAGTCTTCCCTTCCTTGAAATAATTTGACTGGGGCTCATCAAAAGCATTAATATTATCAGTATATTCTCTTGCAGTGGCATGTTTATTTATTCTACTATATATTTCTATATTTAGCTGTGGCGAAGAGGGTTCATCAAGAATAAGCTTATTGTTGGATTTCTCTGTTTGAGTAAATCTATGCCAAACTGAGTAAATTGAAACAAATGGGAATCTGATCTGCAAATGCCTGCACAGTCACCAAGTACAGTACATAGCATGAAGAACAATATTGAACGAGAGCTGTGTGGGTGCATCGTAGCCGTCAGCCCACGTCCAAGCCCCTGCCTCTAATAACACCAGCAGATGGTAAATATTGAATATTTACATTTGCTTACTCCATTCTTGACTCGTTGACGATATGAATCAATATGAATCAGAGGGCCCTGCCGATCGGCCTGTCCTCGGCTCCCAGCTAATCTATTTGTTGATCCAGCTTTTATTAACATCCTCACCTCTTTGTTCCAAAAAGTTTCCATTCAGCAGACTGTCACAGGAGAGGCGCTGCTGCCAGCTCACCCAGTGATGCACAAACAGGGCTCAGTGCATTCTGGCCCCAGATTGTTTTCTCTTTTTTTTCTTTTTTCCAGCGGTGGATGTGCTTTTGCTTGAATCCACTCATTTCAAATGACATTTTAACTGTATTACTCCTTTGTGCAAATATCAGTATAAAGCGGTAGAAACTCTTACCTGATTAAAATGCTTTTTTTTTTTTTTTGTTTTGCTTTTTTTATTGTCTCTCGTCTCATGCCACATTTTTTTGTGTTCTTGTCTTGAGGGAGTTTACTCAATAAAGCTGCATTATTTACCTGGATTATGAGGCCGCAGTGGGTGCTGCAGCGCAATATTTTATTAGCTTCACTGCTAGATAAGAGTCACTGGCAATCAAGCTACATGTTTTCCACTAGAGGAATCACGCGGATTGATCCCCTTGTATGATTAGCACAGCAGAAAGTGGGAAAAGGATTAATATTACCATGACATCCTGCTTATGGCAGAGATACTGATAAATCCTCTGCTTCTTGTTCTCCATCTTTGGTATTTAAGAGCGAGAAATGATCCATAGATCACGGCATGTAAATTATTTAGTACACAAGCATCTAAGTGCCTCGGCTTGCAGTTTTAATTACTCGTATTAGAGGCTAAAGGCTCTCGCCTGACTAATTCTATCCGCTTGCTTGTCGCTGCTTCTCAGAAGTTGATGATGCGGAGGCAAGCAGCTCTAGCGTTCACATGCACACAAATTCACATGTACGGGTGAAAAAATAAATAATAATAATAATAAAACAGCCCCAAAAACACACACACACAAAACACACTCACACAAGCTGCTTTTCCACATTTGCGTAATGTGACAGGTCTATTATTACACAGTAAGCCCACGGGAGCACTCAATAAACACCTATTTCTTCCTGTAAATCCCCTGCCTCTGCTTACACGGCTCTCCTAAGGCACACAACACCCTCTCGTCTCTGCTCCTGTCTCCCCTCGCTCTCCTCTTCTCTATGCCAATACCAGCCCCCCCCCCTCTCTGAAAGGCATTTATACACTGACATTTGGAATACAAATAAAGAAACGCGGACAAGGAGAGGCGGAGAGGATTACAGAGGCCTATGAATCTGACAGTTGTTTCGCTCGCACCATGCATCTACGCACAGCCTGCACAAACACAAGCACAGCGACAGTTGCTTAAAGTTTTACATTGCCCGAAATGACTTTGTTCAGAACGTGTTTGTTAGCGGCCCTATTGATCATTATCGATAAGAAACAGAGCAGAGCTCTGTTAGTGTAACACCTGCTGGGTGCACGTTTTGGCTCACCATCCACCAGACATCTCAAATAAACTCCTCACTCCTATCATGATTGCTTCAGGAGCCACGTGTAAAATAGCCAGAATGACCCCAAACCCTTGCAAGTGACTGTGTTGGATGGCATCCACCCGCCCCGACCCCACCTCCTGCTACTTAACGTCCAGTTCTAAATCATGCAAAATCTGAGAGCTCGCCCTGAGCAAGTGTTGCAACTGCTGCTGTGTCACCTTTCATGCCATCGAGCTGTGACTACTTTTTCTACAAGACTAATAACCTCAGCTCCATCTGTGCAAAGCTCAGCTATGAATGAAAATATTTAAGGTTTTATGGTTGGTTTATGGATCGGCAGAGATGTTGGTTTAGCCGTGTTTTCTGTAAATTTGCAGCTTCCTGCCCAGGCCAGTCACACCGGCTGCGGGCACTGGGCCATCCTAGGAAGTGTCACACATTTTAAAGGTCAGGTCCACACATTTCACTACTGAACCAATATCATCTCAATAGCAGCACTCATCTGCTTATTGGCTTTCATCCGGAACACACGCACACACACACACACACACACAGATGCAGGGAAAAGGGCTGTGACGCCAGGCTTAAGCATAAGTTAGCCAACTCCAGTCTGCGTGGCTAAAGGATGCTACTTCACATTTACATTTATGAATATATCTTTCCTCTGCATCCCCTCTGGTTGGATCTGAAAATAGAGAAAAAATTATCACAGAGAAAAAGGGAAAAAAGAGTGTTGGGGGGGTGGGGGGGTATTATGTTATTCATGAGAAAAACTTCTGTTGACTCTGAGAGAGAAAGAAGGGGGAAAAACGTCAGCACATTTTAAGTCAAACACCCTTGGTTACTGCTTTTGTAACCAGAAAACAAGATTCCCCCCCACCCTCATCTCCCTCCTTCCCTACCTCTTTTTTTTCCTCCCCCTGCATTTACAACACCTACAGGACAAGATTGCTAAATTGCGAGGACAGAGCAGGTTCATCATTGTGATGCAAAAGAAGTTGAAATGCTACCCCAAGGCGAGGTAGCTGAGTTTGGGGGATCAAGAGAAAGTGAGAGGGAGGGATAAAAAAAAAAAAAAGTAGCTCAGACCTTTGATGTAGCAGCAACAAATTTACCTTGTGACAGAAGATACATGGGTGCAATAAACGAGTTATACCAGCCCTTACACATGCAATCAGATGATTCTGGCCAGGGTGTTAATTGGATCCTAACCGGCAGATCTGATACGCCCGGGCCCTGGTGGTGAGGGGGAAAGCCTTTCCAAGTGATGAACTATAATTCACTGAGCTGCTTGAAGCACTTGTAATTTACTGTGTGTCACTGATGAAGAGGCTGATCCAGTGGAGGCCATATTACCTGCAACATCAGAGGAAAGTAACCCCCCCCCCGCCCCCGACACACACACACACACACGCACCCCACATCCACCTGCTCTCACTTGTGCTCTCTCACTTTCTTTCTATTACAGTTCTCTCCTCTCTCTGCACTTTCTTTTATAATTCCCTCCCGCTCGCTCTTTCGGTCGCTCCCATTTACTCTTGAACTGTGTGCACCTGCAGGGAGGCATCAGTCGAGAGTGAATTGTGCCAGTTTAATGATAAAGGTGTGACAATTTGTACTGATAGTGACACAAACAATGTGCACAATGTCGCACAGCTACACTACATTCAAGACGCTTAATCAGTGACTTTCTTTCGTGTAGAGATAAATCAATATGGAAATTGTGCTAAGCCCGTTCCAATCTCCTTGGGCTTTTTTATTAGAGGCTTTTACATGATGGGTCTTTATGTTATGATAAATTGCACTTCCCATGCACTGCTGCCAAACTGCTATGGAAATTGATTTAGGAAAACATTCAGTAATCTACTTAGCTTCAGTCCTGACAATCTACAGTATTGATCTCCCTAAGCTGAACACACGTCATGCATTTGAGCGTAATCACTCTTATGTATGCGTGTGTTATTTTGCATAGGAAACACAATCAGGCCTCTTGCAAACTTCTCAGTCAGGTGCAAGCCACACCAGCTCGCCCTGTCGCCTTGGTGGTCCTCTGGTGGAGAGTCCCAGCTATCAATAATCGCCCAGCCACATTTGGCAGTAATTGGCTAGTAAATGAGCAGTGTCAACTGAAATGGAGTTGAGAGGTCAGAAGTCCACAAACTACGGTGGAGGTCTGCTCGGCGTTGTGGCCCGTGCCCCCCCTGGGATGCTTAGGAGATTGAGATGAAATAAGGAAATGTAGGGAGGCTACATGTAGAGAGGTTTGTCTCTTTTCTCTCTAGATTTCTTAATCTTTTTTTTTTCTTTTTCATGTGTAAAATGAATCTTGTGGCTTAATTAGCAGTGACTCTCCTGCCAAGGATCCACAATAATTACTGACTAGGACCCTTCCATTTCTCATTGCCTTTATCTCAGCCGTGTCTGAAGCTCCACACAGTTCCCCGTTCAGTACTACAGCAACTTATGTCGTTGATAACAGCCACATGTTCCAACCCCCTCAGTGTTTCTGACTGCCATTTATTCACTGCCCCCCACCCCCTACCCCCCTGCTTGCTTATTAGTGCTAAGTATGATGGAATAAAATCAAATAATAGGAATTCCCTTCTGCTAGACTAATTGTTCGAGCTAGAACTCTGATACATTTTATCTCTGCTTTAGCTCATTTGAGTTTGTTCGTAAAAAAACGTATCTCACAGATAAAGTGCCGCACAGTGGGTGTAATGTCTGGAAGTGTCCATTGGTCAGGATAGACAACTGTGCGAGCCATCTCAGGAAGAGATACCTGAGCTCTCTGTGGATGAGCTTGACCTTTCACAGGGTGTTGGAGAGGCTGGATATAGGGTGCAGGTGTGACAAGTGTGCTGTAATGATCTGCTTGTTCTGGTGAGGGCCCCAGCAACGTTTTCTCATCATCAGCCAATTTAAATGGCTTTTGTTTTACTCTCTACCCTCTCCACCTTCATGTCAGTGTAGCTCCACATGCTTATTAAAACGAGGGGTGGAAATAAATAGCAGCTCAAATGTTTCAAAATATGCCGTTTTTAACTACTTTTTTTTTTCTTACAAATGTCTATAAAGCTGGTGTTACATTCAAATGCCATTTTTAAAACTCATTAGCTTGCTGCTCTCCATCCAAATTTGCACTATTAAAACCAGGAGGCTAACCTTTTCTGTTTTTTAAGGTCCCCAGTGGCGACATCAGCTGCAGCTAATTTCAGACAATTTAATAAATACCATTAATAATTTTTCTCTTTTCCTTTTTTTTTGGGGTGCTGCAGTACTGGAAATGTATCCTTTTGGATTACAGAGAAACAGAGGCACAGACCAATAGGATATCACGGCTCTGCTTCTACGAAAGAGAGTCTATTCACGGTGCACGGATGTTTACGCCACTGCCAGCGTCTTCTAAATGCTCATTAATTTTATCCCTTCGTGGCAAAATCATTTCAAGGAGAAGCAATTCAGCCTCCTGTTCCTTTCAATTCACCGCTCATGTCAATCAAGCCCTCCTGCAGTATCCTGCAGAATGGAGGTGTTATATTCCTGCAATTATCATGTCATATACTCGAAAATGTAAATGAACGTGTGTGTAAAATTAAATTTATGGGTTGTCAGTGAAGAATAAGAACCAGGAGAGCAATTACTTATCTGCTTTCATCTTGGAGCCTCTGATACGTCAAGCAGAAAAGCATGCAGTTAAATGCTGGAATTAGCATTGTGCTGCACTTCACAATAGACGTGGGCCAGTGCCTTTTCTCCCCTTTCTTTCTTCCATCTGCCTTTTCTCTCTTTTTGGTTCCCCTTCCTTTATTTTATTTTATTTTATTTTTTGTTTGGAGCTGTGAAATGAAGATGATTATCACCCATTATGTCTCTAAAAAGTTAATAAAAGCATAAAGAGAGCTTCCTCATCTCATAACTTGGTTGCTTTCTGTTTTTATTGATTTTTTCTGTTTTGTTTAGTTGTATTCATTGCTGCTAAAATCCCTGACTTTGAATGGTTATAGTTTATCAGTTCTAAGCTAAAAACGGTTAGAAATAACATGCAGAAAATATATGCATCTGCATACTTTGTGCTTTTTTTGTAAACTTAAACATCTCTGAGCCAGCACCCAATTAATAGTCTTAATGAGTGCATCTCTCGTGTTGTTTCTCGGCTGCACGCATCCCATTGTAATGGCATCTAACACAAAAACAGGAGTGACTGCGGGGGTAATTACTTACCTTGCAAATATACCTATAAGGGTTAATAGCATTGAAGGTGTAAGCGCAGCATTTGCATAATTACACGTGGACTGTTTAATTTGCAACTTTTTGACGGCTTTTGTTCCGCACCTTGTGCATTTTCTCTTGTACTCTTGCATCGAGGAGTCCAGAGAAGAAAAGAGATGTACCACAACAACATCCTCCTCCTCCTCCTCCTCCATCTCTTCCACCTTAGATGGAGTCCCTTCTCTCTAAGACCCTAATGAACAATGGAGGCAGGATTTGTTTGAATATGAATATGAATGTGCAGCGGGGCCGGCTGGAAGTTGACCTTCAGCTGTGATTTTCAGTTCATCAGGATTAGTCAAGGCGGGCGATCAGGAGCCACTAATGCATAATGACTTCTAAAATGAAAAATGTGTAGTGACCATGCAAATGTCTCGGCTAATCAAAGAGGGGGGAAAACCTGGGGTGGGGGGTAGGCGTTGAGGAGAGGAGAACTAAACAAGGACGTGTCAAGGCCTGACAGAGAGAGAACGAGAGAGAGAGGAAGAGGGAGGGAGGAGAGACGCACATGGAAAGTAATCAAGCCAGCTTGATTAGCTGGCGATGAGGACAGGGACGTCTTATTGGCCCCTTGACACTCCATATAGGCTAGCTACTGTCATGGCACCTCTATGCTAAGCAGTGTCGCAGTTCAGTAAAAGTGTTACTACATGTTGATATTTTTATTATGTTAAGGCCTAAAATGTCTGCCTGTTTACCATTCAGCTCCAGGATGCCACAATTCTTGTTCAAGAAACAACTACTAATACAACTAATTTGTATCTGCAAATGTTGGAAATGTGCCACTTTAGTCTTCTTATTCAGTAAAAAAGCATTGAGCTGTTGTGTTACTGAACCGAACTGAACACTAAATCATTCACTCATGTTGGCTTCTTTTTTCCATAACTGAGGAGTAAACAAACACACACACAAAAGTCATTCAATATTTAAGCAGCTACAAGGAGCAGAAATTCCACAATATCACTGCAAGCCTACTCTCCCCTGTTAGAACGTGTGCATGCAATCAAAGCCTGAAGAGAAACGTATCATCGCTCTACTGTTCTGCTGCCTCAGAAGTGGCTCGCACTGTCTCCTCAGAAGAATGTGGCATAAGCAGCGTACGCATCTTGGTTTTGTTTTGGAGATGTTCTTCTACTGCAGCGAGTATTACCTAAAAAGGGCATGCATTTTTCAAAATTACGTAGCCTACTACACCAGCAGCCTTTATGAGAACTTAAGAGTTGCTTTCACACCGTTCCAACAGATTAAAAAAGAATACTTCAGGTACACCCCAAACTCCCATGACATAATGCTGATTGTTCCTGCCATGCGTCCACTTCATCAGCGTAGTTTCAATCAGCTTTAGAGTTGTGCATTTTTTCACGCTGTTTCATAATAGCGGTGCTGATAAAGTGGGGGAGTTCAAGGGTCCTGCTAATTAAGGTCTATGTCTATTTAAATTCTTTACTTTTCCCAGCGGGGTAAAGGAAGGAAAATAAGATGAGCAACACAAAGGCACGGCACCCATCTGTCCTTCAGCATCTCCTCTAGGCTGCAAAGCATCACGGCCATGAGAGGCCTGCTCTCCCTACCTCTCCAACCACCAATTACCACACTTCCAGCAGATCCATGCCACTATGCCTGAAAACTTATTCAGCTCTTCGTTTTCTTTGTTTTTCCCCATCATCGTCCATGTATAGGTTCCAGTGTCAGTGGCCATGATGAGTCCCCAGGTGATGACGCCGCAGCAGATGCAGCAGATCCTCCAGCAGCAGGTGCTTTCCCCCCAGCAGCTCCAGGCTCTGCTCCAGCAGCAGCAGGCTGTAATGCTGCAGCAGGTACACACACTCCAACCTACATGCACCATATGAACATTGTGACACTCATGCTGTGACATACCCCATCATCACCTAGGCTGGTTTGCCCACATCCGTACAATTACACATTTAAATCCACATAAAAATGTAGTCTGGTGTTTGTACAGGCATACACAAAAATGCACACACAACCCCTCCACATAAGTGTGCCCAGCCACCAGTTACGCCAACTCACCACAGCCCCATGTCCTTGACACGCTTACCAAGGGGAATCGGAAATTGACGTACTCCTGCATGTCACCTCTAATTAACCGTCTCTAGTGTGTCGCTGGTTCAATTCCCTGACAAGCATCCATCAGGGACTGTGAGAGTAGGGCATAGTTGGGCTGTGCAGCAGAAGCTGAACGATAAGTGATGGTGATGTAATATTTGGAATCAACTTGAGAAAGCGCACTCGGCAGAGTTGAAATGCATTTGTCATTCATAGATTTGATTAAGAAAAAGACAATAGTTTAATTAAGAATGTCAGTCATTCTGAGTCTTCTTCTTCATTAAGAGTTCCCCAGCTCGATGTGGTCACATGCTTTCACGCTCTACTGTGCAAGTACAGGGATTTGTCTTAAAATGTGACTCAACATTTTTAGTTTCACATAAGATTTGATAGAAAGCTTGATCATCTGCCATACACATCAGTCACAAAATCAACATCTGCTACCTTCTGTTGTTGATTTACGTATTTAAAAACATTTCTCAATTGATTCTTGCATATAGTCTGTTAAAGCGTGTATATTTCAGTAGCAGTTTGCATAGAACTGGATCAAGCATTCCAGTGGCCTGGCCTGCTTTGGCTTCTCTTTTTAGGCCAAACAGCCACATGGAAAAAAAATGATATGAAAGTTTAAATAGCGGTTTGACTATGTGTGTTAATAGAATCAGTTTAAAGTACAGAGCTTGATCCTAAGAGAGTTTATTTTGTTTATTTCAACCACTCCAAAGGAAGCCAGTACCTTCTGGCAGCTAAATACATAGTTAATATGATGGATTGTTATCCCTGCAGCACTGTGGGACTATTAACATTCCATAGGAAATAAATTGTGAAAGACTGCAAAGATCTGAGTCTGACACTGAAAAGATATAATAGATCAGCCTCACCAAGTTTGTGTAACAGAAAATTTCAGGGTTTTTTTTTTTAACTTTGCTTTGATAAATACATAAACTCATTTTGAATTTCTACTTTTGCTTGTATTTGCTTGTGTGTTTATGTACAGCAACACCTGCAGGAGTTTTATAAGAAACAACAAGAACAGCTTCATCTGCAACTTCTGCAGCAGCAACACCCTGGCAAGCAGGTTAAAGAGGTAGGTGCACACCCGGGGACATAACATAGTAATTTAGCCTCATGGGGAAATGATGGTGAATGTGTGCATGTAGATTCTCTATAGATAGTAATAAGCACCATAAAACAGACAGATTTGTTGTTCTAGAAATAAAGTAATTAAGCGGGCTAACCTGGAGGTATAATACTACAATAACCCCACAGCATACACATGCAGTGCTGGCTATTCTCCTCTGATTCCTGCTAGCATTATGCAGTATGGAGATCCAGTTAAAGACAGTTTCATGTCTTGTCTGTATTCACACATGCTCACACAAGTCAAAGGGTGCTGCAGCCACCTCGTTAATGAAGTGTTTCTGCGAGCACACAAACACATGCAGCACCTCTGAAGTTGCAATGTGCATCGCTCATAAATCACAATGACAGGCAGCCGGTCGACAGACATGCCTCTGTCTTGTTCTCTTTGGATATCATGGAGCAGTAGAGGAGCATGACAGCCTCAGCCACATTTGCGTAACAACGTCGGTCCAGGTCTAGAGCCACAGCCAGGCAATTCTGTGGGAACGGCTAAATTGATTCAAAAATGGGTATCACATAAACACACGCGTTCTGTCTTTCTTTTTCATCTCCCTCTCTCTCTCTCCTCAAGCAGCCCATTATGCTGCCCTTAAAGGAAGTCACAACTGACCTCCCGGCGGCTTTGTTTCTGTTTGGATTTGTGAATAGAGTTTTTCAGGAGGCTCGCCATCAAATATGGAATAGAAATTGCTCCCTTATTTCTCTTGAGGCAGAGGAGAGGTGTTTGGGGGGGGGGGCAAACCGCCTCCCGCCACCACTCCATTATGCAGCCTGTTTTCCAGTGAGCGCATCACAGGTTTTATCCCCCAAACCCACCCAACCCCTCTCCCTTTCTCAGTCCCTCAGTCTCCATACTTTTCTAGGTACACCATCGCTAGCATACAGAAACGTGACAACAGAAACTGGCCTCTGTGGTTAAAGCATTACATATCGTTAGCTTCATAGCATAAGTGCCTAAGTCATTTTTTTGTGATGACATAGGCAGACGGACAGGATGATGCAGCAGTGGTAGGGGAGTAAAGTTAGGCAAAAATCTCAATTTGACCAAAAAATGACTTAGGCACTTATGCTATGAAGCTAACGATATGCACAGCTAACTGGAAATACAGAAAAGTATACCCCATTAAGCCTCAGTGAATGTGCACTTGCAGCCAATCATTACCTGAGATTTTTGCTTCCTAATAGGTGTTTGCAGTACGGCTGTGTTTCAGAGCTCAGCGCCAACTGCTTTTGTCTCTCTCTAAATTCACTCCCTTTCTCAGTTGTTTTGCAGCGGTGGCTGAGTTTGATGTTTTTCATTTTGTTGTTGTTTTTGTTTTTGTCTTTGTTTTTTTCTTCTTTTTTTGCACAAAGCTTACGCAATTGCCTGTCTGGCCCAGCGATAAACAACTCTGTGAGCCAACAAGGAGGGCTGAGAGGGAGTGGAAGGGGGGGGTGTAGTGCAGTGGATGTGTGTTTGTGTTTGTGCGTGTTTGTGTCTATGCATTCACATGCAGCTTTAAATCTCTCTCTGCTAGTTCCCTCTGGTCACATAAGCTGTAACAGACCATCAGTGAAGGCGAGACAATTAACTATCAGGGGTGGTGGTGGGGGGGATTATACCAGAGGCTTAGTATCATACACAATCACAAGCCACATACACTGACAGGCTTGAGAGCTGGTATATCAGCATAGCTTTGTTTGTGTGTGTGTGTATGTGCTCAAAGACATGAACATACACAAAGACAGGAGAAGAAGGTGGTACAGCCCAAAAAAACCAGGAGGAAAGACTAAGTGAGCACAGACAGAGAGGGAGAGAGCGTGTAGAGAAGCAGAAGAAGAAGCAGAGAGGTGTAGCTAAGGTCACAGCAGAGGCGACTGAGTGCACACTCTTCACGCACAAACAGCGCTCCGTCTCCTCTGTCCTCTCCCGCTCACTCAGTTGTTAATTCGTCTGTAATTTTCCCTCCTCTCCTCTCCTCTTCACTCCTCTCTTGCTCCTCTCCTCTTCCTCCTCCTCTCTCTCTCTCTCTCTCTATAGCAACAGCAGCAGCAGCAGCAGCTGGCCGCCCAGCAGCTCGTCTTCCAGCAGCAGCTCCTGCAGATGCAGCAGCTCCAACAGCAGCAGCACCTGCTCAACATGCAGCGGCAGGGCCTGCTCACGCTGCCTGGTCCCGCTCCAGGCCAAGCCGCCCTGCCCGGACAAACCCTACCCCCACCAGGTAAGAGGAGGAGGAGAGCGGAGGAGGAGTGGTGGGAAGAGGAGGGAGCAGGGAGGTAGTTGCGTTGATATTAAGCACGTGACTTGCAGCAGTAGTCACATACTTCCTGTATTTTTGTCTACTGGTGCTTTTCACAGTCTGGCTCTGTTTTATTGTTCCTTCCGGCTGTCTAGTGTCTCCAAGCCCATCTGTCCTACTACTCATCTGCCTTTCTGTCCTGTCTGTCTTTTTCTAATTGGTATGCTGCTGTGTCTGTCATACGTTATCTTTAAGTATGTCTGTCTGTCTGCCATCCCTTCATTGGTATGCCCTTCTACCATTCACTTTGTCCTTAACTCCCCTCATGATTGTTTTTAGTCTTCTGTTCTTCCTTTCTCTTCCACTCTTTTCTCATCTGATTATGGCTTTCTCTGTCTTCCTCTGTTCCTCTCTCAGCTGTGCTCTGCCTCTGTTTGTTGTTTTTCCATCTCTGTTTCTATTCCCTCACTCCCCAACTCCCCCTCCTTCTTTCAGAGGTTGTTGTTGTTGTTTTTGTTTACTGCCTTTACTGAGAACAAAGGAGAGGCAAAAGAGAAGAATAAAAAGACAAGCGAGAGAGAGCGAGAAGAGGAGAGGAGAGCAGGCTCCATTTTTGTTTTTTCCCCTCCCGAGCCAAGTAAACACCTATGTTTGTTGTTTACCACCAAAATGGCGCAGACGAAGACAACAGGCAGGAAGATGTTAGGAGGAAATAAAAGGAAACTGCTTAATTCTGTGCCAAGCTGAAAAGCAGCAGTTGACAAAGCTTGTTGTTTTTAGGTGGAACTTGCTCATATTCAGTATTCTCAGTCTTTTTTTATGTAGTTTTACTCATTGGACACACACGAGTCGTTGTGCGTCAGAGCTACACAAGTGATTCATAACCAGCTTAAAACCAGTATTTGACTGTGCAGAGAAGACTGTACGTGGCTTCAATAAACAGGAAACTGTGATTTCATATTCGAGTTTGCCCTTGCTGAGAGCAGGGCCTTCAGTCATGCAGCTGTATGGAATTTCTCTGGCTGTTGAATAATCCATACAGAGCTAAGCTTTTGTCCTGTAAACACAGAGTGCAATGCATCCTAAACTGAAAACCACAATGTGCAAGTGAGAGCTAATAAAACAGCTTGGACTCTTTTCCTTTTTTTTGTATTAAGTATTAAGTTGAGCAACTTTATTCATTCAGTATACTTTCTCTGTTCCCTTATCTATTTCTCTCTCTATCTCCTTCTTGATGTCTCTAGCTGGATTGAGCCCCGCAGAGCTCCAGCAGTTGTGGAAGGACGTTACCGGAGGCGGCGGTCACGGAATGGAGGACAACGGCATCAAACACAGCAGCGGCACTGGCACCGGCGTGGGTGGCGGCGGCGGTTTAGACCTGTCCACTAACAACTCTTCTTCAACTACCTCCTCCTCCAATCCCGCCAAAGCATCGCCGCCCATCTCTCACCATTCCATGGCCAACGGACAGTCTCCCGCCCTCAACCACAGGAGAGAGAGGGAAAGGGAAAGAGAACGGGAGCGAGAGAGGTAAACCAACTAAAATGCCATCCGCCACCTTTTTGATGCATCACAGAGGAAGAAGCAAGGGAAGATGAAAAGTTTACAGCACTCGTACTCTTCACACGAGCTTGTTTGTTGCCGTGCCACGATTGAACACATCAAAACAAGGCACTCAACAACAAGCCATCGTTACTTCAGGGAAAGCTGGGCGTTTTGTTTATTTATTCAAAAGTTTATTAGTGTCTTAAGGAAAAAAAATAAGAGCCTTGTTCTCCCGGGGGACCATGCGTTCAGTTGAACACACTTAGCTTGCACACACATATCAAAAGCGGGGAGACGACGCCATGCAGCCAGGCGCACTTACAACAAGCGTCTCTGGCAGAGAAGACAAGGTAACCCCCTTGTACATTAAGTATTTAGTGCTTTCTTTCTTTTTTCTCTTTTGAAAATTACCTTCCATGCTTGCTTGTCATGTAAACAGAATACGTGATGCCTTGAGTGGCGTTTCCAGGATGTTTATCCTTGTGATGCCGTCTTTTATAAATGCATCCAGCACCGAAACACTGACTGTTCACATATCTGCCTATCTGGCCCATGCATTATTCAAAGGCTTTTCTTGGGCGATATTATAATAAGGACTTAGGGTGTAGCAGTGTGTGTGTGTGTGTGTGTGTGTCTGTGTAGATGCTCGGTATAGACTCACACTGGAGGTGGAAGTGCTGTGTAATTGGTTTAAAGTAGATGCTATCTCTCCAGTACCACTAAAAGGAGGCTTGAAAAAGATATCTTTAGAAGGAAGACAGAGGGAAAGAGAGAGGAAAGGAATGGATAAGAAGAGAAGGAAGAAAGGAAGGAAAAAAGACTTTATCTGCTTGTGTCCCGAGGGGTGTGTGGTGTCTCATAATGATCGAACAAGGAGTATTGTCAGGAGCACTGCTTACTAACATGCCATGGATCGATGAGGGGAAAGCCCCTCTGTAAAACGCAGGGTGAGCTCTGCCTGCACTAAGACACACAGGCATGAATGCATGTAGCCATCGACCACACACATGCATGCACATGTGTAACCTATATGCAGACAAACACACGCTAAGACACAGACTGTACACACTCTCATTCACATTTTCGTACACACACACACACAGACACACTAGCGCCTGGCCTAAAAGGTTAAACTGTCATCTTTAATAGGATGCGCTGTCTAGGAAGGGTCGTAACTTATTTGGGTGCCATTTGAAAAACGCCAGAACACCCCTGCTCCCCTTGTCCTCAAAGAACATAAGTTACACAGAGTATTAATCTCCTGATGAAAATTATATGGCTGTCTGGATTTTTAATGTTTACTTGAAAGCCTCCACCCCTCCTCCCCATAATGGCTTTACAAGATGGGATGGTGACTACAGTGGAGACAAAACTAGATTTCCATCGGGGATGGTAGTCCAGCCTATTTCTCACACATTAGTCTTTGCCATCTTAATATAGTTATCCTGTAGTGATTATTTAAACTGAATGGCTGTTAGCCATCGACATCCCAGTTCCCAAATTTCCTTTTTATAAAGCTGCTGTTATTGCATTTATCCCTTGCTTTCTCTCTGTCTGATTTAGCCCTGGTTATTCATCACATGAATTGCTGAATTAGTGCTCTGACCTCTTTCAGCGTGTCTTTAATCTGCTATTTCCCGTTTCTTGTTTGCTCATTTTTTTGGGCCCGCCTCTAGTTCACTACACGAAGAAAGTGGAGGGACTCACCCCCTGTATGGTCACGGTGTGTGCAAGTGGCCCGGCTGTGAGAACATCTGTGAAGACTTTGGACAGTTTTTGAAGTAAGGACATGCTCTAATACAAATACGTAATACTGGAAATAACATATATTATATATATACTAATATACTGAGTGTAGCAGTAGTTCAGGCAAGCTGAAAAGTCAGTTTTCGCTGCCATCCTCCCTGATCAGTTGATCCTAGTGCCAGCCCAAATCATCTGATGCCACACATCTCAAATAGGGTGTGCTGTTTAAGCATTTTTAGCCTGAATATAGTCGCTGTCCCTCTGCAAGTTGCTTTGCAACCCACATCCCTCGAGGTAGTGCTGTTTCTTGTTCCTGCCTCTTGCTTTCCATGTGTGCGTGTGAGGAAGGGTGGGGAGCTCCCAGAACAGAGCCATAATAACACATAAAAATGACTGAAGATGGAAATAACAATCTCTGAAAGCGATCGCCTTCAGTACAGTGCTTGGTCTTTCTGTGGGGGCCTAACAAAGAAAACATCACTGCTTTTCACAGAGCCCATTTTGACCTTATAGACAGCTAGTTGACAGGGTTTCTCTCTAGTAGTGCAGGATTCAAACCAACTCTGGTCCATAACAAATTTTCCTTCCTGGCGTGGAGGGGCCTGATAGGTTTGTGAAAAAGCGTCAAAAGCTAATGGCAACTCGCACGGCCGCACACTTACCTCCACAACAAAGGCCCCCATTCACTGTTGTCATGGTGCAGGCGCCAGAGCGAATGGACTCTTCATGCTCCATCAACAATTTAGTTAATTAGCTCATTTGTAATTGGCCGGCTTTGTTGCCAGGATGTTAGTGGGGGGACATCAAAGGAAGAAGGTGTTTGCAGCACTGCCGATTACAGGTTATCACATTGCCACTCAGTGAGAGTCTCCCTCTGCCTCTCTCTCTCTCACTCTTTCCCCGGCTCCCTGCTCTCACACAGAGAAGAAAAGAAAGGGGAAAGCTTTAATTTGAATATTCTAATTAGATTTGTAATTAACTGTGAAATAACGATCTGGTGAGTGTTTTTCATGGGCTGTAAATGTCCATGTGAATTCGCACAAACTCTTAAAATCAGGACATTGTTCTGGCTTATTTTCCAAATTATGCATTTTTCTACTGTAGTGGCTGCAAAGTTACAAAAGGCTTTAAAAAAACGGTCATATTTAGGTCAGGCTTTGCTAATTCAATGCCGGCTTGTGAATTAAAGCTAAAAGGTGTATCTGTAAAATGAAATGACACTAATAAACATGGTGTTTACCTGTCTTTCAAAGACAGAGGGAGGCAGTACATTAGACTCCATTTTCACACACTGCCAAGGCATAAAATCACTTAAAGGCCCCATTATTGACGGCAGTGGAGTTCAATGAATCATAGTCTGACAAGTGTGTTTGCTAATCCCCTGTGGAAAATGTGCCGCATACATGTCAATGCCAATACCAGTGCTCTAGAGTGAGCATGGCATCACCATAAGCATCATCTAGTCATGCTTATGAAAAGCCAAATGCATGTGTACAATCCATTGTCCAGCCTGGAATACATGTACGGCAGTCCAGGTAGAACAGTTTGCCTTGCAGCTTGAGAACAGATGTGTGCGTGATAAGGCAAGCCTCTATCGGATTAGCAGATTTTCTGATATCTTGTCCTATCACCTTAGTACACTTACTTATAGAAGACATCAGTCTATTTCTTGGCACTGTATGCTCCTTTCACGCTCAAACACACGTAAGTCTGTGTGCTGTAAGGATACTGTGTCTAGGTGGCTTAGCTGGTTATTTAGGTGAGGGGCATAGATACAGTGTGTGTAAAGCCATGTGCCTGCGAATAAGCTGGTAAGCCAATGCAAAAGGATGCATGGCTGTAAAGACAAACTGAGAGAGCTCCACAGATAGAGGGAAAATGGGTAGATTTCATACTTGAAAGCGAGAGCACAGGTTGGCAGACGGTTTTGTAAGAACACTTGCCAGAACATTGGCTGCTACAAAACAGAAAACACACACACACACACCACTGCAAGTCAGAGGCTGGCTCTATACTGTAACCCAGCCAGAACATGAAAACAGACACCAACAAAGAAGGCAGACTCGTCATCAGAACAAAGATGGCTGCTCGGTGGCGTGCCTCGGAGCAGTGATTGTAGGTGTCAGAGGGAGTCCTTTCATGTTTCCGGAGATGCCAGTCGACGACACACACACTGACGCACAGATGCACTCACACACAAGTGCAGCTTAAACGGGGTTACATAAAGTGGGTGTCAGATGTAGATGACAGTTTAGATGTTGGTACTTGGGTGTGGGTTATGTATGCAGGGAGGTGGGGTGGAAGGGGGAGAGGGGACCCGAGTCAAGCTGGCGTCTCGTAGCTCGCTGTAGGAGCTCGGCTCAGCGGCGGTGACACGTTTAGTCATCTATTGTTTTGTTCCATGAAGAAACTTGTCAAGATCAGCATTTAATAGCTCTTCAGTGCGCTTTTAAGTGTTCTCACCTGGAAAAGGTAGCCGCGAGGTGGCTGGCACCCTGAATTAGCTCTGTGAAGTTCAAAATGAAATAATATTGCTGGGAATGTTTCTCCGAGTGGTGGGTGTTGCTGCTTTGTGGGTGTGTTTGTGTTAGTTACAGAGAAAGAAACATTCATGCTTTTAGGTTGCGTGCCAGGGCTATTTTGGTGGGAGCCTTTTTGGTAAACAGAGGAGACAGAAAATGCAATTAATACCTGTAAATGTGGATGTTTTATTTGTATAATTTGTCAGTACAATAAATGCCTCCAGCTTACTGCAGATTTTTATAGCGCTTTAAAAAAAACAAAGCTTGAACACATCAAATGTGTTCTTCTCCTGTACATGCACGTCTTGTTCCGCCTACTTTGGCTTTTTCCCCCCCTCAGTAATATACCTGCAAATGCATACTTGTTCTCACTCACACACAGTTAACTGTTACACTCTCCGTCACCATTCTGCTTTTCCTATTACTGGCAGGAAGGCAGGCTCCATGTTAAAATGGTGAGCTCAGCTGCTAACCTAGTGTCTGTAACCCGCTACTAATTAAACCCACAAGGCATCAGGCAAGTGTCTTTGTCTCTATATAGTGTGCACATACACACACTGTAGAGGCAGGCACCTCAGTCAGGCAGGCCCCCCGGCCCCTTTGGATAGGTAAGCTTGCTTTTACCACTCCACATGTCTGCTGCACCGTGACAAGACCTTTAAAAGGGAGGGCACCGACACCAAGGAGACAGTGTGAGAGAATGTGTGTGTAAATCTGCATGCGGTGGATATCAGGTTTTCTCAATTTGTGTACAGTTATGGAGGCCAACTTTCTGTGCTGAGCCCCTGATAATACACACAGTCAATTAGCAAAAGTGTATCATCCATATATTCTGGACTTGAGCAGATTTATTATCAGGCCCTTAGTGGACACTGATGGCTTATACATATTCATGTACCCAGCTACTGGGAAAAACCTTTGAGATGTTTTGTTCCCCTCTCTTTTAGAGAAAAGAGAAACTGCAGACTCCAATAAAAACGAGTCTTTATGTGAGAGTTAAAAACAGCTGTGCATCACTCCTCCCACAGTCTGTGTTCATCAGTCCCTTTATCTCTTTATTTGCTTTGATTCCGCTACCTTGGCTACATATTTCACTCTGCAACACTGTTCTCTACGCTGCTCTTACATTCCTTTCATCACACGGGTAATCCTCAGAAATCCGTGTTTCTCTAGAATGGCTCATGGACAGTAAGGCTCGTATTCTTTATCTCAAAGTGTGAGTAGTTTTATCTGAATGCTACATTTTAGATCAATTCTCTTATTTGCCCTCAAAATGTACAATTCCATCAGAATGCTTCAATTTGGTTACAAGTGAGGAAGCCAAAGTCAGTGAACAACTCAGGAATAATGAAATAAAATGAGACATAAGATTAATAAAGAGATTTCTGTTTAATCAAAGAAGACAAGAGAAGTTCATAGTTCAGAGAGGACAGAAACACAGTCATCTATTTTTCCACATTTCAGTAAATACAGCGTTCTTTCATTATTTCTTCCTGTCTGCCCATCTGCGTCTGCCCCCGCCCTTCCTTTCTGTCTTTGTGTGGCATTATTAATGCACAGTAGGACATACAGCCATTTGAATATTTCATAAATGCATCTAGTAATCTTCCTGTAATTGTCTTGCTAACTGGCCAGCAGTAGGATGAGCATATGCAGCAAGCTGCAACTGTCTGGAGGACTTCCACAAGGCCTCCAAGCACAAACACATGCAAAATATTAGATAAACAAGCTTCTTGTTGATGAGAGGCAAGCTTAATAAAGATTTCCCCCTTTCTCTTTCTCTCTGTCTTTTTTTTTTTTTTGTAAAGCGGTATCTTCAGGGACAGCGAGCAGCCTGCTCTGTGCTTTTGAAGCAGCTGTAATTCATGACACACGCCATACATCAAGTGCATAAGATAGCATTATGGGCAGTGAAATGAAAAGGGTATTTGCAACATTAGTTCCCTCATCCTGCGAGGGACGTGATTAAATGATTAATGAAATGCCCCCTTTTTGCATGCGCATTCTGAAACAGCAATTAGGCACAGGGCTGAGGAAATCCACCAGTTCGTCCCTTCCCTTTCTGCTGCTATCCCTCATCCGTCCCTCTCCGCGCCCCCCCACTTTTTTTTTATGTTGCCTCATTTTTGATTTATAATGGAAAATTTCTGAGCATTAGACCTGAAATGGTTATAAAAGTATAAGCAGGGACAGAATGGAATGGTTTTAAATGTGCACAGGCTAATTGAAAGGTACAGAGCTATTGTGATTACAAATGTTCTATTCAGGTTTTGATTGGCAGGTCGGGAGGAACCAGCTCAGTGAGTTGGCTTGTTTTGCACGTTGCAGATAAACAAGAAGTGAGGCTTTTGGAAGAAAATAAAGGAATACGGGGTTTGTGGGGGGAGGGGGCTTATTTCTGTGTATTTGTGTATCTATTTTTTTTTATATGTGCCAATCAGTGTTTGTGCAAGCTCATGATAATGTAAGCAAGCGTGTGTGTTCTTAGATAAAGTGAAAGCCAGCGAGAGAGATTTTGTACTCCCTCTAATGCACTGGAGGCAGAGCTGTAAATGATCATTGAAGGGTCTGCAAGCTAACCTATAATTACTGGAGATAAAGTGGCAGCTCTGGCATTTCATAAGCATGTCTCCTCAAAGCTTGCTTTGTGAGTTTGTCACCAATGATCATTTAGATAGAGGCTCATTACCCAGCATCACAACACTTTAGAAACCCCCGTTTTTCCCCATATTGGTGTTCCTCTGAGTGTGTGTGTGTATATGTGTGTATGTGTGCGTGTGTGTGTGTGTGTCTGCATATGTGCGCTTTACCAAGAATAAAGGTCTATCCTAATGGTGGAGCTTTTGTGTCCTACAGACGAAATCCAATCAAGGCAAAAACCCTCATTGACTGTTATGGCTGTCTGGCTGCCTTTTTTTCTTTTAATGAGGCGAACACACCAGATACATTTAATATGTCTGCTTCTAGATAATGCACCTTCAAGCAAAGAGCCGCTTTTGTGTGTCAAATGTTGCTGGTGTTAAATCGTGAGTATTGTTTTCGGTAAACGAAGGAGACAAAGCTATTCTGCTGGCCCAGCATCTTTTATTCTCTGTAGAAAGCGGCGCTCGGGGTGGCACTGAAGTTAGCCATCTAAACTGGCGCAGGCCTATTGTCATGTTAAACATGGCACCACACACCGTCATGTTACTTCTAATTACCTCATTTCAGAGTGGAACAATGGGCCTGTACGGGATCCTATAGATAATTATCCCAGTATAGAAATATTATCATCTAAATAAAACAGTGCTGAAGTTGATACTGTAATTATCATCCTCTGAAATTTTGATCATGGTGAAAATGAATTTCGCTTGCTGCCTTCTTCGGGCTTGAAATATTGTATGGATTTTAAAGTTGGCTTGTCATCTCTTCTCCTCCAGGCACCTAAACAGCGAGCACGCCCTCGACGATCGGAGCACGGCTCAGTGTAGAGTCCAGATGCAGGTCGTACAGCAGCTAGAAATACAGGTACGTTTTCTTTCTGATAATAAAGGATAAAAAACGGGGGGAAGAAGTCTCACATATTGTTTTATTTTAAAATACTGAACTTAACTCGTGAATCAGCCGTTCAAAACTTTATGTTCTGAAAGTTGCGTGTGCGAGAGGAAGGCCATATTGTGGTCTGCTTAATACTTCCAGACAAGCAGGACCTGCTGAATTCAACAAAGCCACTAAACAAAGGAATCCTCGGGCCTTACAACCAAAGTCATTATGGCTGTTTTAATTGAATTAAGCGTATGCTTTATTTTCTCTTCCTTTCTTTTTCTTTCCAATTAATAGCAAACGCATCTCTCCTAGTCTGCTGTGTTAATTAACTGCACTTTGCACCTGAAGAAAGCTCAAAAGGAGGGAACTATTTTCAGTAGGTGGAGCGTGACCTTATTAAGAAGTCATGCTGGCTAGATAATGAGAGCGCTGATTGAGCGACATTATTACTCAGCACTGCCAACAAGCGCTGCTTTTCCTTTAGAAACAAATATTTCAAACTGGGTACAAACTCAGTGCCAGCTGAAACAGTCAGTCTGCTAGGTGGTTTCTTTATGGTGGTTCGTTACGACTTGAGCAGTTCTCCCCAGCGAATGAAGGTAGTTTTATTAATCAGCTCCTTTGTGCTAAAAAATAATAATAATTGAGGGTATACAGTGTAAATTCTAACCCCCTCAGCCAGTCTGGGCCTGCTTAAACACAAGTGTCTCTCCATCCTTTCTGGTTTGATAAATTGTTTTTTTAAGTAAATAAATTGTGCAAAATAGAAAAAAAAAGATCCAAGCTGTTTATCAAATATGTATTCATTTTCTGTCCAAGCTACTGAAGCTTGCTCTTTACAGTGTGACCAATTACAGTGATACACTTGTGTTGCCTGTCCTGTCTCTTGTCTTCTTTGTCTTCTCTTTCATTCCTGACTCCCACCATCTCTCCTTCTCTTTTTTTTCTTGAGAGCCGTCACTAGTAATGAGGCCCAGCGTCTGTGTATGCGTGCACACCTACTTGCTTGTCTGTTTCTCTCCGTGTTTGATCCGTGTGTGTGTGTATTAAGGGCGTGAGAGGGTTCAGGCTTTCACATGGTCCAGTCCCTGTCACTCCTTGTGAATTAGATTGATGATAGGCAATGGCTGGAGCAACTAACTGGACCGGGGAGGCGGGGCCGCCTGGCACCCTGTTTGGAAGACCTCTTCACCTCTCAGCAGCTGCTGGCTGCGCTCCATCCCCCTAACAGTGTCCACAGGACTTTGAGCAGACACTCAGGACCACCTAATTTATGGCCTCGCCAGCTTGTTACTGTCAGAGCCTCTCTGACCTAAATTCTGCTATTGACAAAAAGATGAAATGCTATTTGTTTTGCCTGACCTGTCTGCACCTTCTCCCCCAGCCCCTCGTTTTCTTTTTCTTTTACCTTTCGTGCTTTCTTTTTATTCATCTCCTCTTTTTCTTTTCTGTTCTTTTTCTCTCTACCAGACAAGTCTCGTGTCTCACCTTTGTTTATTTTCATTCTTCTGTGTATTCCCTCCTCTAATGTACTCTCTTCTTCTCTTAACAGCTTTCTAAAGAACGTGAGCGTCTTCAGGCGATGATGACCCACTTGCACATGCGGCCCTCAGAACCCAAGTCATCTCCCAAACCAGTGAGTGCATATTGCTCTGGATACTGTAAACAGGCTCGGCCATGAACGCAGAAAATGAACAGTTTAACCGTGCAGCAGTTGTGCGAGTGAGTGACAGAAGATGAAAGGAGGGGAGGGGGAGAAATGGGATTTGTAATACAGAGTTACATCTGCTTCTTATCGGTTATTGTGCGCTGCGAGAGGACAATGGAGTTTGGAAGTGTATTAGATGGTGGAGCGGTGGAGTCCTTGGCTAAAACGCAGGGTCATTTCTTTGTGATAGATATAATAGCCAAAACAACCTGTTGGCTGCTGATGACTGTTTGGCTCAGTGGCTTGCAGCGGCACTCAAAAGTGAAATGGGAGAGGAGAAGACGTGTCATTTTAACAACAAACACCTGAAAATTACAGCTGAGTGCTGAAGATGATGTGGTGTTGACATAAATACCCACAGCGAAGCTGAAATTGGTTACAGAAAAAAAAGAAAATCCCAAATTGTAAACGGGGTCACCGAAGGAGGCAAATGATGCCATTCTGGATTTACTTTCTCTCGCCTTTTACTTTTAGATTGAATGAAAATAAATGCATCTCTCCTAACCAGTGTTTGAATTTGATATTAAGATGATACATTTTTGCAAACATTATTTCCTTCCAATTTCAGACGTTTTGAAATATTTGAGAGCAAAACATTGTTAGCGTGTTTCTGCTGCTTAGTAAGTGCCTATTTTCAATAGAATAATTTTCCTCATCACCTCTCATCATAGAATGTAGATAATCACAAGATAGCATAATTATCCCATAATTCCATCAGGAATCAAACTCCCTTTTTATTATTCAATCTCTCTCTGTCTCTCTTCCTCTCCCTCTCTGTAGTTTTTTTTTTTTAATCTTCAAAACTCCAGCAGCTTGGTTCCATCTCGTCCAATAAAGAATTTGCAGCCTATAATCCATGCCTGAATGTGAATGAATGATGCTAATGAAGTATTGCATTACATAAAGCACACATGAAAGAGCAGCTAATTGCATTTGATGGTGGGGGCAATTCAGACAGAATTCCTAAACGAACAGTTAAGTTCTCAATTTTGAGGATTCCCCATTTTTTTTAAGGGGAGGTAATATGGAGATTTGTTGCAGGGAATAACATGCACAGGCGTGTTTCTGTTGCAAAAGCTAATAGATGGGACAAAAGAGAGCGTGATTGGCCGGTTTCCAATGGCAGCTCGAGTTTGCACCCAGTAGAACTGCAGATGCAAGACAGAAAATCGACCCCACAGTTTGATAAAAATGAGCAGTCCACGCTGGCCTATCAGGGCTAAGAGTGAGTCCTATTTTTTCATTAGTGAAGCCCGTGGCTAACTAATGCCAGATGAATACAAGACACTGGTTCACTGCCTCCAATATGACCCTATTCTACTTCATTAAATGCTACCTTTTGGCCATGCCGTAGATGGATGCGAGTCAAAGTTAGCATTTCTCTTTCTCCCAACCTTGTGTATTCAAATGAGCGAGAGGTAACAAAGTGCTCACTTCTTCTGTTTGGCTGTAATCACTTCCACTTTGTAAAAATGGAACTCTACGCCACTAAGGCTCGAAGGCAAGGAGTCTGCAATGTTTATGTTTTAACATTATAAATATACAATACATCCCAATATTCATATACAAGGGCATTTATTTAGAATCTAGTTTGCATGTTTAGTGCACTTTTTCTGCCATACAGAACGTGAGTGTTTATCAGATACCCTGTTTAAAAAAAAATACATCAAGTTTTTCACAATTCAGGGTCTAGTAAGCACGTATGTAACAGGATGCACAGAGAAAACAACATGAAACATTTCAAATCACACACAAATTTGCACATTGCATACTTTGATGACGGCATAGCTGGCAAGGAAATGAATTGCTATTTTTATTGACGGCGTCAGTTGTGTGTTTGTGCAGTGTGAGTCTGTCAAAAAAACAGTAAAACAGTGCTTAACAGTGAAAGACACAACAGGGAGCATTTGGAGTGTAATTAATGGTTTGTGTTCAGATAAAGTGATGTTTAAAACATTACCTGGTACACGCTTTAAAAAAAAAGTAGATGATATTAGGAGTAGCTGTACACACTTGATCCGATCTATTAAAACAGGTTAATATGTACATTATTTCCATAACCTCTAAAGTTTCTTTCTCATTCCCCGTACTCATCCCTTGTCCCAGCCCATCACTACAGCAGCTCATTATAGCTAAGTGGGGATATAATTATCATGTGAAAACCACTACATCCACCGGAGTGTCTCAAACTTGACATTTTATCGTATTTATCAACACATGCCACAAATGACCGCCGGTACCTTCTCCTCAGCCTCGCTCCTCCATCTCTCAGTGCCTTCGGCGCCCTCATTCCCTTCCATCTTTCAAGTCACTTTTAATTCAAACTCTCGCAATGGATGCATTCCACTTGTAGATTCACAATTAAGGCAATTTGGTTTGAATATGTAACGATGTCATTACCATTCCGACTAAATTAGAGCAGAGACTAAAAGGTCAGTTAGGAATTTTCCAGTCGGTTAGAGCCTCTCACATGAGATTTGGGAAGGAAATGCAAAAGTGGTGGAAAAGCTGGACGATTAGCAAGCAGAGCTGGCAGCAGAGCCAGAGGTAAGCAGCGCTCTCCTCGCCTCTAATGTCAAAGGAGGGAAGGAGAGAAAGACGCCAAGTGCACATGTGTGTGGAGTGGCTGTCACTGTCCGTGTAAATTCATTCAAGTGTCTTTTGTATGCTCACGCAAAGAAAGAACTCAAACTCCCACTTCCTATACTTCCTCATGCACTGAAAGTCACACCGAATTAAGGACAAAGAATCTATTACATTTGTAATCTTTCCTGAAGGAATATTAGCTTTCAGTTGTGTTGTTGGGTTGAATTTCTGTGATTGACTGTCCACCTACAAAGCAGTTTAGATTAGATTAAAACTCAGGCTAGGCTTTTTTGTAGGGGGAAAAAATACTTGCTTTATGATTCTTCATTAGGAATCTACACTGGCACACACTGAGTCATATACCTCTGTCACACTCAAGGCACACTGATAGTATCTCAAGCCTGGCCATGAAGAACGTTTTATTGTGTAGCGACTACTTTGTTACAGTACTGTTACTGTTTTTGTTTCAGACGCCATTCCTGAATTCTTCTCACTAACAAATTGCAGATCAGTTCAAACTAAACATAATGTAATTAGTTACTGTAGCAGTTGTTTAATGACATATGCACCACCCAGTGTTGAGATTTACAAATGCAGACAGTTTTAGTTAAAAGCAACATAATTAGTTGCAGTTTGACCCTGTGCATGGCATACTTTGTCCACGGAGTTGCTTTGATTTGCTAATAGTGTCTTCATTTAAATATATAGAATCTGAAAGTGACAGGAGAGATTTATTTTGCACTAGAACCTTTTTGGTTACATTATTTTGGTTAGTCTAGTATTGACAAATCAGAGTTGAGTATGAAACAGTCCCATTAAACACAAAAAGCGAGAAGTAGTTGGTAGAATACAATTATAAAATCACTGGATACAGTTTGACCAAAATGTATTTTTAAAACATATTTGGGCCTGTCGATCAGATAGTAGAGTTTGCAACCTGTACACAAAGGCTGAGAACTTCAACCCATCTTCTCCCTACTTTCCGATCACCCCGTCAACTAAAACTATCCAGGAAATAAATAATTTAGCCTTCCCCTTTTGTGACATATCTCAAATCTGTTGTAAGAAAAGTTGTGGTTAGAGACTAGGGTCAGACAGCCCATGTTCGCGAAAGCACTCCAACAGTGTAGAAAAAGAGTTTTGATATGCTCATTTCCTCAGTGCATAAGAATTATGGGTGGCTGCAGTGGGGTAAATGGAAAGGGAGGAAGGAAATGAGAGAGGGAGGGTGTGATAAATAGAGAGATAAAGAGAGATGGGGCCAGGATAACACGGAGGCTGATCGTTGGATAATCTTGAACAACGTGCTCTAATTAGAATTCTTATGATACAATTTGGTGGTTGTAATTAGTGGAGATGGGCTGGCTCCTCTCCACGAGCCTTGTTAGTGGAAACACAGCTGTGTTAGAGAGGAGGAGAGCAGACACTCTGCTCTGTCAGAGAAACCACAAAATAATGCCTTCCTCCTTCCCCCTTCCCCCCCTCCCCCAAGTTGTTTCTGTCTCTTTCACGCTCTCCACCAATCACATTCTGTCTTCCTCTCATCGCAGCTCAACTTGGTGTCCAGCGTCACCATGTCCAAGAACCTGCCCTCGGCGTCACCCCCCAACTTACCTCAGACACCGACCACGCCCACAGCACCTATCACACCCATGGCTGCAATGCCCCACGTGCCATCGGTGCTGGGAGGAGCAAACGTCCCCAGCATGGGAGCCATGCGCCGACGCCACTCGGACAAATATTCCATGCCTTTGTCGTCAGGTAGGACCAACTACTCAGCGCAGCACCTAACACAGATATCAAAATACTTCCAGTTACTGAAAAATTCAATTCCTGATTGAATTTAACATGAAGTGGCTTATTCTCATTTTTATATATTTTATATATTAGTTATTTGACATAAACTAGAATGCCACTTATCTAGTTTAGGATACGTTTCTGTTTTTATCTAATGAAAAAATTATGTTCAATACCTGGAGCTCTGGACTATTAATAGTAATTTCAACTAATCATATTCTAGCAGTTTAGCACACACACAGACATGAAAGTGAACACACACACAACTGACATAAACGCATACCCACAAACCGCAGAGGCTTGTTGGTCTTACCAGTGTGAGCTGTCTGGTGGTGGGTTTATAAAAGCAAGCGTGTGTTTAATCACTCTATATGTAAATAGACAAGAACTTCCTCTGTGCATAAATATTACATGAATGTTAATTAAGTTCAAATAATGGTGGGAAAAAAAATACAATATTTATTACATTAAGACATTCAATGTGTTAAGCTTTGCATTTTAAACGGGACGTCTTTTGATGTTTATATTTACTCTCTGTGTTTAGTGTGGAGCAACATAAATTATTCAACTTGAGCCTAACTAACTACACGGATTTCATTTTATGGGATGTATTAGTGTTTAAGATCTCTCACGAGAGAGATTAATTAAAAATGCATTTTGTTAGACATGGAAAATGTTGATTTGATGTGCCCCCTTTCTCTGTCAACCCCCCTCCATCCCCATCTCCACCCCAATCCTTACCCCACCCCATTTTAATTTGATGTAACCTTGAGTAAATTCAATACCTAAAGGAATAAAATGTGCCAATTATTTCAGGTGGTGACACAGTATTTATTTTTCCAGAGATTGCCCCAAACTATGAGTTTTATAAGAACGCAGATGTCAGACCGCCATTTACTTATGCAACCCTCATAAGACAGGTGAGTGGGAAATAAATTAACTTTGCCTGATTAGATTAAAATTAATTGCTGCATGAATCGTGGCAGCTCTGCCTCTCTCCTCTCTGTCTGTTGTTGTATGCGTGTCAGTTACCTGGTCTCGTTAGTCAACCGTTATTTGATGTCATCTCATTTCAGGCTATCATGGACTCTGCTGACATGCAGTTAACACTTAATGAAATCTACAGCTGGTTCACGCGCACGTTCGCTTACTTCAGACGCAATGCTGCAACTTGGAAGGTAACCTTCATGAACACCCCTCTTCACCCTCCCGTGCACTTTCACTCCCATCACAGCAAAGCCTGCTCCTTCCTCCTGCTCAAGTCAAACACAAAACCTTAAGAAAGCATATATTTGCTCAGCACAGAGCGATTAGCACTCCTCTCCCCTTTCCCTCCAACCTCTGTCTTGAATGGAGCCCTTTTCTTCTTCTTATTTATTTTTCCACTGTTCTGCCTTTTCTGTTTAGAAATGACAGGCGAAAGAATTATTCTCCCCTCAGATATCGTTTTCTAATTCGGTGCAATTAATAGCGGAGGCTTGGCGTGGAGAGGAGAGGGCTCTGACGCACTAATTATACAGCAGCCACTCCATCATCAGCACCTTTTGTTAAGAGATACACCCCTCCTCCTAGTCCCGAAAACCACCTTCTCTCGCATATCATTGGTTAATTAGGAAGAAAGATGGCTGTTTGCCTGTTAACCAGTTCTCCACTGTGCAGAGGCCAAAGATGCATGCACACAGGAACTCAATGTACACGTGAGCACATACATTGTGCCTGTGAGAGGGGTTAAGAGTGTGGAACTAAAGCAAGGGGGGCAAAGTGAGAACTGGCCTGTCATGGAGGGAGCACTCTTTATTTACCCACACAAAAGGGCCCATTTGTATATCTGTCCCTACAACTTTATTGTCCTGTCTCCCCAACACAAAGATGGTGAAAGATATTTTTCCTGCAGCACATGTTTTAAGCAGAAGTGTGCCTGTCTGCTGATAAAGAAAGCCCAATTTAAGCACCACTGTCTTCATTGCTTTCTTTTTTTTGTTATTTATCCTTGGCCCCTGTATGTCATTTGTTAGCTCCCTTTAGCCTTTGTGGCTGCACAGAGGACTGGAGGGAAAACTCAACGAGCCGCTCATCAGCATGCGAGGCGCGTCGCAGCACTAGATTTAGCAAAGTGAATTAATTTGGATTTGGGATGCAAATGAGCACATGGGTGTGTGATCACCAATACAAGAGGACACGTAGTAAGATGGGTGCCCTTTTCCAGTTTGTACAGCGCGCTCCGTGTTTTGCTACGTAGTGATGTTACGATATGTTCTCACTGGCACCAAACAACACCGCTGCCACCAACATCACCACCGCCACCAGCATCTGAACGGTTTCAAATCTTTCCTGCTCCTTTTTTAGAAAAATATCCTAATCTGCCCCACCCTGCACAAAAGCCAGTGCGATCTATTTACATCTACAGCCTTGCGCTTCCCTTTGTAAGCATTAGGGGGATGATCAGCGATCGGCCTGTCATTTGATTAATGAAGAGAATTTGTTTTTTAAAAAAAGGGGGGGAAGAAGAAAGGAGAGAAATGAAAGGTAGTTTAATATCTCAGCTTGGTCTCATAAGCTCAAAAGAGGGATCTGCACCCCACACCCCACTTTTCCTTTCTCTCTCTTTTCTCTCACCCAGAAGCTTATTAGTTCTAACTATATAGCATGCATAATAAAACTGCTCATTTGCTCATTAATATTAAAATTATCATATTCAGAGCCATGGGCATTAAGATCAATCAAAACCTGGGATTTTCAGGTCAGATGCGAGATCTGCTTATGAGGTTTTTTTCTTTCTTTTTTTTCTGAATCCCTTTTTCTTGAGCAGTACACACCAAGCTAAGGGAGATGATAAATATGAGAGGCATGGATATTAAAGCCAAGGTTATTATTTGTAGAGTCTGATGCATGTTTTAATTATGGACGTATTGTCATATTAATAAAAGAGTGCTTCTTTCTCTAGCTATTTCTTATTTAGTAATTAATGAAAACACCTTATTGTTTTCTTTTAATTTAACAGCAGCTTTGATAATAATATCGAAAAGATGATCGTGTCATTTTACCAGAGTATTTAGACATATAGAAGTCAGTTCAGCTTAATGCCCTGACTTCTGCAGGAACACACTGTCTCTAACACACACAAACACAGGGGCCTCCTGACGACTTTTTTTTTCTTCTCCCCCTTCCAATACTGTCATCTTTTAAGCGATGTGTCCATTAAGAGCAATGCTTTTCTGGAGCAGGAAGGGTTACTGACATCACATTATCAAGGCCGGCATTACCACTTCTGTCACCACCATAAGCCATTCGCTATGCTGATTACCTCCTTTTAGCCTACTTACTCTGATTGATATGTACTGTGTGCAGGACTTGTAAGAGCATTCGCTCTCACTCAATTTTTTACTAATTAAATCAATGGTGCGTGAATGTTAAGAATTTCTTCAAAATGCAGGGAAAAAAAATCAATTTTGAAGCCTTCCTCGTCTTCATTTTTTTTCTTGATGGATAATGAATGAACATGACTCGCTCTTTTTTTTTTACCTCATCCCTCTGACCTGTGCGTTATTTCTCT
This sequence comes from Pundamilia nyererei, assembly GCF_000239375.1. Lineage (NCBI taxonomy): Eukaryota > Metazoa > Chordata > Actinopteri > Cichliformes > Cichlidae > Pundamilia > Pundamilia nyererei. The sequence goes on from NW_005187415.1 coordinate 3,678,469, forward strand.
CTGCCTCCAGAATGCTGTCCGCCACAACCTCAGTCTGCACAAGTGCTTTGTGCGCGTGGAGAATGTGAAGGGGGCAGTGTGGACAGTAGATGAGGTGGAGTACCAGAAACGCAGGTCGCAGAAGATCACGGGGTAGGTGCTCTGCTGACTCATAGATCCAGATCAGTAAAAGATTAAAAGGATCAGTGGAAACGTTGTTAAATACACTCTGCACTCTCTTATTAGCATTACATTACACATTATGTTATGAACTGATTGACTCATTTGTTGTTGTTTGTTTTGCTTACTTTTTTGTATGCAGAAGCCCATCACTTGTCAAGAATCTGCCCTCCAGTCTTGGCTATGGAACTGCACTAAATGCCAGCTTACAGGTACAGACCAAAACCTTGAGCTGGCTGCCGGTGTTACTTGATTGACAGACAGGACCACTGCCTGAGTGACTGAATGATTACAGTTAATGTGCACAATAGAACTCCGTATTCATACTTCCACTTTGCATATGAGGGAGCAAGTTTTTTTTTTCTTTTTCTAGCTTGAATTACCACCTTGTTCCTTGCTTGTGAATTTCTGCACCTCTCCACTCACTCTGCTCTCTTCCGGTCTGCCATCAGACAGAGAAGGCCACCCTGTGGTTGAATCAAGGAGCAACTCTCGCTCCTTGATTCCCTTCTTTTTCCCTTCTTTCAGCAGTGGCAGCCACCCTAGATTGATAGCGGCATGTGCAAATGCAAGGGCATGTGCATTAATATTTATCTAACCTGTCATAAATGATTTGCCTTCATAGTGTACGCTGGCGAGGTGCTCATGGCAAAAACTTTAAAAATTTAATCACCGTATATAACTTTAATGCTCAGCAGGCGAAAGTGTCAAGAGTTTTTATTATTTGGAGGTAAAGTTTTGGGGGGACTTTTTTTTTTTAATAGCCACACCACACAAGGGCACAGGAATGGCAGGTGAGGGGAAGTAGTTGTCAGGAAAGTGTCACATGGGGAAAAATAGTTTCCAGCTGAACAACACTGAGCCACGGTCTTTAAATAATTACTGTGTTAAATCATAATATTCACTCTTCATACTGCCTCTAAACCACCAAAACAAGTGTGTGACAGTAAATGATTACTCCCTCTTATGCACCCAGTTATTCAGTGTTCCTGGACCTGTCTCTGTCTATTCAAGTTCTAATTCCTAATATTCCCTACTTGTCTCTTCCTCCCACAGGCTGCCCTAGCAGAGACCTCCTTGCCTTTGCTGGGAACCCCGGGGCTCATGGGCAGTGGTGCCACAGGCCCGATGGGAGGCACCTGCCACGGCCTCCTCGGCGGAGACCCGTCCGGACTGACCGCAGGAAGTCCGCCTGGCCAGTTGGGAGGGAGCCCACCGGGGTTGCTGGGTGTTAGTCCCCCAGTTACGCTGAGCGGCAGCCCCCCCATGCTGCTGCAGTCAGCCCACGAGGACCTCAACGGTTCAGTCGACCACCTGGACACCAACGGACACAGCAGCCCCAGATACTCCCCTCCAGTACACATGTAAGCTCCTGCACATAGAAGAAAATATACCTGCAAGTAATTTAACTCTTGGGGCTACTTAGACCTCTAAGAACTCAAATTTGTGCACATCATCTGCACTTTTCTCAGATTAAACACTGATCTTAAGACATTGTCAAAGATTCTTTTTAGAAAACCTAAAAGCTTTTTGAAACACAAACCACAATTCACCCCCAGTCGATCTCATTAAAAGCTGCCGGTGCTTATACTGCCCTTTACTCAGCCCATAACAGCTGCTGTGTGGATTTAAATGACAACCATTACAGCATACCTATGATGTTGCAGCATGCACACGATGGATCAGAGTTCCTATTTCATGCTTCATAATGTTAAATGTGGTGGGTATGCACTAATTTACACCTCACACATTTTTAAGAGTGCTTATCTAAGTATGCAAGCACACATTGACCCCTCCCCTTTGTACGCCTATGTTGAATTCCTTTGTTAGTTTAATTGCCTGACATTTAACCCTCTGTATCAGTATTTATTTCAGTTTTCTCTGACCCAAGGGCAGGGTTCAATTTCCAGTACGTACGATATCATAAGCAGACTTTTTCTCCTCCTTTATCTTCTGCTGTAATTTGATTGTCTTTGTGCTTATACCTGAGGTGAGGCGGACGCTTGGCCAACAGTTACTCTATAAATAGGCTCTATTACACATTTGTCTTTAATTACACCACCGTCTGCATTATAGGGGTTTAGCTGCTGTATTTTATGCAAGACTGTGCCTATTAATATTTAGCAAGTGTAGCATTAATTACTTTAAAAATCTCTCCCTTCCTCATCCCTCATTTAACGTGGCTAAGAGAAAGCGAGTGTGAGAGAGAGTGAGAGTGATTTTAAAAATTGATTTCATGTGACTTTTAGGAATGTCTGGGCTGCTGATGTCACAAAGAACTATCTGCGTAAGCACTCGCTGTGGAAAAATGAAGCACACACGGAAACAAACACAAAGAAATGATTCTTATATGATTCTCGTCCACTCTCCTTCAAAGACCATGTTGGAAACCTATCAGCTAGTCACTTCTTTAATGGATAAAAGATGCACTTCTGCTTCATGTGACTAAGTGTATCAGAGAGAACAGAGGAGTGTTTGGTTAGTCCTTAGTACCAGACATCTATACATTAATCTGTTTGGACATGTTTACCCCTCTCTGAAAGGGGGTAATAAGTGGAGCAAATCTGCCCAGCTCCAGACAGAATCCAGTGTTACCACTCCCTCGGCTCATTTAATTTTTAGTAACAGGACAGCACTTCCTTTTTCTTGCATTCTCTTTTCTCCGGCCGCACTAGCCTTGACACTTGCAAGGGTAGCTAGATTAGAAGATTAGACGCATCCATCCATCCTTCTCTTCCTCCCTCGGTCCCCGCCCGCCTTTACAAAGCCACAACAACCTCAAAATGGAAGAAATGTGTTTTTCATGAATGGCTTTTCAAAGATGTGTTTAAATAATAGAGTGGCTTGTAGCACTAAACTAAATAGTACATCACCTTGAAGGCCTTTCTCTGGAGAGGAGTCCTCAGCACAAGCAAGTCCATTCAAACCTCTTCTTCTCCTAAATGTCCGAAGGTTAATGATATCTACTTAACTGCAAAGCAGGCTGCCCCGGGCCATCCCGGGTTTGTGCATACTGGTGTGAGCGTGTGCACGTCGTGTAGTTTTGGTTCTGAATACTTATGCAGAAGTGCCACGCTGTCTAAAAACTTTATTGTATTGATTATTTCATTTCGTAAAACATGTTTTAGGTTGGAGCCGCGTAATCCGTGTCCACGTTGAGTGAGTTAGATATTTAATTGCACCAATCTTGATAACAGGATTAAAGATTGTAAACACATCTTTTTTCAATTTAAATGTCTAAATGAATGACTGGTTTTAGGTGAAACCAAGTCTATTGTTTATATTTCCACTGAAACCTTTGGCTTTGTTCAGTGTAGCCACAGGCTAAAAAGTAGTAGTGTCCTTAACACCAGTCCAAACATCTGCAAACCTCCTCGCAACAAGCCCTGAGTGATGTAGTTATTGTTCACTCAACTGATTCTGAGATGAGAGCCAATAAACGTGTCATCACACTGAGGCCCAACTCTCTTTGGTGTCTGAAATTTTGCAAACTTTTATTGCCCCCTCCTTCACTACCAACCCTCCCTCCCTTCCCCAGGCTGCCTGCACTCCTCTCATACTCTATCTTCCTCACCGCACTACTTCCCCTGCTCCCCCATCGCAGCCTACCATTAGATCCATGCACTAATGATCGCATTTGTCCCGACATACCTCTGCATGATTGCAGGTGCTAATCTCCAATTGATGTGAGAGCCAGGCATCTCTAGAACCCACACACACATACACACACTCGAAGCACTGCGTATTTATTACATCGCAAAAGTCCTGCTGAGTGACTCAATAATGGCAGCTAGCTATTAAGTACTAAATGGCTCATCCACATATTTTAATAAAGTGCCACAAAGCCTGTGAACGTTATCGTCGGAGCCACACAAACATCTAATGAGGTGCATGAGAACACATTCCAGTCTGCCAGGTGATCCACGTGATGCATTCAAGTACAGACTCATTGTCATTTTCGGGAAATGGTGTTTAAAAAAACACCATTTCTTCTTTATGAAACACTTTTTATTGTGCTCGACAAAACTAGGGATGCATCACTTCACTCGCTGTGGGCACCAGCTGAACAATGATTTGTATCTGGTGCTAGTATACAAATATAAAGTACTGATCAGCATCAGTGGACATATTAAATGTTTACAGCATGGCGTTTATGAACAGCTATAACTAATGAGTGAAAGGTGGGGTACAGCCTCACATAGTGACCTAAACATCCCTTTATACAGCCACATTTTAGTGTCTCAGAAAGTGTTTTTGTCCAAGCACTCATGTAGAACACAAAATATTTCAGCAACAAATTTGTAACTTTCTGGCAGTCAGCCCATCATTTTATCACCTCTCAACACCAGTTTTACTCTCCATCGGCAACATAAATAAATAACTTAATTTTTAAAAAATCTGTCTTTCCATGCTGTTAGCTGTTACATCGGCAGGTAAGAGGACGTGGAGGTGTTGTTGTCTTATCTCCCACCTTCTGTAAACCTGAGGCACAGAAACAGAAAGGTTCATCCGCTCCTGTTCGCATCCTGCTAAGATCAGCCTCCCTTTCTCATCCCACCACATCAGAATATTAATTTACAGTATTTGGCTCTGAATATTAAAGTCATCTGTACCTTTTAAAATTCTTTTCAAATTCAAAGTCCCCCCTGCCCTCCCCGCTTCCACTGATGAAGGCAACCCAGGAGAGAGGCTTCCTAACATACTACCACTTGATAAGTCTCCCTCTCTCTCTCTCCCCGCTCTCCTCTTTCAGAGTCTAGGGGGATTTTCTGATGCATCCGATGTGTCAAAAATAATTAGCTTTTGTCAGATTTATCATCATGGCACAAACCCCTCTCCCTGACTAGAGCCCCAGATCGTGTTATGCCTTGTTTGTGTGTGACAGCATTATTATTCTTGTTAGTGGCCCGACACTTCTTTTTTTCCCCCCGCCCACTCCTCTGTTGTTCTGAAACATAAGGCGTCCTGTGAGCAGCGCCATTGCTGCTTCCTGCCCGGTGCTTATTGACACTGGCTAAAGATATTCATCCATTTAGAGTTAAAAACATGTATCATGGTGTCCGAGCGAACTGCCGGGGCTGAAGTTGATTAATGGCAGAACCTAGCTGCCGGTTTTTCCTCTTGAGGAGCGACACGCACAGCCCCTGCATATTAACGAGTGGCTGCGCTTTCTATTAACTAGATAAAAAAGCCTCTCCTCTGCCTTTGCTCCAGGGGGCTCAGGGATGAGAAATTCTCCATTATTTATTATGTGGCCTGTTTTTTCCCCCCCTTTTTTCCTTTTTCATGTATTTCAACCTGGTGTCATCAGTAAACTTTTAAATGCCAAACATGTCTGGAACATCACAGCTTATCGGCCTTACAGAGGCCATGTTTTTCATGCAATTTTCATGCGCTTACTTACAGTAGACGTGAGGCATCATGTCGAATTAGTGTCTCGCAAACAACATGTTACTTTCTAGATAATGCATGTAACGCCTGTTTTTTTGATGCCACTGAATATTTGTCTGTTAGCTGAACACAGTCCATGCAGTAACGGGAATTACTCCTCCACACCTCTTTTGCACATTGCGTTATGGTGGTAATAAGTCACCTGACTATGTTCCCTTCATAATTTACTTGTAAATGAGGTTTCCCTTACTTTAAATGTTATACTTTACAGTTTACCATAAAATCATGTGTATTTTTCCTCTGGCCTGTATTGCTATTTATCCATTGTTTTGGTATCAGTTGGCCAGTTGTGGAGATTCTGATGCAGAGGTGTCTGCATTCGTTGAAAAGTAGAGAAACTAAATGGCCCACAAGCCTCTATCTGCTTTTTCCCTAAAACATGTGATTTCGTTTCATTACATTCAACAGATGCAAACGCAACCATCCTGATGGATAAATAGCACTGCATGCCTGAGAAAACTTGTCATTTTCTGATGAACTGTCCCTTTAAATGTGATCGTGCTGCAGGGATTTGTCATTGAATTAAAGAATAAATCTAACATTTATCATTTATCGCCTATGTGCTTGCGTCATAGGCCACCCATTCACATAAAGGAGGAGCCACTTAATATGGACGACGACGACTGTCCGATGTCACTTGTGACGACAGCCAATCACAGTCCAGAGCTGGAGGAGGACCGGGAGCTGGAGGAAGGGAACTTATCGGAAGATCTGGAGTGACTAGGATACAGTTTTTGGTCAACATATCCCTTCACCGAACCGCACTGTTTCTCTCACACAGACCTCCCGCAAGACTAGAAACCACTCCACAGTCCAAGCAACCACAGCTGACTCTCTTTGTCTCTCTCACCACTGGGACTATTTATTGAGCATGTATCCGGATAGAGACTGGGCCAAAGGAACTCTTTGTTGCAGCCCTTTGGGATCCCCCAAACACAAGCAGGCATGAGATGTCTGATTGGGAAAAAAATTGAACTCTTTGAGACCTGTTTCATTAGGGGATGGCGTGGCCACATACCGTGTAAGGATGATAGACTCATGGATGGGGAACACCATGTTCCGTTGAAAGCTAGCGGCCTCATATACTGCCAAAAAGGAAGACATTTTATGTTTGTGAATAATCCAACCCACAGTAGTTGTTAATGTCTAGAGACAATTGCTGGTTCAATTCAAGTTGTTGCTCTGTTATCATTTGCACAGGAGTAGTCTCAGAAATTTGTGTCACTGCCTGTATGTTGCTACTATTATGAAACCCAGTATATTATTTTCAGCTTTCTTTTAAAACCATTGTTAATTTCCCAAATACGATTTCTTTTTAGATACCACCAACTGTAAATGCCATTCCCCAAATCACACCAGAAACGGAACTGCGGTACCAAGACTGTTGTTGCAGCTGTCCATAAAAAAAACACCAAAAACACAAAAAAAAAAAAAAAACAAAGGAGAAAAAAAAATAAGAAAAAAGTTGGCTTCCAGTCTGTTATCTGTTTGTGAATAAACAAAAGAATTTTAAATTAAGTTGGGGAAGAAATACGTTTGTTAAAAAGCGCCATTTCCAAAACAAATGCATTTCTGCATAATTTTCTTCTCACTGTTCTCCTTTTACCTCCTCGTTCGAAAGCTTTGTCTACCTTCAAACAGTCACAGGCAACAGCTAGAAACCAAAGCCAACACTAGCAATGGCCAATAGCTTATAGACAGAAGCCACCAAACTCCTCTTGGTCCGCCTTCTGCCACTTTAAACTAGTACAAAGAGAAGCTTTTGTTCCGCAAACTACCTTGGAATAACCTCTGGGATTGTTTCATTTAGCCCTATACAAAGATGATCATGAGGAAGATGGAGGGAAAATAAAGGCTGGTTTTGATGTGAAATTTGCTAACTCATACAAAAAAAAGACAAAACAAACAAAAAAAGTCCACTTTGGAGATTTTCTGCCAGACATACCATAGGTAGGAGGTGATGTGATGTTTGAACTGCAGGCATTTTGTGCTGTAACTGGTAGAGAGCAGCTAACTGTAAAAGTGGATCATGACCAAAACATTTGTGTATTCAATGGAAGTGCAGAAACATTGTGTTGTTGTGAATTTTTATTTTATTCTATTTTTTTTTTTTTACTTTTTCTTATGCATTACACATAGTTGTTTTTTCTTTATTTATTTTTATTTTTTCTAACCTGGTGAATATGTATTGTTCTAAGTGGGACTGTCAAAATAATGTCTTTATTCCGTGGCTTTTTTTTCTTTCTTCCGAGCCGCGTCAAAACCGAAACTGAAAACATCGCTAACCAAACATGAAGAATATCTAGTGAAGCCAAATAAGTCACATTTTCAAGTGAATATGAAATGATGTGGCTTGGTTACCGTGGAAAAGCAAATAGTAATAGCCATTGCGGAAGAGGATTATCTACCTTTTTCTAGGTGAGATTTGCTTTAACTTCATCAAATCCTCGTCGCGTGGGTCTGTGCAGCTTCCAAACGCATACGAAAGGCATCGCCACTGATGGCGCTCTGGGTAGACAGCCAGCTTTTTATATCGCGCTTTAGGGTGACTTAAAGAGAGGTAGTTACTGTGGAAACTACGTCCCATCATTTCACAGCCAGTGTCATCTAGAAAAGCGTTGTTGCTTTAATGGTCATTTATGTTTTCAGTAAACCAAAGTTACACAAAATTCTGCCTCCTCTTGTATGGGATAAAGAAAACCTGAAACTACACACAGTATAACTACACAAACACACACATGTGTCAGAGACTAGCATACACAGACCTTAGGCTTGTGGTCTGCCAGCTTTCTTGTTTTGGTTAAATCTCCAGCTGCTGAAAACGTATGCTGTCAATGACCTGACGTGGCTTTGTGTCTTGCTGCGGCAGCGAGCAACGTGTCTGCTCTGTTTAGACCAAAATGGAAACACACTGTGCATATGTATGTTTTCAAGTGTTGTGCCAAGCCAAAGAACAGGGCTTGTAAGAGCTTAACACACAAGACACGTGCGGTACTGTACAAACGCTCAGCTTGTAAAGTACACACACATACACACGCGTACCAGTTCCACGGCAAGAGGGTACTGGGCCCTGGAACAAAGCTTATCCCTTCAATACTTAGCTGGAGTCAGCAAAACGACTTGAAGACGACGTTCTTAATAATCTTATCACACCAAATAAAAAGGACGCTGCGTCTTTCCAAAAAAAAAAGAAAAAAAAGGGGTCTCCCACTTACCCAAAAAGGCTTTCTAAAAGCTCCTACCTCTGCACAACAACCAATTCAGAACAATTACGACGGATTGCACGAGTTACGAGAATGCCACAAGAGCCGTTACACTTTACTGCGCTTGTCTCATAGGACGTGGCTCAAGCCCAACGTTTACATTCCCTGCGTCAAGATATGGAAGATTTGCATTGTAATAGGTTGTCCTCAAAACATTTGTAGAATGATAATGTATAGATTATCTGTAAGGGAATATTGTGGTTTTTTTAAAATGCATGTCTAAAAAAATCATTTGGTGGACTGGAAACGAGAACTAATAAAAAGAATATAATAAAAACCATGGGGATGATGGCCTAACTGTACGTACAATGCATAGGAGTGCGTTACCTCAGATATACTGTTTTGGGAGGGATAAAAACCTGTCAGCCACAGAATGCATATTACCTGTAGATTTGCATGGGTTTTGTATAAATTAAGTAAAAAAAAAAATGTCTAAAATAGTTGCTTGCACATAATACCAGAAAGACCTCCAGAACTGCGATCTGCTCCTCCACTAGATTTTAGGATTGTCTGGATTTTCTGGGTTGATTTTTGTCTGTATTTTGATAACTGTGCATACTTATGTAAAAAAAAAAAAATGTTGGTGGACCCATAAATTTACCAGACTTTTTTCTAAGAGGAAAAAAAAAATCTCAGTGTTTCTTTTCTGACTTACCTGAATTTTTACTGTTTCTCTCTCATTGCTCGCTAAGAATAGCAAACTTGCTTTTTCTGCATCTGCTTTGCGTAGCTGTAAGGCTTAACCTAATGTGTGTATTTATTGCTTGTACCTCTGTGCATACTTTATGAAGCATTATGTCTGGCAGTTGAGTCATGTATCCTTTCTACTGCTATCCTTCTCTAATAATTGAGAATATGATCCCCCTATGTATACAGTAAATTGGGACTGTAGCAAACATATGTTTATGTAATTGGTGAGAACTTTTCTTTGGTTTGTTTTTGTTTTCATTTCCTTTTTGATCGATCGATCCAGCGACTTTTTTTGATACTTTTCATTAATGTGTACTGTGTCCATACGTTAAAAGTTCTCTGACATTAGAAGGTCATGGTTGAGAATTGTAACAGACATTATTTTCTGTATTCATGGCATTTCACTGCTGAATAAAATAAAGGACCAAAACTTGGAATTTGAAAAGCAACTGTCTACCTCCAGCATCAGAGAGTAAATTATTTTCCCTCCACTGTTGTATCTTTTATTCTACAAAGGCACAGCCATGAAAATCTAGCTGGCATTACACTTTTAAGGTTTCAGGAGCTGCTACTTCAGAGATGTGAAGGAAGGGGGTGGAAAAACAATTAAAATTTAATGTATGTGTTACAAGCCTTTTTTCCAGCCTCCAGTACCCAGAGTCTTGTTTAGAGGAGCGGGACAAGGCACTGTATTGCCCACCCCTCTGGACCTGTAATGGGTTTTAGCCTTTGTATGATTCAAGCCCACTGCTTTCATGTACCGTACGCGTGTCCCAGTCTACACCCAAGCACTGCTGTGTACCTTTGAAAAGCTTTTGTAAGAAGTAACTCACCCAACTAGACTTCATTTCTGGGCTACATACTGCAAAAGTGGTTTTGGCACAAACCGCATTATTAAGTCTGTTGCCATGTAAAAAATATCTGCCTTATTAGCATCATGGCTCTGTGTCATGTACAGAAAACAAAGATGTGAAATTTCACCAGACATCTTCCATCTTCCATAATCTCAAAGACAGCAGCTTCCTCTTGACACTTGAAAAGACAAAAAAAAAGCTTTTTACCCTCTCGACTGATGGATGTTGACTGGCCTAACGCAATGACAGGCAATGTGGCTAAATCAACTCCAGCAGGCCTACCACACCTTGTCGGTCATGGAGCAGCCACACACTGACACCCTCATTGAGATTCAAACTGAATCTACCATGACCAATAGGTTGCCCATTAGCTCGTCTGTATGCCGAGAGCCTTCTACACGTTCCAAAGGGTGCTCAGGGACATCGTGGGACTCTTTGAATCATATCCGCTGGTCATTTAATCGTAACACTGATGCGTGTTCTTTTTCCTTACCACATGATGTCCCATGAGAGGTCAGAAAACAACAGCATTTTTCATAAAAAGGCACACAGACGCACTTGTCTTTCTTCACCCCC
>NW_005187415.1:3689504-3707469 GCF_000239375.1 Pundamilia nyererei
ACATCAGCCTTGGCAGGCTGCTGTTATCTCCTCAGCAATGGCGTTCCAGAGCATTAGCTAGCTCGCAAGGCACTTGTCTTCCATGCTGTTTATGCACTTGGAAGTGTTTGTGAATTCAAGTGAGGGATTGCATACGGAGTGCAACAAGGGCCGCTGTGTACTACACAACATCAGAGGGAGCTCCGACATTAAAGTGTGAGAGCGCCTGCTATAGACCCTGCTTTCAAAGGCCATGAAATAATAATGGCTTGTGGTTAGAGAGGTATCCGTGAGTCACAGTGGCTGCTTTTCATAAAGTGGAGTTATTTACAGAGCGATGAATAAAAGAAAGGGTAGCTGGTGGTGCAAGCTTTTTCCACATGAATGGTGGTGGTGGTGGGAGGGGAGTTCCTCCTTATTCAGTACGCTGCAAGTATACTGCATGGTGTGATGGGAGTGGGAGAAGGCTCTGAAAATAGCAGCTAATTTCTAAAGAAAGATCTACAAAATACAAAATAATGTTTGGAAGCTTTAAGACATTTAGAGACATGTGCTTCTTTACTTTTGTGTTGGCAATTGGAAAAGTTCATAAAATTTCTATGCAGTAAATATAGATCTACAGCAAGAAGGCTTAGCTAAGCTCAGCTTAGCATTAGGACTAAAGGTGGGAAAATATCTAGGTTCACAAAGCAGCAAATTATCTCAAACTAATTGGTCCAAAAACCAAACCTTTGATGACCATTTTCAAGAAAATTAAGTATTGTAGTTATTAATCCTCACTATACCTAATTGTGTCGTCATGTTCCCCTAGGTAGGCTATGTGATGATGTGTATGTGAATGTGCGCCAGGTCATGGCCAGGGAAACTAATCCTGGCTACTAGCCAGAAAGCTGAACAAAGGTGAATGGAGAATGACGGATAGGAGAAGAAGTATACTTTCAACGGCTAAGAATTGTTTTTATTTTTAGTTTGCCTCCTTCAAAATTGAGAAAGATCACCATTCATTGTAAACTTTGTGCCAGTAGCAACAAATACACATTTAAGTTATCAGGGTGTGTGATACAGCTGTTGATAATTAATAAATAATTGTTACTGGCCTTTCCTGCCAGTGATGCAACTGGTCAGGCTAAAGAAGCTTGATTTGGTCGAGTCAAGATTCTCTGAGGAACTGGCTAATCAGATTGCATATCCCTTATTCAAAAGGGAGAATTGCAAAATTTATATAAATATAATTAGTCATTTTTTATACCAGGTAATATATAAAGGAAGTAATACATTTAATATGTAGCAATAAATACTGCCTCCCATTTGATGGTCGAACACATTACTTATTCTATATTTATTGTATTTAATGTATTTACTGGACTTCTCAATCAGAATTCATTAGCCTATGAGCATATGTCAGATGATCTTCACTTCTGAAATGTGTAGTATAAACAAGTATGATAGAAACAAAGTTTTAAATATGACTTGAAATGAGCGACTGACCCCATAAACTCAACATGAAAGTGTTAACAGAAGTCGATAAGACTGGAAGTCAAGTCTGTGCACCTTGGTTTGGTCGCTAGCATACTGCTGTGGTCGTAGGTTAACTAGAACTAACAGCCTTGTCTACAAACACTGCCACTCTGCTGCTACTGCTACTATCTGAGCTTTAGTGAAACTGTGAAAACTGTGACACAAACCAGAAAAGGAGAAGGTTAACCTTCAGAGCAAAAGTTGTGCCCCTTGAAACACATTAGTTGCAGCGATGAGACAATTTTTTACTCAGCAGTTGAATTTTCTCCAGTTCTTGTTTGCGTCTTGCTAAAGTTATACTTTATGAAGTAGCAGTTTGTGAGTATTTAGAGACAAACCTGAGGAACTACAGGCAAGTGTTGCTAGCAACCAAAGTAATCATCAAAAGGTTTTTGGCGCAGCACCTTCGTTTGCTAGAAACCACCAGGAACCTCAGGGAATACACGCCTCCCTGGTGTGGTTTATTCTGGTTGGCAATGGATGTATCATCTTGTAGACTCTTAAGGAATGTGTCCATGACGTCATGTGAGAAACCACAGGTGAGCTAAGATGTTAGCTTCTGATAGTTATATGCATAGAGCTACAGCCAGAAGACTTAGCTTAGCAAAAAGACTAAGTGGGAAAGCGGCTAACTTCAAAAGTAATTTATGAGCACTTTTATGAATTGTTACTATATTATATCTTGTTTTTGTAAACTTTGGAAAGAACCAGACTAGCTGTTTCCATCTGTTTCTCATCATTAAACTAGGCCAAACTAGCTACTAGCCTGTACTTGCCACAATGAGCGAGTGCTATAAGAGAGTGCTATCAGTGTCCATGTCTAACTTTCAGGGGTTCAGTACAATAGCTAGTAAGTTAGCTTGTATCTTGGCCTTTTAAATCAGACAGTGCATCCTGGCATCATTCATTTCTCTAACAACGACCAATTAGGTCAATTTATGAACCGTGCACTTGTGGGATTGGGTGGTAAATATCTCTAGTCTCAGCTTATTGATTAAGAGTGCAGTCTCCGTCTCGGTCTTTCTCTTTCCACCCCTTCTGACCTGACGATGCGTGTCGGCTCCCTAGAAGACCCTTACCCCGAGGCTGCAAAATTGCCTGCTAAATAGTCCGAGGCAATGGCAACGCTAATTGAGATCATCATTATTATAATTGCGAGCCCTGAAAAGCGCGTCTTAAATAATTTGCATTGCTCTCAAGTTGATATTGGATGCAGTGCAAAAATAATTGCATGGCTCGGAGGCATGACGCTCGGTTCGGTGGTGGGCGAGGGGACACTTCCCCACCCCGCCCAGCTCTAGTAGCCACCCAGCCGGTGCTGAGATCGGATGCCATCACATATCTGTGTCACGAGCAGTAGGTTGGGGGAGGCAGATTTTATAATGTTTTTGTCCACTTTTATATAAGATTCTCTTAAAGCTTCACAGTCAGCGATTTTTCTGTTAAATCAGAAAAAAACATAAGATAAAACAACATCCCCATGAGATGAGAATCCTTCAATGTGTAGTCCACTAAGTGTTTTCCACCAGTCACTACCTTTTAAAGTGAACCTGACTCCAAGCTCACCTGCTCCTTTTACCACATCTGACTTTCCACTCTGTGGACGGAGCTGCTGAGATAGGCAAAAAAAAACTAAAAAACTATGACCTCGATACATAAAACTTCACTCATCGCTTCATCAGAGGAACCTGACGTAAACGCACTTTTTTGCTTTGTGTGAATGTGATGTGCAGGCACCGGTGTAATGTATGCAAGAGAAATGCCTATTTCTCCAACTGAAACAAGGGATTAACCCAACAAAATGGTGAGAAACTGCTGATATTCATGAATTCTTGCCTTTGGCATTATCTGCCACATACACACACACACACACACGTATCCTATCAGGTCTTTCTCCCCCTCGTCTCTCAAACACACACACTCACACGCACAAAGAGACTTCTCGATAGTCCGTCCTAATGAATAAGATATGATGACATGATATAGCTCATTATTTGTTTGCTTTATGCTTTAACAAACAACAAACACAACCCTTCGAGGCTGCTGGCAAATCTTTTTTCCTTTTTGCCTGTGAAAATGAGCACATCAAAGAATGAATGAGAGGGTAGAATCAGATTATCTAAATCCTCTTAGAAAGAAACACACCCCTCAAACACACTCTTTGCCTTCATCATCAACCCCCCCTCATCATTTTTACACATTATAGCTCTCTCTAGTATTATTCATCTGTTTATTTTTGAGGGGACGGTGGAAAATTTAAAAAGAAATTGAACCGGACTCACCCCAGCAGCTGCTTTGCATCTCTCGTCACTTGGCAGGTAGAAAAAAAAACAACGCTACATACTCCATGTTGTGTTTTCACCTTTACATGTTTAACCGTGATAAATAAAGCACTTACATTTAGCTGGTAAGGTTATGTGGTGGGGGGGATCACAACTATCATCCTTTTAATCCATGGTAATCACATCTGGCTTTAATCGCCAATTCATAATGGAATCTGTAATGGAATGATTTCAATTATCTACCACCACTGGCACCGCGGAGTTGTGGAATTAAATTAGGACAATGCTTCTGTATGTCTTCGTCTCAAATCTCAATATGTTTGTTTTTAAGGGGTCTTGAGGCCTTCTTTTATTGTTGTTCTTGTTTGTGGAACTTATGAGGCAGAAGTTTGGGTCATGGAGAAAAAAAAAAGATTGCTTAAAAAAAAAAGGGTAGGACCTAGGGAGCTGATCATGTGGGGGTTGGATGGTGGTAAAGAAAAAAGAAATATCTTGCATTAGTGAGGAATGGTGGGTTAAATCACTTACTGAAGATTTTTAATGACATTTCAGTGTTCCTCGTATAATTACTCTTCATCTGAGATGGGCCGTAATGCTGTTGGACAGTCGTGGTTCAGGCTCGCTAGCTCGCTTCATTAGCGTGTCATTCCTATTTCACATCAGAGGCTTTAATTGTAATGCTGAATATGCACAGCTCTCCACAGAAGCCTAATCAAAGTGGATCCACTTGTATTATTAATATCAGAAATCAGCCCGCTTGCTATTTTTTTATAAATAAAAGAATACAGACGCATAAATCAGCTGTCATTTATTAGCATGGCCCTGGCATATCCGCCAGACATGCAAGTAGAGCAACCCCACCCCATCTCCGTTCCTCCGCGCATCACTCATCAAGATTTAAAAAGAATAAAAGACGGAGAGGAGAAAAGGAGAAAAAAAATTGCATTAAATATACATACTAATTCCGCTGTGAAGTAATCAGATTACAAAGCAGGTGACACCGGGCGCAGGAAGGAAGAAAAAAATAACATCGGACAGCAATGCAATATAGAGATGATGGAGAGGTTAACAGGGATAAAAGACGGAAGATGGGTGGACGTGGAGAGAAGGGAAAGGCAGCAGTGAGAAAAGAAAAAGATGGGAGGATTAAGGATTTACATTCTTAAAGCAAATACCCTGAAAGAAAGCAACTACAGCAGAGAGGAAACGGTGTATTTGAGGAGGGCTCGGTGAACACTGGGAGCAGGGTGACCCTCCACAGGTTGTGCTGACCAACCATAAAAATCCAGCTGTGTTTTGAATCCTGCGGCGGTCGGAGTCAAAGTGCCGTGAACCGCTAATCCACGTCAGTGAAAGGCTTCGGTGCTGATGCAGATGGCACCCAGGGAACCGCAACCGAATACCTGCCCTGTGTCTGAAAACAGACGCTGAGGCTCTGGAAAATAAGACTGCGCTTTACGCCATTTCTTCACATTTATTTGCTTATGTTCAAAGATATCGGAAGTTAATGAAATGACTGAGTTTGCCGCGACCTTCACGTGAGGTTTACGAGTGCTAACGTGCTAATGGGATTATGCCGCGTCATCAACAAGTGGATGAGGCAGTGATTTTTACATTTTTTGGTATATTTTTACTCAGATGTGTTCAAAATAAAAACTGAATGCCTGCCAGAGTCAGAAGTAGAAAACAAATGTAACATTGTCACATTTAATTTCTGGATACAAGAAAAGTTATGACAGCTTCAGGTGGATGAGACAGATGTAAATTATTAATTAGACATTAATGGGTAGAGAGACATTAATTAGGCATTAATGTGGAGACTCCTTGTACAGACTTCCCTCACCTTCTCCCAGTCACATCCTTCCCCTGAGTTTCTATCTATAGCACGCCCCCCTCTACCTCCATCATCCTCTCTCTCAGTCTCTCTGCCCACACCCGTCGACCGTATGTTCTCTCACATCAGTGTGTATAGAGACAGATGAATGCTGCGCTATTATTTCCACTGTAGGTTTAGAGTGAACATTTTTCAGCAAACTGCATTTTGGGATGATTCCGTTTAGCTTCCTGTGTCTTTTAAAAAACAAAAAAACCCAAATCAAACACCACTGAAGTAGTTGGAGCACTGAAGTAGTTGGAGCACTTAGAGCGCCGCGTTCGCTAGATACACATTCCGACGGCGGTTGTTGTTGTTGCCGTTCCCTGACAGCCTTTTGACATTCCTTTCCTTAGAAAGGAGAAGCTGTTCACTCAGCGGTGGGAAAAGTGTCTTGATGTACAAGGCAACACGCAAACAACCATTTGCGGTTGCCAAACCTCAACATTTATGAAGGTCTGTGTAAACTAGACAGTTACTGGCTCGAGAAAAAGGCTTTCTAAACATGGATTGAAGGAGACAGAGGGGGGGAAAAGGGTAGTGTAAGGGGAAACTGAATTACTTTCCACTGTACTGTACACGCTTCAACCTTGGGAAAAAGCAAGCAGGAAAATGATAGTGGCAGTGGGGGGCAGTGTTCAAGTACAGGTCAGCTCCATTACCTGAGTCCAACATGTCTCTCTCACAACCTGAACATACATATATAACCCCGGCTTGATGATATTCCTTCCCAATCTCGCCAGTTTCCATTCCAAACGTCTTTGATCTGTGATTTGCATTTTAGCGCCCACAGGGTGAAAATTATTTGGATGAGATTTTTTTTTTCCTTTCTCCCTCATTGCCTTCTCTTCTGCATCTTCTCACTCACCCACTCACCGTACCTGGGGCTTGTAAACTCATCCCTCCCTCCCTGACTCCCGTTTTCCCCAGCTCCCTGCATCCCTCTTTCCCAGCTGCTCAGGATCTCCTTTTAATATCAGCTATGCCCCCGAACGAAGCAAACAAATTAGCTGACGGGAGGAGCGGGTCTCAGTCTTGGCTTCTCACCTGGATGCGAGGTTAGCAGCCCTTGGGTTTAGCAGCTTCTCCTGAACAAGGCTTGCAAACACGGGTACCTTAGACACACCTACTGACTCCCATCAAAGTTATTGGGCTACAGTCAAGTGAGGGATATGTTTTTAAAGACCTCAGGCTTGCTTAAGAGTTTTCTGTTTAGCCTACATAGATCCTACAACATAGCCCACAGAAGTGCCTGATGCTGTTGTCAGTCTTTACACCTGCGAGCAGTGTGCCTATGTTACTCTGCAATATCATCGCTGAAACGCTAGCTGGTGGAATCTAAGTTTTCCTCTTTGCTTATTTTCCATTCTCTTTCATTCTGTTTCATGTGATGTAATCCACTGCTTTCCGAAGTCCATTTTTAAATCTTCAACATTAGTGTTTTCACCTTCACCATCTTGGTGATGGGATGGATGAGTCTGACTGTGAAACTGCTTGTTTATTGACTAAGGACTTGTTAGTCACATGATATGTAATCCCTTTTTTTTTTGAAACACAGTATGACCAAGATTTACAAAGTAGAGTTAATTTTTTATTCAGTGTGACCCAAAGTAAGTGACTGAGGCCCTAAAATTACCAAGAACATGTATAGATGTTTTTCATGTGTGTCACGCATATATTGCTTGAGAGTTGTCTGTCATTTTGGATACAACCACAGATCATGGAGGAAAAATGTGTGTTCTGCAAATGGCTGCTTGCTTTAACTTAGTGAAACAAAGAGGCTGCAGAACCATTGCTTTGGTTGCTGGCAGATGTGTGGAAGATCCCAACTTGTCTGGCAGAGATATTCCCTTTTGATAAAGCTTCGTTAGGCCTGGATCAGGTGACCCCGAGTCCTCCCTTAGTTACACTGCAATAGGCTCAGGCTGCTAGGCCCTTCCCTTGAGTCACTGAGTGTTTCTTCTTCATGACCTTTTTTCATTCACTATTTCTTTATGCATTGTTCATGCATCTCTGGGTCTCTTCCACAGTTTCTTTGTCCCGTCTTCGTCCGATCACACCCAACCGGTCATGGCAGATGGCCGTCCCCTCCTGAGGAGCTTGTGGTGGACGTTTCTTCCTTTTGAAAAGGGTGTTTTTCCTTCCCACTGTCACCAAGTGCTTGCTCATAGGGGTCAGCTGATTGTTGCCGTTTTCTTGCCAAGTTGCCAAGGAATTATTGTTTCTAAGCCTGCATAAGGGGCGCTTTAAGTGGAAGTAGAGCTTTAGCAACTGATTTCAGAACATCTACCATTAACCTCAGCCTCCTGCCACCACTTACCAAGTGGTTGGGTAGTACACATTTATCTCTTGTAAGCAGTGGCTGCTGGATGGTTGCAAACCACTCGGAGCCTTTTTCATTTAACTCTATATTGTCAAGATGACTTTCATATGTCAAAAATCACGTGTCTGCAAAATCAGTGGTCAAGGCAGAAAGCCGTTTTTTCCCTCTAGCCTTCTATAGAGCCAGAAGTCGTTTTGCAACCAAATCTATCGCCATCTGGTGACCTTCAGGCAGAATGCAGGTTAGATGTATTACTGCAGTGGCTTCAATTTCCTTTGTCAATCTTGTTCATTTGCAAAAGGTATATGGAAGTGCAAAGGAGGAAACAGTGGTAGTAAACAGGCCAATCACAGTTGTTGAAGACAGTCATCAGCTTATGGTGTAGGTTATGTCATAGGGTTTCTGAAGGGTTTGTTGTTATAATGTACCTAGAGCATAGCTTTAACCCTAGAACACTATTGCTGGGTGATTTTCATCCGAGCAAATACAGTTACATGATTTCTCTCTCCTGCAGCTGTTAGCGTGTCAAGGAGACTGTGCCTTCACCAGGAATATCTCAAATGTCCCAGGAATGGGTGGATCAAAGGCCAGCTTTCCAGTGTCATTTTTTTTTTTTAAGGAATTTTTTCGTTCTTGAATTCCTGATTTTTGTGTAATTATTTTAGCGTCCCCTCATGACACTTTTTTTTCATTCTGTTAGACATGGCACAGTTGAAAGTAAAAGCAGACCACTCTGATTTGTCATGTGTTGTCATATTTTGATATATTTTGATGACAAGTACTTTTTGTTGGTCATATTATATCGGGTAAAAATCACCCGGCATTAGTGATTGTGTTACTATTTATACAGAAACAGAAATCCACTTTTGGATCAAAAAAGTATATTAATAAGACTAGGAATAATTGTAAAAAGTGTTTCATTTTGATTGACTCGTTAGCTGAAAGTAAATAAACACAATTATGGACATGGCGGTTTAGAACATTTGCTGGAAGCTCCTTTATCTCAGTGGGATTGTGAATACAGAATGCACATTTACGTGTGGATCATGGACTGTTTCATTTGTACTTATGCTAACAGTTAGGATGTGACTACTTTACCACAGGAACACAGAAGACGACGCAGTGAAAAGAAAAGGAAGAAAAAAACAGTGATATTAGACATGCAGAAAAACTGAAATATCCCATTAATACGTCCTGTGGCTCAAACAAAAAGCCTGCAGCAGAATACTCTCAACCTCGTGGACAAGCAACATTATCGCCCCCTAGACATCCGTGACAGCGAGACTGCTTCCCGCTCGCTACCTATTTGATGTTTTTAAACAATTTATATTTGTTATCATATCAAAGAGGAGGCGTGTGGCTATCAAACACAGGAGGTGCACACTCTCAGCCGAGGGGCCCTCTCAGCCAGCCACGCTGCATTCCTTATTCTATTTTATCTCTCTTGGTTTTTGACTAATGTCAGTAACAGCTACCGGTAATAAAATGCTTGTTAGAGTTTGTGCCGTTGCCTCGGAGCGTCGGCTTTGATACATTGTCAGGCCATTTGCCAGTGTTTCCTGATTACCTCTCCACCGACTGCATGTTTATTGATTGGGAGTTAATAAAGCGAGGGGCCTACGCTTATTTCGTCTTCGCCTTCTTTGCAAAAGGTGAGGCTTCCTTTGATGTTGATGCCGTACATTTTGAGGCAACATAAACGCTCGTGTGTTGTAATGTCAGCTTTGCTCCTAGCCTCCCCCCCCATCCCGCTGCCACTTCTTTTTTCGCATCTTACGTGCAGTAATGTGGGGAAGCTCGTGTTGTGGTGACTCTTTCTGTCGTTGTTGGGAATAAATTGAAGGTGTGAGGGAAAGAAAAAAACAAATGGTGCCAATTACTTACATTACCTGCGGGCTGTCTAGGTGACTTCATCTTGCTGTCTGTAATGCTGACATCTAATTCTACAGTCTATCTCTGCATCTGGCTGTCTTCGTGTGTTAGTACCTTCAGATCTTTACGTGTAGGATTGTCACTGTGAGCCTGTCATCTCCGGATCTGTTTATCTGCTAGCTTCTATCTTTGTCTCCTTCCCGTCAGTCTTTCCGCACTGTCCGTCCCTATGACAGTCGGTATGATCATTCCATCCCTCACCAGCTGATTGTCTTTTGTCTCTGTCCTCTGGAGCTTCTCCCAGTGCTGTTTATCCTGCACCCTTCCCCAGACACAGACTGCCTTGGATGATTTTCTGTCTCTTCCTCTGGCTGTCTTATATATCCACCATCCACCACCGCCCCCCTCCGAACTCCACCGAGCCAAGCAGTCGTGTCAAATCAAAATAACATCTTTAAAAATTCAGTCAACATCACCCCTACAAACAGCGAGGGCCTCCTTGTTGGCTATTCATGTATTCAGGTGTACACCATATCATGGTGGAGATGCATTCTGAGCGTGCAGGAAGCCTTACATGGTGGTTCCATCAAAATTTGATGTATTCATTCATAGTCACAGGTAAACTCTGTTTGTTTGCAGATAACTGGGATGTTTACCAGAAGCCGGGGTGGACAGGAAAGCAGGCCGGCACATGCAGATCGGTTTCTTATCGGACAAGTGCTGGCCTTGCACCTGCTGGACGTGTAACCCCTGCTAGGTCCCCAGTGGAACATGACACGGTCCCCCTGACTTCTTTTTTCTTTTTTCTGTCATCTTTGTGATGCTTACTTACAATTCCACTCGCTTTCTCCCTATCTTGATGTGTGCTTGTATTTATGTGTGCCGTACTGCGACAAACACCATATGTGCTCTGACTAAGAACCCCCCCGCCTCCATCTCTTCCTCTTCTCTCACTCGATTCTCGCTGTATTTACATCCTTGTTTAGTGTCACATTCTTGGGGTCAAACCAAAGCGCTGTAGCCTCAGGCAGCCTCCGAGGCTTGTGTATCATTGGGTTTGCTGATCACTTCCGCTGCCTATCATAGCCCCACCACTTTCCCAGACTTTTTTTTTTTCATTCGTTATGATAAAAATTTCCAAAATGCTTGTAGAGGCAGCTTGATCTGTAATAATATGTAAATGGTGAGTTCTGAGAGCTGATTTCCCTCTTCCTCAGCCTCTGTCACTTCCTGGAGTTTCTTTCCCCTTCTGAATCTGTCGTCTTCTTCCTTGGATCTCTCCCAAAATCTCATCGTGTCAAAATGCATTACGAACATCAAAATATTTCTGTTTACAACATCGCAGTCGTGTCAATTAAATCTGATAAATTATTCAAACATTTATCTTCCCCCACTATGCCCGGGGAATTTTTAATCAAGCTTCCTATTTGCTTTAAATTAGCACTGTCAAGTGTGTATTTGTGTAAAATCCCTGGTATCATTAAAGATTTATCAATTGAAAATCTGTTTGGGCTGATTTTACTGTTAATTGGCTAGGAGGCGTGCTCTGGGTTTATACTTGTCTGCAACAAGTGCTTCTGTGTTGGCGGCGAGTACAAAGATCTACATCCTCTGAGTTCAATTAACCAACAATTATTTTGTGCTTACACTGTGCTTTTAAATGCACGACAGTTTTGATTTATTGTTCCTAGTTCAGCCAATAATTCTCTTTTACATCGACATTACTTTGACATTCACTAAGGTTATTGTTGTATTTACTACTCACTATTTGTGCTCTCTTAGAATAACGTGTTAACACTCAAAGAAATTCTGGCTTTAGTGAATTTCAGGGAATTGCATCACCCTTTTAAACTTATAAATGGTTTGCAACTTTTGCAGACACGTCAACATCTTCCATTCAAATTGTTGTGGCAATCTGCTTGTGACCCAGGGAGGGTTACCGTAGTTATGTGATGTAAATTACAGCACTGTTGACAAGAGAACTCTGGTTTGTGTCCTATTTACTTTCTGTTTCTGTTTTCTTTAAGTTTCTGTTTTCTTTCTGTTTCTGTCTACTCTCACTTTTACTCTGTTCATATTTAGCTGCCAGACCCACTTGTTTAGAATTAGGGAAAGGTTGTGGTTTGGGTTCAAAACCAGCCCTTCACAACATTTATCCTGTGCTTCAAAATGATGCCTAAGGATAGCCAGTGCATCTCATCAATATAAGATAAGTTGGGAGTAAGAACACGCTCCGCTGTGAGGCTTTTTTCTTTTCATTTTACAATCTGTGCCTTCCCTTCTTTTGAAAATTAAATATAATTTTGGAGTTACAGAGCCTATAAATGGAGTCATGGAATGAATAAGTAAGCCAGCATAAAAGTGGGTAGGTATATTACACCTTCAGTATTACTTAAAATTTGTGAATCTCCATCTTGAGCTTCACTGAGGGGAGAACAATAACAAATTCTTTGCAATTTATCTGTGAGTCTATCTTTGAAGAAAGTTTTCCCATCACTCCCCATGGTGAAGCTCACAGTAAAGTGGCTTGGCTACAAATTGGATTTTGAAATACTAAAATAACAATCTTGTCTTCGTGATATCAACATGACAGTACTTTTTGTACCTCTTAACAGAGCTGTGGACCTGCAGCTCCATCTGTTTCATCCTTGCCTCTTTCCAGTCAAAGCAGCCTATGCATCTGCTTTGCTTTGTTGTATTGCTGATAGAGTTCCTAATACCCTTTAACAATAGGCTATAATTGTGATATTTTCATAGCCCCCCAAAAGCCAAATGGAAGTCTGAAGGTGATTGCTTTCATTGTTCTCTTTTTTGGTGCCACTGAAGACTCTAAGAAAAGAATGACTAACTTACTCAATTTAAATATATTTATAAGCAAGCTCTAAACAGAACAATATGCTCCTCTAACTACTGCTTCCAACTGCTATTTTTTGTTGTGCGTTATGTTTACTCAGTGTCCTTTGTTCATGCATATGTATCTTTACACAGACTGTATGTAAAAGATGAGCATACCCAGAGGGTCGTCACCTGTTGGATTGTGAAATTTCATTTTGAAGCCTTCATTGGAGCATTTTCACCATGTTTATCTTGGCATTTTGAAACCAGATATGATGAAAGAGAGGTCCATCTCACTAAGAAATGGAGTAACACTTCTCCTTTTTTAAATGTAATCTTCATCTTTCAGCTGACCTCTTTAGGGGCTCAATATATCCGCTATCCCTCCTCTGCACATGTCTGGGCCATCACAGCCGTACCTCTCTTCAACTCCAAACCACTCAATCTGAGCTGTTCCTCGGATTTGCTCGCTGGTCCATCCCGGTCACTCCCAATAAACATCTTCATTCAGTTCTTCTTCTTGTAACCATCCTTTTTGCTCTCTCTCCTTCTGTCACAAATCACCCCTGACAATCATCTCCACCCACTGCACTCACTTCTTCATCTCTTGAGCCTTATCCGTTTATCTGAAAGGGTGACCTGAGGTATTTAAACTCTTCTTCGTGTAATCCTATGGGGACCATTATTTATAAAATTAATATTAGAGTCTATAAACTCATTGGTAGTGTTTAATGAGGCCGTGAATAACAGGAGCTAAAAGCTTGTTTTCCCATATACCAAGTGCATTATTTTTGCAACTAAAACAATCGCTCTCTGTTGTCTGTTAGCCCGTTCTTACTCCCGAGGCGAAGTATAGTGACGACTTGTCAAGTCCCAAGGCGTTCCTGAGGTGACCTTCCGCGTTCTTATGCTACGCACCAGGTTATGGATGAAATCCAGTAGAATGACTCTCCTGAGGTAATACACATTCCAGCCACGTATTCTAGCCCTAACCCTAACCTTAGCACTAACCTTAACCAGCACTTTAATGACGTTAGATAGTTTTTTCCAAAGCGATTTAAGTAAAACAAACTTACAAGTGTAGATTCATTCCAAATGGTTCTCATGTTTCCTCATTTTTTTCAATTGTAATATATTTTCAATCTCGTGTTGGGTACCCGGAAGCGTAAAATGTTACGCTTTGGGAGTGAGAACGTGTTGGAAAGAATGGCATTGGCCTATTTTTTCCAGAAGCTGTGGAAGTTTGCTGGTTAACAACAATGTGGTTATCCAACATTTTTTAGCAAACTGCTAAATGATCTGATTCTTTAGTTATGTGGTTCACACTTGAATTTGAGCATTTTGGTAAAATATTGTATTGCACTAACTACAGTCTTGATTTAAGCATCCATTTAAGAATAGAGGTTGTCAAGCACCGGAACCTCTCAGTTATACTTGATTTTTTTTAAATGCACTTAATCCAAGATGGAAGACTTTTGTGCCACTCATTCTGACATCCATTGCAGATAACACATCCTCTATGTAGCAACCACAATTTAACTTGAGCACGGTTCCTTTGATTGAAATAACCACGTGTGTATAAAACTCAAAATGCCCATTTATGTATGACACACTGTCACTGGAAGTGAGAGTTTAACGAACTTGAGCCGTAAGCAAAACTAAAGCTAAATCATCCATAGCAGCATAATTCAAGTAACACTTAAGTATAAATCACCAGATATAATAGCATGGTTAGCCAGGCCAGATGGCTACCACATGTCTGTCTGAGGACTCTTTGAGGTTAGTCTGAGGTCAAAGAGCAGACCTGTGATCCTCACGCAACTTCACTAACTCACTCTTTCCCCTCCTTTATTGTTCAGTTTCTTTCAATGCCGCCACTTTCTTTCACACACTTTTCCTCTCTTTCTTTCCTTTTGTCTCCACATTAAAGTTAAATATCCCTCAGCAACAGATTGGAGGAAATGGAGGCACAGCAAGTGTTTTACATTCTATTGCCCGCTTTACTGTTGTATTTCAGTGTGTTTTTTTTTCTTCCTCCCAATGATTTTGGGCATGTTTGAAGCATTTTGAAGCCATATCACAGATGACATGTTTTGTGAATATTTTCATACAGTTTCCTTTTGTAATGCAAATGGCCGTGACTCTGTCAATAAGTGAAAAGGCAGACGCATGCTGAATGGATAGCCTGAAACTTTGGTGGTGCGGAGTTTTGACTGCTGTGAGCGATTGTAATGTTAACTGCTTGTGATGGGGGGTTGTTTAACGGCTTCACTGACTCGACTCAACCACACTCACACGATTTACAAACAGACACACGCACACACATCTTGTGGGTTCTCACGCTTGTGCTTCAGTGCTTCCCATCACAATTCAACCCCTAACATGCACACACACACACACACCCGCACAAAACTCAGTGTGCTTCTAGGCCTCCCCATAGCCCAAAGAACCTGCAGCACATCTGTCTACACTGCATCTCCTCCTCCTCCTCTTTCTACTTCTGGTCCTGCTCCGCTCCTCTAACCATGGCCAGGTGTTTGCCCATAACCACACAGCTCTTCATCTCCAGGCCGTCAGACCGACGCTGATGTAATTGCTCTCTCCGCTGATCCATGAAAACAGAGAGAAAAGGCGAGGGAGAAAAGGGGAAAAGAAGAGAAAGACAGAAAGAGGGCTAGGTTTATATGACATGCAGGGAGGTGTGGGTGGCGAGGAAGAATGTGTGACTATTTTATAGAGGGTGGAGTGTGGATCTCTCTGCGTGTGTTTATGAGAAGGTCAGGGATAAGTTGGCTGAAATGTGTGCAGAGGCAGTAATGATTTTTGTTTGCGTGCGTGTGTGTGTGCGCATCGGAATGTGTTTCCAGGTGTGTTCAGAGCCGTCTGCACGCATGTCTCGCCCAAAAGCGACTCCACTGTTTCCACATGTGCGTGTGTGTGTTTTTAGTGATTATGTTGTGATGTCCGTGTCAATTAATATATTCATGATATTTATATATTTAAATATATTTATAAGAGGTTAAATCCACAAGGGGAGGTGGCTTCTATTTTCCTAATGACATGCAAATGAGGTATAATTTTGCGTCGAGCTCAAGCCCATTCCACTGAGGTCTGTGGTGTTATGGGAATTATCAGTCTCTATAAGTGTCTAAAGAAAGGCTGCCATGTTGGTGGCAGTCAGGACTTAGAGTTGGTCCTCTTCAAAAGAAGAAAAACAAAGGACAAATTCCTGTTTAGGCACTCTTGTGTCATTAGATTTTTAAATGAATGTAAAAGTGTGCCAGGCAATATAGCTAACAAATTATTCATGTGTATTTGGACTGATTGTATATCATAGAAAAGCTCCAGGGCTCAAAGTGATTCACTCCAACAAAATTATATAAAGACTAAAATAAAGTGATGAGATTGGATTTAAATTTCAATCTGCTACTTATCTAATATTATACATATACATCCATTACTGCGTCTCATTGACGCTGTCTTCGGCAAACTAACTAATTCATCATGCATATCCTATTTATTCCATCATGAAACAAACAACAGCATTAATTTAATAGCCAAAGATTGCAACACTTAGCGGAGATCCCCTGGAGTTTTGAATGAATTCTTGTATTAGATTAATGTTTCCTCCCCATGTGGCTAACCTGTGGCACACGCTACTGTATCAAATTAGAGAATCAGAGGGGAGAAAGCCTCCCGCTGATAAAGATCTAATTATAGCAAACACAATAAACAGCATGATTGTTTTTAATGCGTGCTACACAGATCGTGGAGCTTTATAGAGTGTGAAAGCACTGTGCACTGTAATATTTTATTTTGCGGATGATTAAATTACGACTTCCTTTGTGTTGTCATTTTTCACACTTTTTTTCAATTGTCGACTTACAAATTACTTGACATGTGAGCATATTTAAAGCTAAAATATCCAGGCTCATAGATATTTTGAGAACAACGCAATATAGTAGATCCTGCTGATAATGAATAAAACGCCAATTTGCTTTTTTGATAAACATAAGTTAAAATATATTCCTAAGCTTTTACCAAAAAAATATACTAAAAACTGTAATATAATAGAGTAGACACTGGTGATACTGAATATATGCTCATTTGTTTTAAGAGTTAAACCAAAATATTTTCCCCAGGTTTTTACCCGAATTACGCTAGAAGTGACAATAAATGGGCAATGAGCAGCTAAGCTAAGCTAAGCTAGCACTGAGAAAGGGGGAAATGAAGTTATTCTTCCCAAAGGTAACGAAATAGCATCTATCAAGTTAGCAATAAAATTTAGCAAATATGAGTGCTAGTGTCTGTATATTAATTATGATGTTTAAACCATGCAATATTTAGCTTTGCTCGAAGAATAAAAACAGAACCAACAGCTAGCTTTTTTCAATTTAAGATTACAAGCTGGCTTCTGAAGTTCCGCTTTCACATCTCGAGTTCAGCGTTCTATCTTTACGATCTTGGTTGTAATAAAAACTGATAGCTTACTAGCCATTGAGCATGTAGTTTCATACAATAGAAACAAACTTAATTTACAAAAAAGAAAAAGGAAAAAAATTAATTCCAAGTGGTACTCAAGGTCAAGGGCTCTTTTGTCATTTTAGGGAAAATAACCTGTGATTCATAATATTATATTAACATAATATTAACATAATATTTGAAAAGTTTAAATGGTGAAAAGAAAAGAAACAATTTTTATTTCTCACATGGTTCAATTTTTTTTTTTCTATCTGGGACTTGGATGTCATTTGTTAAACTGTTGGCAGATTCCTCATCTCTTTATTCCCATAAACACGGAGCAAAACCGATGCCAATTCAGCATAAGAAAATATTTATCTTGCAATAAATTGATTCTTCGCGTTAATTCATGTGTTCACTGTTGAAGTGCGCCTATTATTTAAGGCCGACTCTTTTTGTATGTCTAACTTTAACTGTCATTACTATCATTGCGGTCTGGTTGATTGGTTGATTCATCATTTACAGTGTACGCTCTCTCCAAATCTCTTCCTCTCCAGCGATGCTGACATTTGGAGAATTCTTGATTAACATAATTAGACAACTTTGATGGGAGATTTGCAAAATCCCCCCTTTTCTCCCATCCTGACTTGTTTCCATGCAAGCTGTGCAATCTTCACATTAATGCTGGGAGTCCATGGATTAGTTGTGACATTTATAAGGGCATATTTAACCGCGAGATAGGCTACAGAAAAATATCCTCCCCGTGGAAAGACTAAATATGTCAGTGTTTACTGTATGGACTCCACTTTTTCTGCCCCCCCC
>NW_005187415.1:3707489-3720958 GCF_000239375.1 Pundamilia nyererei
CCCCGTAACCGTGTCTATATAAAGCAGAAGCTGAAGAAAGAGAGTATTAAAAGAGCCAGACAGAAAAATAAAGAGACATAGATAGACTCTAGCATCCTGTTATTTCTCTACGAAGGAGACCAAGGAGAGCTCAAGCAGTTTATTGATTTTCAGAACTGCTCTGCTCTCATTGTTATCCCATGGTGCTGAGCACTGTTCATTGGACACACGCAGCACCTCAGGCTGTGATCCCTGTCTGAGAAACCCCAGATCTCACAACAGGCCCTTCCCACAACACACAACCCAACATCCCATTCATACCCATTCATGTATACATCTCAATAGCTTCCACTGGGGGAGTAGCAGGCAACCATAGAGGCATAGAGGCACAATCTCACATCTTTTGAAGTCTATTGTGTATGTGCAGTAGAAGATGGGGAATATACTCCTTTTTTCCAGATGAGAGAATTAAGACTAGGATTCCACTGTGTCATGTCGAGCAGGGTTTGTTGTGGCTTGGTGGGAGGCGACAGTTCAGATCAACAAGGCAAGCTCATTTATTTCAGTTTTCTGGAGTGACAGTGCTTATTCCCGCCACAGCTGTTGCACAGGTCAGTTTATATAAGCAGTCACTCTGCAGTTTTGGATGTTTACCCATCATGGATCAGCTCATGCAAACAGGATCAAACAATCAAAGCTGCCTCACACATCCCTATCCCATCCTGCTTCACATGCATTCATCAAGACAAGGAAAAATCTGTGCTTTTATACTGTCCACTACCCTCTCATTCAGACTGGGTCGTTGTGAAATTATGTCATGGCTGCTGCTCACCTTTAGCTTTGGTTTGTCTTTAATTATTGTCAGGGAGGAACACACAGCCCAGCTCATCAACTGGATAAATATTTGACCGCTATTCCATAAATTGGCATAGGGGTTTTTGTTTTAACGACGCATTCTGTCCGAGCCAGACATCATGCACCGAGCGATGCACAGTGAATTGGCTCTCTGCAGGTGACCGCAGCTTTTCTCGGCATGACGTAAATTAAAACTCACATTTCTGTTCAGAAAATGAGAGATTTCATACACTTCCCAAATTTGTCTTATTTAATTATAACCTATGTCAAAGCATAATTTAGGAAGCTTAGGCAGGGCATCGAATTAATCAAGAAATAGGTATGTTTGTGGACTGTGAAGGAGGGTTCAGGGAAGTGTCTCTGTGTGTGTGTGTCTGTGCGTGTGACAGTCAGTGAGTTCTGAATGTTGAAGAATATTTGTGCTTTGTTTGTGTATTCTTTTGAATGCGTGTGTTTGCGGGTGGCTGCGCGTGCCTCTGGGTAAAATCTGATCTGCTTCAACCCAGGGGGGTTTTACTAACAGGACTCAGGGGCATGAGCTGGCATCATGTTGGAAACCTCAAAGCAGGACACACAGGCTATGAGGCGTCACGCCTTTACAAATAAGGATCCCACTGTGATTTTAGCCAGTGTCGCTTTAGCTTGGCTTATGGTTTATGCTAATAGCTTCTGTAAAGGATCATAGAAATCCAAACAGTCTGACATTTTTTTGATTATCATTCCACATTGAGCAACAAAGGCAGCAAAGGACAAAGAAGACACAAAACTTTCAGGAGTAGAAATCTAACGTGTGGGTAATTGATTCATTCATTTAGGTAAATTTGGGTGAGAACTACAAAAACAAAAAAGTATGAAACATAATGAGTTTCATTAATGCTGCAGTAACATAGAAAACAGTGGATGGAAACCTCAACATGACCAAAACTACTGAAATCATATTCAACGAACCTGCAATCTCATTGCCTTTGAGATTCGTGCTACTGTCGTCAGCGTGACTTTGTTGCCTCAAGGGCGATAAAATGGCATTAACATTGAATCAGTTTGCTATCAGTTTGGAATTGAATGGGGGTTGCTGTGTATATACAAAAAAAAAATCACATTAACTACTTACATTCAGAGTCCAGCCAGAATCTTACAGATCTGAGAAAAAAAAACCCCATCACAAAGTTGCTTCAGGACAGCAGTTTAACTGCAAACTGACGTGATTGCAACATGTTGGCAATTTGTAAGCATTTATAAATTAAATTGCAGTTTGAAAAATTGAAAACATCAGACCGCCAGTGTCTGGGTAGAGATCTTCTCCCACAAGGCAACCTCTGTAACTGCCTTGCCACTGAAAGTGGTTACCCGGAAATTGAGGTTGTCGTACACTCAACCTCTGGGGAACCAGTTGGACACCACAACTACTTGTAATCAGTCTCCAACAGCAAATGCTATGCAATCCCTGGAATACGACCCATTTTTCCTGCTTGCACTGTCCCAGTGTCACTCTCATATGACTGAGCTATAAAGCTGAGCTGCACTTTCTCATTGAGTTGAAGTATTGTGTGCACTTTCTGCAAAATCTGAGTGATCTCTGGTCATATAAGTAACTATCTCTGTGAACCTTAGTGGCATGTACATAATGTAAAGTAGATGTTAGAACTGTCAGTGTAAAAGTATTAAAATGAAAATGTGACTAACAAGTTGGGCTTATTGTGCCGGAAAACATGGGAGGGTAGAGTGTGCGAGTTTATGTTCCTCATATCAAGTGGTCTGCATTAAAACCTAAATAATAAACCAGTTTCCACCTTTCTCCAGTTTCCACATATCATCAAAATATCAGCATATGACAAGCCAATGAGCCTGAATGATGGGTCAAACACAGCTGCTGTCTCAGTGGCTTTGGATGATTGTCAATAAATTTCAATTAATTACAGATGGGCGTCAGCTTTGATCTCATATTCTTCAACAGGCGAAGTCATTTTGAATGCTCTCGAAAGCTGCAATGCAGGCACATGTGGATTCTGCATTGCCTGGCCCAAGCCATTGTGATAACCCGCCGAGTGGGCTCCTTGGTTCTTAATGTCATTTTTAATCGTCAATCACCTGTTATTCTCTGCCTTTATCCAAGCAGTACATATTTATGAACTCTGGTCCTTTTGTGTGAACATTTGCAACTGATTACGTGTGGTTTCACACTCCAGACTTGGATTCCAGATGTGCATCTATATAAGCAGAAAGCCAGTCTCTATTCCACTCCTAGAGTTTTAAGTAATTAAATAAAAATAGGTAGTTTATTAGCATCAAAATCCTAATCAGTTGCTGCAACAGGGTTCATTCTAATCATGAAGAAAAGTTTCTTTAATGAGTCCATCAATTTATGTCCATTCGTGTTCATTTCCCATCCAGACAGATTAATTCCATGCCAAATACAAAGTCTCTCTTTTTTGACAGTTGGACCAATAAAAGGTTGAATGTTTTGATCAGACAGCCTCAAACAATCTTTTGCTTGGAGAAAAAAAAGAAGAAAAAAGGACTTACCATAATATTATTAATCATGTGAGGGCGTCAAGGTTCAGCTGGTGTCACGGTCAGCTTCAAAGAGCTTTCCTTATTAAGTTCTACTCATTCTGCATGGACTTCTGTGTAAAATCTTTGAAGATTTGTTCAGGTACAGGTGCCTGTTCTTGCTGTTCAAAATGACAGCTCAACTCTTTCGCCTGGCCATTAAAGTCAATGCAGAGAGCAATGTGGGCCAATTTTTGCATTTCTATTACAACTGCAGGGTGCTAAGAAATAAGCTCATTAGGGCTAATTACAGATATTCTGTCCTAAAGCTATCTCTCATTGTCAGCTCAGTTTCTGAAAGAGTTGTACAAAAGTTTCCTCGAAAAACAAATGAGATTAGCAAGCTCATGATAAGAGTGGAGACTCACAGTTAATCATACAGATCACCTAACTATATACTTGGAATGCTAAAGCTTTGCAGTCCCATTATGAATATTTTTAAAGCTGCATTGAGCATTCAGGGAAAATGAAATCCTTTACATATATAAAAGTTTAAATCAAACAATCACAACAAAAAGGTTGTTTATTAGTGATATATATGTGTATATATATGGAGGAAGGTGCTAGTTAGCTTAGAAATCTCTAGGATTAAATTAAGTTTAGGAAGAGGTTCCAGAAATCTGCAGAGCCTTGTTTTGAAACTCAGTTAACACTACTGGAATCTTATGTTAAAACACCTTACTACTAATAACATGCCTACTGTACTGGGGTGATCTTTTTTATTGCTTACTGTGTACTGGGCTCATGGCAGAAATCACAGGTAAGGATAATCCAGTTTATTATAGGACTGTTTTTTGCTAGCCAAAATTAGCACATCGTGGTGAATTTTGGATATGGCTAGCTAACTAAGCTAGCTAGCATGACGATTGGTCAACTTTTTCACGGTGGGCGGCAAATGACATCTGTCGAAATACCAAACTCTAATTCGTCAGTCAGCTGTTGCAAGCATGACATTAACTAGGCCATTTTTCTTTTATACAGAGCTAGCCAGACTGTTTGTATGAACGAATTCCTGGAAATCAGATCAATGCTCAGCAAATATTTGTGCTGAAGTCAAAGGGTCTAAAATTAAATATCAATGTTTATGAAACCAAAAATATAAAATAATAAAAAAAAACGATACACACCATCACATAACAGTGTATTAAAGAGTTCCATGCATTTTCCTCCACTTATCTAATCCAGGTTCGTGAGGACAAGGAGTATATCCTGGAGAGGTCACCAGTCTGTCACAGAGCCAACACACAACTATTCACACCTATGGCCATTTTATGATCACCAATTATTGGTGGATTTGAACCAGGACCCTACAGCTGTAAAGTGATAATGCTGACCATTGTACCACCATGCTGACTGGTAGATGGTAGATGACTCCAACCAAAAAACGAATGTGTATTTCTTTTTCCTTTTTTTAGAAGGAAAAAGAAAATTGATTTATTATACATAAATTATATATGTAATTATATTAAAGACACATAGAGGGTGTGCAGTGTGGAAGATGAAATACATGGTAGCCTGGAGTTGCAGTATTTGTTTGGGGCTGGGCTCCCTCCTTACTCGGCAAAGGAGGATTAGACTTGTCGGCAGCGTGTGCACCGACTGAGCCGGCGCTTCTCTTCGCCACTACACACTCTAGCAATCAGGCAAGCTGCCAAACAAACAGATGAAGTCAACAGAGAGATGCTTCCTTGTGTCTTCTGAGATGTGACTGCAACAGATGCAATGCTGACACCAGCGCTTGACACACTGTGACAACCCACTGTGTCTACACAGCCAGCTCCACTTTGACTTATTTTGAAAAAAAAAAAAAAAAGGAGGCAGGGAGGGAGTGGGGAATGACACTGTGCACATGATCACACACAAGATAATGTTTGTCAGCAGCAACAGCAGTGTCACTATGTAAGAGAGACAAAGACTGACAACAGGGGTTGATTTCACGGTGCACTTACGTTGCATGTACAGTCTTCAAAAGATTACCATACGTCGAGGAGGGACCCTTCAAGTATAGGCTTTAATCTGTTTGTGTTTTATCCAGAAGCTGAACTGTGACCATTACACACTCCCGAGGCCAAATTCATATTATTTAAATGAAAATTTAACTTTTTTCCCCCCTTTCAACTGTATCTCTACATTTGGCACCCAGTCAGGCAGGCTGAAAGCACTGCATGCTGGTTAATGGAGTTGTTGGCTTTGAGCAGCTCTAGAGGATGGAGTGAGGGAGTATCTGTATCCAGGTAATTACAGTCTAAGGGGGCACAGAGGTCCTCTGTGATTACACATCAGGCCTGTAATGGATTCAACACTTATAGACATAGAGAGAGGGAGGGAGCGAGACAGAGACACACATTCCTTACCTTCCTATCGTGAAGGCAAGGGACGGGCGGGTGAGAGCTGGCAAGGTGGGGCGGGGTAGGTAGGTATATCTGCAAGATGGATTACGTGGGGTTTGCCGAGTTCAACATTGACACAGATTCATCGTAAATCATTATGCTGGGGACCCTGAGTGATTTCTGCATTAGGAGCAGAAAATGGAGTTCATCCAGTCAATGAGGGAGGGCATATTTCACATCAATCACCTCCACACTCTCATGTTACCAAGGCTTAAATCTCACTTATATTGTTACCAATAGGGTTCAATGGCTATGATGGCAATCAGCAAGAATCTGCACTAACAATACCCTGCTGACTATAGAGAGGACACAGCACAGGACTCTGCTCCCATTTATGTGAAGAAAATTATATTTGAATTGAAATGGAGAAAGATAAAAGATAAAGTTGGAGCTAAAAAGGTTGTTGCGATTATTATTCTGTTGCATATTTACAGTTTTCAACTTTTGACACATGTTGTCCATCTTCGTGGTTGATTTACCACAGCTATTTTGTCTATTTTCTTTAGGTATGCAAAGGGGAGTTTAATACTGAGGCTGACAGAGATCCAACCCACAATCTCATACAGGTACTTGGATAAAATAAAATATTGAATGGCAAGAACAACTGGAAAGCTTGACGACAGTGACTTGAAGGACAATCTGGCAACCGAATGAGCAATGGGAGGAATGACTTGCAATGTTTGCCACACAAAACATAGACAGGAAGTACTAAAACAAATTGGGAAACATGAAGGTAAGTAAGAAAGGCTGTGTGCCAGTACCTGTACAGAAAAAAAACACCATCCCATTACATCATAATTGAAAAGGCAGATGACAGAAAACACCACAGTGCCTTGCCAGGTTTGGTCACATTTTGAGTTATAAGCTACAGATGCTCCAAGAGGGTCAAATTTCAAGTAAAATGTCAATGGTGGAGTAGTTTGTACTCTTGCCTTACAGCAAGATGGTTCAAATCCACTAACCAGCTGGGGCTTTCCTGTGTGGAATTTCCATGTTCTCCCTGTCTGCATAGATCCTTTCTGGGTACTCTTGCTTCCTGCCACAATGGGGCTAGATTAATTGGGGGTTATAAATTGGTCATAGGTGCAGGTGACCTATATACTTTCTAGTTTTTCAACAATCCTGACTCTTCTTTTACCCAAATTTCTTTTCATGCGGTGCAAATGTTTTGAGTGGGTGGAAGGTCTTATCTTGGTGAAATATGCAAGGCCTGACCTTGAAAAAGATGTGATCTGGATGGGAGCTGTGAGGTAGTGTAGACCAAGTGGCAAGGAAGGTGATAAGTAGACAGCAACGGCATCAGTTTCTTTTAAGTGTACTTTATTTCTGGCATCTCCATCATACCATTTTAAAGCCTGGTAGGCAAAATCTCACTTGCTGTATACAGGACTTTACACACACTTGAACCTCATTAGTCTCTACTATTGAAAAATGGGTTAGACCAAACAATACGATTCTAAACAAAAACCCTATATAAACAGGAGGTACTGGGGCAGCCCCTCCCACACACCTGTTTTAGATATAGGACCTGAACAAATTGACAAACATGGTAAATATAACCAAAGCAACATAAGCAAACATAATTTATTAGAAATTTACCTGTGAACAGAAGAAAATTCAAATGACTTGTTGATTAGTGGTATTTGCTTTAAAAACATATGCATAGATGTAATGGATGTAACTAGTGCTACCACAAATCAACCCGGGATAGTATGTAAAGCAAAGTTAGTATTATGGCCAACTGTACAAAAAAAGATGAATTTAGATAAATTATCAATATGGTTAAGGGACAAGTGGTAACTGAGTTTAAGTGTAACCACTTTGTCACAGGATCATATGTTGGTCTAAAACCTGTATATACTTTCAAGCTTTAACTAACAAATCATTCATCTTTTTGTTTATGTTTTTCATAAAAACTTCAAATTTTGAATATATCATTGTACCCAGTCATGTTTGTAACATGTTAGCAGTTAAACGAATTGGCTGCAGAGTGTTCCTCCAGCTGTTTGTTTTTAGTGGCATTTACTTTTTTACCAACATTTTTGAGCTATGTTACCACCATCAAACTCAAAATGACCCTATTAATTTATTTAAATTATCAAATTTCTCAGTTTAAACACATGATATGAATAAGATACAGATTTGTGAAATTTGGAAATCACTGGATTCTGTTTTTATTTCCAAACAAACCAAATTCATTTACAAAAATAAGGAAAATAAAACACAAACCAACAATAAGTGTCTCAATAACTGGGTCATCATGTCACAGCTTCAGCTTGCCTTGGCAATGATTCTCCAAGTCTCTGGAAGTCTGCTGCAGGAATGGAACACAATTCCTTCAAAATACATTCCCTCATCTGCTTTTCAGATGATGGTTTCAGAGAGCACTATCTGCACCGCTTGAGTGCAAAGACCTGAGAATTTGCCACCACTGTCATAGTGTTTAAACCATTCAGTGACATCTCACTCCCTTTGGATGGGAGTACTGTCATCCTGGAAGAAGAGACACTAATGAAAGCAATCTTGTGAGAACCAAAATGTTTTGACTTTTACTTGAATTTCTCATGACTCTATTACATATGCAAAAATATGTTCATTTTTTAAAATAAAATTGTATATATTTTTTATTATGCCAACATATATATTTGAAAAAATATATATTTTACGTGATTACTCACTTTTTCCTAACTTTATTTTTGGGGACACATGTTCAGGGAGGGCCTTGTTCTCCTCTCCGCCGCCAAGAGTAGCAAAGGCAGAGAAGAGTGGCTTCTCTGGCTGTGGTGGCGCAGGAATGCGGATATGATGAAAATGTTTTAGACGCAGCTTTCCTCAGTAAACTACCGCCACTGAGCGTCGAGGGCGTCGCGAGGATTATTATTCATGTTTTTTTGCACGTCAACAACATCTGGACCGAGCAGAGACCCGGTTACACTGCCAACTAAACTTACGGAAAAGTTTTTGGACTCGAAGCTACTCCTTCACCCAGTTTCCTTTCTCTTCCTAACGTCTCGGGAAACGAGTTGGAGGAAGCGAGGATGGGAATAAATCACTTCTGAAGCACCGGAGTTGTCATGTTTGAAAGGTAAATTGTCCTTCGTGTCGCCTTTTGCCGTAAATAACGGTTAGAACAATTAAAGCGTTTATATATATAGAAAATAGTGTGTATGTGAATAAATGAACGCCATGTGAAGTTTTGCAGTAAGTTTATGTTTTAAAAAAAATACGACAAAAAGGGAAATTTCGACTAAGACTTTCTGGAGCGCGACGTCACTTTTCTCGCTGCGTGAATAAGTTGGCGACTTTCTCGAGTTGACCTGCGCGTTTGTTTAAAACATTTTTTATTTGTGTCTTCAAGCCTGTGCTGATGATGAGGCGTTGGTTTTCACAGCATTGAAGGCTGAGGACAGGGAGAAACTACTTCTGCTGTTTTGTTTCCCCCCAAAAGACGACTGTCTCATGTCCAAGGAGACTGTCCTTCATCCGGATGGGCTGGCAGAGCCAGCGAAGGGCCCAGGGCAGGAGACAAGTCCCCTGCTGTCAGCCACAC
Organism: Pundamilia nyererei; assembly: GCF_000239375.1. NCBI lineage: Eukaryota > Metazoa > Chordata > Actinopteri > Cichliformes > Cichlidae > Pundamilia > Pundamilia nyererei. The sequence goes on from NW_005187415.1 coordinate 3,716,814, forward strand.
ATGGTAAGAAAACACAGAATGGACCTAAAGTGAAAACCGATTGATTTAGAAACATACAATTTCAGTTACATAAGTCAGGTGTATTTATCCTTGAGAGGGTTTGGGAGGATGAGAGAGGTGCTTTTGTAAGATCTAATTAGCTTTTTGTCAGAATATGTTGGCTCTGTACTGGTTCAGATCCACCAATCACATTTAAAATGAACCTTTTACCCACATTCAAGCCAAGCTTACCCACTTAAAACATCCAATCCAAAGGAAAAAAAAAGGGAAAAAAACCCTCCTATATAACACCAGCCTCTGGTGCACATGTTTATGGAGGGTTTTTTTTATTTTCAATCCTAGCTGCCAGCATACCAGTAATGAAAGTGAGCTCTAAATATAGTGTCATACTCAGTCAGAAACTCATGCTAAAAAGCAAATCCTAAAGACAAGCCAGTGGATGTGTGCTACAGATGATTGGCATATCAGGATTTTTCAGTCTGCTCTGGACAATCACAGACTTGCTTTCTATATTATATTCATGTGACTTTTGGTGTGCATCAGTATCTCTGCTCCAGCTTTAAGCTCGATAGTGTTTGTGGGGTTTTTTTTTGTTTTTTTCCCCCAATAAAGTCTGCAGAAACGCCCTAGTGACTATTAACAGCAACCACAGCCAATTATAGTTTTTAATTAACTTTCTAGTTGCCCCTAAGATTATCACATGTAAAATAAGCTTACCCCCCCACACCCCCTTTTCATTTTTCTTCAAACAAGCAATGAACCATTAACCATCCTATTTATACCAAGCATCATTATGGCACTGTCAGAAAATAGTAAAGTAGGACAAAGTAAGCAATCACTGGGGCTGTTGGGTTGTGAATGGATTTTTTTTTTTTTTTGCTGGACCTTCAAAGGCACTTGGAGTTAGGACTAGATTTCCCCTCTCGGGGGACTGCGGATGTACAGAGAATAGAGCAATTTATTTCTAACTGTGATCACTAAATACTGCGATGCATCACACAGAACTGCTGCTAACATCACCGCCACTACCATACATTAGCCCCCCCCCCCCCGAGGTGAGAAATGTGCCATATCTGTCTGGGCAGAGTTTCTGGCCCGCACTCATCTGTTACGCTGCCCCATCCATCACTTGCTTACAAACACAGGGTGTGTTGTATGGGAGTATGGGAGCAAGGCTTCTGTAAATGTGATTCTTTTTTTTTAGGTTTGTTGAATCAATCTTCACCGAGCTGAAGGCTCGAGCTACACGACGGCACTGAAAAACTTTCAGTTTTAAGGGGAAAAAATCCCCCAAAACTATGGCCTATGAGTAGGCATCTGGCTCCAAACCAGTGAATAAAGTCATTGTGGAAGGTTTATTTACCGAACAAAGCAGCAGTGTGCAGTGAGCGAAGCCTGAGCGAGCCTTGAAGTCAAGAGGCCAGAAGAAACGGGTTAGGCAGATGAGTGAAGCTGTCTCTTGTGCATTTGCGCATCTATCAGGCTGTAAGATTTTTTTTCTCTTCTTCTTCTTCTTCTTCTTTTTGCCAACATACTTTTTCCAATTTAGATGAATGCAGCCTTTTATGGCAGTTAAAAAGCTTGGCAGGTAGAGCACGCCCGGGAGCAAAAGGAGAGAAAATGAGATCCAGAGCTCTGGCAAGGCCTTTACCTGAACCGCCCCTCAATGTTGTGCAGTTTGCCAGTGGCCTGTTTTTTCTGGCAAAAACATGCTGAGCGGCCTCCGCACCTCTGGATCATCCAGCTGTCCCTGATATTCTGTCCTCCGTGGCCAACTCTACACTTAAAGTTTACATCTGTTTTTTTTATTTTGTTTTATTTTATTTTAAAGGAATGAACAGCTGAGTCCTTAATAGCATGAAATTAAACTAAGCGACCCCGTCTTGTCGGTCACCATGCAGCACAGTACTTAGTTTGCGCAACTCTCCGTGCGGCGGGTTTTTCTTCATCAGCTCTGTTTGACGTTAAATTCTTGTGACCCTAGATGCTCGTGACAATGAATCATCAGGGAGAACATCATCTCCCAGGAAACCAGCCGCCGAAGGACCGAGTCACGTGATGGAGGAGAAGCCTAATTATTGCGAGCCTGTAAGAAGTAAGTTTTAACGACCTGGGAAAAGCTGTGGGCGGGCAGCGGGGCATCTTGCTGTTATTTTTAATGATAAACAACAATGCACCGTTTAATTGTAGAGAGTGGAAATGACAAACACGTTCTGCCTGCAACAGTCACAACGGTTCTGTTTACCATTTATTTAACATTAAAGCGGCTGTAATCTCGTCCTTTTTTCTATCATCACAACCGCTATATGGATAGTTGTTGTTATGGCAGTTGCACAGTGTGTGAGGCAGGGGTCAGTTGGCCAACTAAAATATTAGCTTCAGTGTTTCCAATTAAAGTAATGTCAAGATAGCACCAAGCTCTCTTGGTAAGCGTGGTAACATGCAGGCACTCTTATTCTGCCATAATGACCAAGACTTGGCTCATTTCGTCATTTTTTTACTTCTCCTTCCAAACCCTCAGCGCTGTGTTTTGGAAGTGGGGAAATCCTGTTTGTGGTTCTGGCACTAGCTGTCTTTACACTCTGATTGAATGTTAGCCGCAGTGTTTTTTAGCCTGCACCAATCATTCACCTATTGAAGAAGACTTGTGCCAGCAGCTAGAGGCACTTTTCTGCTGAAGAAATGTTCACCAGGATTACATGAGTATATTGTTCCTCCCTGCGATCCATCATACCATTAGCAGGTGTTTTAGATTTTCAAAAGATGTCTTTTTTTCTGGATGGTTCTAATTTTTTTTTTCTTTTCCTTTGGGGAAACTTTGTGTGCCTGTATTGTAACTCTGAGTTAATCACATTGTTTTATGCAAATGCAGTGCACGGTGAGGTTTTACAAAACAATTATTTGACATTGAACTTCTTGAGTCTAATTAAACCAAGATGCACTTTAGTTCAGCAACTTGAATTGATATTGAAATATGGATTGCAGGTCACAAAATGAAACGGGCTAAAAGCTTTGTGTGCCTTCGTGTGTGTGTTTCATTGTTCCTAAGAAGAGTGAGATGTGTCAACATAGGCTAATAGCACCTGATTGCTTCCATCCATGTAAGTGCCTAGCAATAATAAGGATTGTTTTTTTTTTCTTCATTTGACACAGTTCTTGACAACAGTTCCTTTGTTTCTTGGTTGTTAACTTTTCCAGGGTGCCTTTTCCTGCCTTTTCTGGTATTAAGCTTAATGACTTGCCAGTGGCTTGTTTACTGAAGTAGCATGGAAAAGAGATAATAATAAAAAAGAAAATTCTGTCAAGAGGTCTCTCTAGCTTGGCAGGTGTGCGCAGTATTGCACTTTTAGAGGGAGGCATGCTCTGCTTTCATCTCAGCAGATAAGCCCCTGTGACAACAGTTTTGCGTTGTAATTGATGTCGCTCCCCTTAACATCCACACCGATTCTTTTTTTCTGCTACACACACACACACACACATAAACACACAGAGGCTGGTAAAGAAGTTTTCCTGTTTTTCATTTGAAAGATCAAAGCCTGATTATAGTATTTATAATACAATAAAAACACTTAGTTTGTCTAGTTTGTCTCGTTTGAATAGTTTTTCTTCAACTCTGTCCTGCAATAGAATACTTTGGGAAATCTCTGGAATATTCTCAATGAAACAGGAAATTCTAAACACCTAGATGTTGCTAAAAATATTGAAAAGTGACAATTATAAGTAGGAATGTTAGTTCTTGTAGAGAACCGGTCCCAAGTACTTCAATTCCTTGGAATTGTTAGTGTGTTTGTCCGTCGAGCCCACTTATTGGTTCCATTTGCACTTGCACCACAATCAGCTGATTTCAGTTTGTGTGCCAGAGGAGAAAAATAATAGCACAGTCTACAGCCTGGATATGTACATTACCTTTATTTATTTTTTATTGCACAACAGTACGAGAGCGTAACGGTAAAATGCAAACTGCATCCAGAACAGAAACAACTTCAGGTCTTTGCAAGCCCCTGCACAGACGGTATGCTAACAAGCTAGCAAAGGAAATCATACTTTCTGATAAACAGGATAATTCAATTTTCATGTTTTATGAGAGTTTATTTACTGTCTGACATTCTCTGACAAAGTTGGATGCACTTCAAAGAAGTGTCTCA
>NW_005187415.1:3721281-3726087 GCF_000239375.1 Pundamilia nyererei
ATAAACAGGATAATTCAATTTTCATGTTTTATGAGAGTTTATTTACTGTCTGACATTCTCTGACAAAGTTGGATGCACTTCAAAGAAGTGTCTCACAGTGGCTAACACTAATAAAAGCAGCAGCTTGGCATCAAAAAAGTTCAGGATATCCTCAACAGCTCGCCTCAGTATCACTGTTACTAGTCAGAAATGAGCGCCATTAGATTAGTTAGACAAAGTTTTGCATCCATTTTACAAAGTTTTACATTTGGGGTAACTCAAGTAAAACTGTAACATATCTCAAAATATTAAACTGACTTTGTCTTCTTCTTCTTCTTCTTCTTCTAATAATGTACATTAACACAAAAATTAATTTTGGCTATACCCTTATTCATAAGGGGCTGCCAGAGCTGGTAGCTGTGCATACTTGATTTGGCAGACTCAAGCGCTGGATGCATCTCCCAAGGAATATCTGTCTTCTTATGGGACCAAACTGGGGATCTTTCACTGTTTAAGCGACCGCGTGAACCATTCCACCATGGTTTCAGAAAGTACAATAATTTTTTTTTTTTTATTAAAAGTACAATAAAACCATAAAATCAAACATGATATATAGGCATCAGTGTAGGGGATAAAATCACTTCCCAATTAATTTGTCTGATTTCTAAAAGCTTCTACAAATTGTTGAGTTTTCTAATTTCAGTAGTAACATTGAGCCTTTCAAAGAGTGGACCTTACTGCATTATGAAGTTGAGCTATAGCTAAAAAGACATGTAAGATACCCAGGTTTGTAAAGAAAGAAAATGAACTATAATCTTGGAGAACGTTTTTAAGTAGCTTTGTCTGTTTGTGGTCATCTAATAGTTGGAAAAATGATTTAGGGCTGCTTAACTTAACCTATTTATGTCATAGACTGGCAGTCTCGCTGTGGTTGTGTTTTGAGGGAACCAATCTGCTTGCTGGCAGGGGTAATTGAGAGCTCTCTTCACCACAGAAACAGGAAATCAATAAGAAATCATCTGCCCGCCTACATCTCAGTCCTGACTGTGTCCCAGGGCTGTCCGATTTTAAAGCTGTGTACAATTTGTGGATGGTGACTTATCACAACAAGAGGAAGCCCATTATATTGTTGTAATAACAGCAAAGATCCTATTTCAGTTATGATAACATTGTTTTGACAAGTGGTCTATTTAATCAGTGGGCCCCCTTAAAATGAGAAAGTAAACACAGTGGTGTTTCTGTATTTTTTAAATGTTCTCAGCAGAGCGCATTTAAAGGAAAGTGCAGTGAACACTGTTATGCCACGCGTTGTGCGAGGCGTAATAATTTACAATTGCAAACAAGATAAATTCCAGTCACCGCTTAGATTGTAAACCATTGCGGCTTAGACAACAAAAGTACAATTCTGCCCCTCTTGTTAGACCTTTGTCAGCACACAGTTCCTCTGTGGCTCTGAAACCTGGGAGAGGAGGAAGAGTCATGTGTGGGAGACAGACATTCCTCAAGAGACTATTCTGGTTTTTCAAGCACCTGATATCTCTTGCAAACAGGGCCATGCCTCTCCAGCCCATGTCTGGAAATAAATTGCTACCACCCAGCACTAGTTTTAGGAGTTTAATCATCACATTATTCATAAGATTGTCAAATACTTTTTTTAATGCTTCTGCAGTTGATAAAGATGACCTTACCAGCATGTGAAGAACAGGTCTGTTTTTTTTTTTAATCTCATGGAAATTCTGTAGTGAGAAAAGAAGGTCAAATAGCATGACTTTTTTTTTCTTTTTTCTTTTTTTTCTAAAGGAAGACATTAGTCTGGCCTTTGTGTGAATCTGTGATTTCACTCTTTAGTTGCACACTTTCAAGGTTATTTCCTGTGTATCGAGTTGACCTTTTGGAAGTGGAGGTCACAAAGGGAAGCAACGGGAATTGTTTAACGTGGTCGTGTCATATACTTTCATTTGTCTTTGCAGAAAGGATTCAACAATTCAGAGTTATATATGAACTTATAAAGGTTTTAATATGAGATTTAAAGAAAAAAGGGGTGGCGAGGGCTTCCTCGAGGTGTTTTTGCTGGCCAATTGTTGAATCAACATTCTAAGATCGTGTCACTTTGTTTCATTTGTCTTCCAAAGTGCTTTAAGTACTTTAAGACTTTTTTAACCTTGTGTCAATTCTCTTTTTCAAGAATGTTTTTTTTTTTAGGTATAGGAATTGCATTGTAATTGTTGTTATGCAAGATCCATATCTTTATTGCAATCCTCGCAGCCCCGTCTGCAGAAATAATGTGTCTAAAGCATAGACCTATTATAAACTGAACTGTAATTTTCAAGTGATTACTTACCAGTGGGTCATGGAATCAAAAACTGTATAAATAGGGTGAAATGCTAGTGTAGGGGTTGATTAAAACGGTCATTGTAATTCTACCTCTGTTGTAATTATTTTCTCATTGTCTTGGTGCAGATAGATTTCATATGGGAAATTTCAAGTGTGTTAATTAGCATATTTTACCCAAAGTGCCCGAGACTATTCGCTGTTAATTTTTTTATTTTTTTTGAAGATATTCAAAATACTTGAGCCAGATGATTAGATATGCATACCTCCATTTGTGGAGCGCAGTCTTTTAAGTGCACGTTAGCTGCAAGACAACATGTATGGATTTTGATTGAGGAGACTGCGTAGAATTTTTTTAAATTCAGAGTAATCTTTTTTGAAGTCATTTTAACACTTTTAGTGTACTCGTAAGAAATATAAATAGTTTTTGATTTGTTACTTTTGAGGACACATTTCAGAAGCTGAAAGTTACACTGTTACTAGCACAGGTTTTGGAGTAAGGGTCAGAGGTTTGTTTTTCCACATGTCTATAACATGTCATGGGGTTAAGAAGCAACACTGTTGTATAGAAACACACAAAAGCCCTAAAAGAAACATACGTGTCAACCAAATCCATTACATTTTAGACTTTGTAGAAAACAATCCAACTGTGTTTTATCTATGTATATATTTTAATGCAAAGAACTGATTTGTAACACTTGCACACTCGCATGATTGCTAGGAAAACTTTAGGATTAGTATGTTGCCCAAGGATGCCATTGACTTTCTGATTGGTAGACGACCCACTCTGTCTCTTGAGCCAATCTTTGCACTCTTACGCAATAACCTGAAAGTACTTTTATGCTATAACACAATAGTACAACGATTTTTAGGTCACTTCAGCAGATCAGTGGCTCACAAAGTGGGCTTTGGGGATCTGCAGGGTTCTGGAAGAAAATTTGCAAGAAAATATATCCTGCAGTATTAACAATGTTACATAATATCCACACACTAGGAAAGTTTATACCTATTTAATAAGCATAATGTGAACATTACTCCCACCCTCGTTGGTTTTGGGTTAATACTGATATGACTGTAAACTCTTTGAGAACCCTTGAGAGCGATGTCTAAACAGTGGCAAATATTTAACGATCACCACAATAATGTCTAAAAATCTATAAATATGCTCAAAGCTTAGACTGACATTAACCTCCATCTTCTGAACAGATGCTTTACAAACACTAAGAAATGTGTGCACCTTTTCCTGTGTGACTACCTCAAACTCACTAACTAAACCTGCTCTTAGTCATCGAAACTTTGAGAAAGTTTTAGTATAAAGGATTTCAAACGTAACTACTGAAAAAAAAAATTCATTGTGCTACAACTGCATAGGAGCTCTGTTCTTTGGTAGTGCTGTAACACAAAGGAAATAAACCTGGCTTTCTGTGCTTTGTCTACCTTATTGTTTTTTTATTTTTTACCCGTTTAGCACAGATATGGCAAGGTAGCTGGACTGTTTGGACTATGTTTACCAGCTCCTTAACCAGTGCCACACATGACAGCATGAATGCATTTCAGAAGCTCTTCACACACACAGGGGGAGAGAAAAAAAATCAGATAGCACAGGGGGGATTACTTGGCCTCTAACAGGGTTTTGGCTCCAACATTAAGGTTAAAACCCTTTTCTATTACTGAGATCTCTGCTGATGTTGCCCTTGCTAGCCCTGAACCCCTCGAGCTTCCAACTCCTTGCCCCCTTCGTGTTTGCAGGTTCAGTGCCTTTCTACGAGGTCATTGTGTCAGGCCCCCCTGATCAGTGGAGGGTGACCGGGGACCCGGCGGCTGGCTCCCGTCCAGAAGCACAGACAACCACAGCTGACACAACCCCCTTCACCCCACACTTCTCTTTCAGGCTAGAGCTAAAATCGATACAGGCGTCTCTGTGTTTTAAAAGCCACTCAGAGGCAGACGATCACCTCTGTCCCAAAGGCTGATCTCTCAGCTTAAGGCCTTGATTGGCATCCAGACGATGCGAGGCGGTGACCCACAGCTGTCCCATTAGCAGAGGGTTAATACTGAGATTGATACTGAGCAAATAAAGGAACTAGGTGTGGGGGCATTTTGATAGACTACCTCTCCCCTTTCTGACCCAGAGTCAGACTTCAGCTGGATTTTGGCTTTTAGGGAGTGGCAGATCCTCATCTCTGACTTCAATATTAGTGTTCGTGGATCTTCCACAAAATTTATTTGGCTCATGCAGTTGTTGCCTGTGTGTCTGCTTCATTTTTGCATGTGTGCATGCCTTCATGTGCCCGAGTGTGAGGGTGCGCATGTGCACGTCTGCGCGCCCGCCGTTGAATTTCAAACAAGCAAAGCTTCCTGTGGAACTTCTGCTGCAGTGAGGAGATTTTGAAAGGCGGTGGAATATTTGAGTCATCGATGTAACTGAAACTGAAAATAACCCCCATTCTCCTCCTTCCCTCCCTTTTCTCCCCCCCCTTCTCCCGTTCCCTCCTC
>NW_005187415.1:3726206-3728862 GCF_000239375.1 Pundamilia nyererei
TTTTTTTTTTCTTTTTTTTTTCTTGGGGAGTATGAAGCCTGGCAGCTCCCTCAGGCCTGCTCTGAGTCACGTCATAATTGATCTTTCTAGAAATTGTGGTAGCTAGCCGTGTAAAGTCTAAATCCGTGCAAGATGTGCAGCTTTTTAAAGATACTGCAGTCGTGCATTTGGCTGTCTTTATAAACTCTTTCCCTCCTCGTGGATGGTAAGAAACAGATGAAGGGGAATGGAAGGCATTTGGCAAAGCTTAATGCAGGAACAGCTTCGTATAAAAGTCATCTCAGAAATGAGGAGAAGTGGAGAACAGTGCAACGTTTAGTGTCTCTCACAGCAGGCTGGTTGCAAGGCTTTGAACGCTCCTCGCTCCTCGCTGTATTAGTAATACTCAAATTAGCACCGTGCCAAATTCCACACAACAGTGGAGACCTGGGGCCTGTGTGGCTGGAGCTTTGGTGGCTGAATGCGTGTGTGACTTTCCCTTCAGCATGATTCATCGCAGAGAAAGTGGCATCTCATTGGGAGTTTTAGTGATGGCGGTCAACGTATTAATCTGGGAAAATGTTCCATTTTGAAATCAAAGAAGAATTGGTGACCCGGACCCTGCCCCACCCTTCCTCGATCACCACCTCCTTCCCTTTAGAAATGCGAACACTTGCACTGAGTAGATTGATAGATTCGTGTCATCGAATCAAGCTATTGTCTTTCAAGTTGTCTTCACTCCTGTAAAATGTAATTAAGCAGAACAAGGTCGAAGGTTTTTTTTTTTTTTTTTTTTCTTTTTAATTCCACTTTTTCCTGGGTAGATGCAGCAGCGGTGTGGGAAATGAGGAGTGGAAATATTAAACGATGTCTTCAAGTCTCACTTCAGTAGGTTGGTGGAGTCAAATTTTTGAATGACTGTCACAGAGAATTAAAAGGCGGGGGGGGGGCGACAGTCTTTGACTGCTGAGCGTTATCGACTGACTGTCCTGGACTAGGGTAGGAAAACAGACAGAAATGTGATGTTTCCTGTTTAAATGAGATGCTATGCAATATGATTAGCCTTGACAGGTCAAGACAGTTAATAGAGTTCTGTTGCAGACTACCCTGGAATGCTTGCAACCACACACACACTCAGAGCATGTCACTTTGGCTGAGGGGGATCCAATGTCAGAGCAGGTAATTTAGCTTTCTTCAACGGTCATCATCAGCAGCCGCGAAGCCGTCATCATCACCATTTTATCTTGGATAAATACAAAACACTTTGCGCATGTGTGTGAACTGACAGGGTTAGGATTGCTGTGTGATCGCTGCCGTGAGATCGCTGCAGTCTGTTGGAACAAGTGACATTTCTGTTAGCCCGTGTCAGGCTGCCATGCACTTTGTGTAAAGACAAGAGCGCTGACTTTGCATGGCAGCCACCTCCTCACACCGCAGGACGCTAATATTCCGATCAAAAGCTCGTTCTCGGCTGCTGGTTGACTCATTTGACACTCCTGATAAATGCCTTTATATTGATACTTTTCACACTATGATTATCATCATCATGTTTTTCTTGTTTGTTTGTTTTTTTTAATTGGACACCTGAACGATGATCCCTGAGCCACTTGTGCGTGTTCCCTCCCAGCTCGTCCTTCTAGACAATAAAGGAAGTCCTTGTCCGGTAGTTTAGAAGGTCAAACTGCAAACGAGGCTTTCAGACGCCCAAGGAAAATTTCAATCAGAGCCCTTTTGTAATAACATTCATTGTACTATTTTCCTCTCTCCGTGTGTGTCCCTCTCACTCTCTCTGCAGCGTAATTCCCCTGGTTTTGCGTCTATAAATATGGACAGGGAAGATGTATAATTTCTAATGAGAAAATATATCCCTTTGGATTGAAAGGCAGGGGCTCTTCCACACGCTGCTGTTTGTTAGGAGGAGAGATGATACCTCAGGCTGTTTTGGCAGCGAGGGGGGGTGGGGGGAGTTGGAGGAGTCTGGCTAGGTCATTGCACATTTACAAATTAGCATTTCAATCATGCAGGTACATGACCAGTCGAGCAGAAAATATACATGTTTTTCTAATACAAGCCCCCAAAAATAAACAAAACACCAGCCGTGTTAGCGGAATTGCTGTGCATCATCCCTTTTCCTTTTTTTCTAGTCTGAGGCTACAATTACAGGTGCCTCGCCCGCTTGCGTGGCCCCTTCAAGTGTTAACTCACAAACTTGTGCCATTGTGTAATAATGGCCATTAGGAGATGGATACACAATCTGTATTCATCTTGTGGTGTTTATTTGGTGGGAATGATGTGACATTTGAATAACTGTATGATCTCTATGATGGGCATTCTAATAAGCCTGGGCAAACACCTTTCGTCTCTCTCTCCTCCCTGTTTCTCTCCGTCTCGGGGGCATTAATATTAAAAAGCACTGAGCTTTAGAAATACAGCACTGGTGTGATTGTTCAATCCGCTCCCTGCCTTACCTGTGACTCATGATGTAGTTATGTGCAAATGAGAATCTCCATACTGCCCTGTTTGACCTCTGTGTTATATTTTCATGTTCTCAACTATTTTAGAATTCTTGTGTATGGAGCTTTGTTACAGCTGACATGCATACATGCATATTCCTTCCTGGTAGCTGTGTGTGTGTGTGTGTGTGTGTGTGTGTGTGTGTGTGTGTGTGTGTGTGTGT
>NW_005187415.1:3728927-3735475 GCF_000239375.1 Pundamilia nyererei
TGCAATTTCTAGTTGCGTCCTGTAGGACCCATTTTCTGTGACAAAAATGGAGGTGTTTATATACTCAGTTTTACATACAGATCGACCCCCTCCCACCACCACCCACCCACCCCTAGCCTTGCACAGCTCTGGTGCAGCTCCAGCTCTCTCCAGGCACTGTGCTGCTCGGTCCCTGTGTGGCGCAGCCACTGAAGACTCGGTGACAAATGGCAATTATATTTGTGTGTTCTTCATGAATCCATCAAACACTGGCCTTTTAAAAATTCTCCCCAGATATTTGAGGCTGTCAGCTACTAGTAGCTGGGACCAAATTGGGATGCTGCTTAGACAGTCAAGAACCACTCACCCCCTAGTTTCCCCTGTGATGTGTGTGACAGCGTGTGTAGGGGAATACCATGTTTTATTCAACTACAAATGTACACTCTCAACAGTTGTTGATGTGCTAGAAATAGGGCAGTTACAAGTCCAATTTGAAGTGTGTGTGTGTGTGTGTGTGTGTGTGTGTGCTTGTATTTAAACTTTGTTTGGAGGGAAGAACTGGACATACAGCCTATTAAAGTGTGCATGTGGATCTCTTAGGACACCTTCGGATGCTTTGCTGCAATGTTGTAACAAATGCACAACTTGTACGTTCTTTTCAAACTTCATGGGATTTGTTTCCTGCTGTGTTAGCGGAGCGGTGTATTAGCGGTGAGCCTGTGTTGCTCTGTCAGGATTTATCAGCAGACTCAGCTTACATTTGTATCCTTGGATGTGGAATCAAAGCGTGGGTTCAGAAACGTCACAACAGCATCGCATTACCTTGAAATGCTAAAAGCTGAATATTGTGTGAAAGAAGTTGAATGCACACTGGATGGTTTGCACTTCAATAGGGTTCACAGGAGTTGACTTGATAAACGATGGCTCTTTCCTCAGTCTGTTGTGTTGTATTGTGTGTTTACAGTGCACGCCAAGCTGAATGGTGTGTAGGAGGTAGTAGATAATATGCTTTAGAGTTTACTTTTGCTGTAAGTCACACGCACTGAAAGTTTCTGATTCCAGAGTAGCACAAATTCAAACGTAGTGTATTTCTGCGTTTCCTCATTATCTCTTCATTTGTCTCATGTGACTGTACAAGTCTGTCACTGCCATCTCTGACAGTACCACCATTATTATGATCAATGATTATGAATATTGCTCCATCGCGTCCATTAATCTCGGCCACCGCGTTCATCAGGATAAAAATAACGACTGCAACTGTGCAAAGACTATTCAGGAACCTGCCACTGAAGAGCACAACCCCCTCAGACTAAATGTTATATTTCTCCACAGTGTGTCAGAAACCCAAATCGCCTCTAATATACTTTTTTTTTTTTTTTTTTTTTTTTTTTATATGGTGGTTTCTTAATAGCTATTTATATTTTGCCAAATTGAAAGCTTTGCTTTCTCAAAAGGAAAAGGTAATTATGCCCGCCAGTGCAGTTTGTGCGTGAATGTGTGTTTATATGTGCAAGTCCATGTGGCTACTTTGCTTAAACAAGACACATGGCAAACTCCACTGGAGTTCTCTGTTCTCTGACTACATACTCAGACAGGTAGATTACTATGAATCTGCAGTGATACAGTGGGCAAACCGGGGTTTCCCCATTAATCTAGTTGTCAGCTGTCAATAAATCTTGATGTATACAAGGAGTTAATCAGTTAGGAACAAACTGAGGCCAGTGTGAATGGTAAGGCTGTGTTTCTGATTAAGTTTCTGGATGTGTTTTTAGATTAGATAGTGATTTTGGATTCATCAAATTTGAATGTTTGCAGTCTGGTTTGTGATGCTTGCAGATTAAAATAGTTGGTTAATGAGCTGCTTTGTGAAAGTCGGGGGGAAAAAAGCACCCAAAGAAAAAAGATTGACTGCTGTGTGACTGTCACTTAAGCAGATTAAGATAACTGTGACATGATACTGTTTTCACAGATTATGAGTGATTCAACACTTCGCTGTCTTTGTTAGCGTAGCACTATCCACCCACGATAATACCAAAAAAAGGAGGGGGGTGGGCAGGCACTGGCGCGTAATAGGTGCAACGGGGACATCAGCATCACACATTAGCTAAATTAATAATTGCAATTTATGTATGGAAATGTATGTTAAAGAAATCTAACAGGTCTTATAATACACAGGCAGACTCTGGTTTAAAGGAAAACATCTTGGTGGGAAGGTGAAGTCACCATCTTGGCCACCCAAGTGAGTACTGGTGTCTTGATGTGCTGCAGACCTGACTCGCTGTGTTTTCTAGCCTTCTTCCTGAAAATATTTTTTTTTTAAAAAAAGACACAGTGGAATAAAATACAGGATACATATATTAAAATGAGTGAAAAATGTAGCAAGTTACAGCTGTCAGGGGTAAAGCTGGAAAAAACAGCAACAAATGTAGCCCCTGCTCCGAGCCTCCTTGTTAGGCTTCAGTCTCTTCCCCCCACATTGTCATGGGCAGACTGCAAGGCTTTTGTCTTTTTGGAGAAGAAAATCCATCAACCTGGTCTTAAATCACTGCATAATGAATTCTATCGTGCGCTACCCAGTTGTCTAATTCAAATTGCATGGAATCCTGATCCCTCAAGTCTATATTTGTTTATCGAGGCAGCATGCAGAAGCCCGAATGAGGGGAAGGCGAAACCCAGAGTGTGTATTTAATTGCTTTGTTTTACATCCACATTCACGTCCGGCCTCTCCCAGGGTGATGTGTTGTTAAAAAGCGCAAGGCCCGATTCCCACACTCTCTCCGACTCTTGTTAACCGTAATTGCACTTGTTGGTGAGCTGACAGAAAGAAAATAGAGATGGAAAGAAATTACCAGAGTCACATTAAATTTTATGTTTGCATCCACTTTGGAAACTTGTTGATTTTATTTATTTATATATAGATATATTTTTGGACAGCTGTGTAACTGTTAAACAGCCCTGCATGTTAAACATCCTTAAGCAGTAGCTGAATAAGGCAGAATTCAAGTTTGGTTGTCAAGATGTTATATTTTCAATGTATATAAAGAAAGTATTACATTGAGGGGGGGAAAAGAATAAGTAGGGTTCACACAGACAAACTCAAAAAAAAAAAAAAGAGAGAGATGAATAATTCACAAAATCTTGCTGCAAGTGCACATGCAAAGTGGCTCTGATGTGGAGCGAAGGTAATGTAGGAGTAGCTCCCAGTAGAGCTGAATGTGCAGGTGCTCTTCTCAGGGAAATGCCACCGCCTTTGCTCACTCGTATCCTTCCTCTTCTCTCTTATCAGACAGGTCGCTGTCTCCCGACTTTCTGCGGCTGTCACGCGTGCTCTTAGAAAGGCTCGTCGAGGCCATCTCGGAGCTTTCACAGGAGAGGAGATCATTACTATTGTAGACAGCAGCCATTTTGTATATGTACACTATCACAAGCTGTCTTTCTCTTTTTACTGTATTAATCTCTCTCGCACTGTCTAAACTCACCGAGGTACGGCTCCAACGACTGTCTCGTCTGCCTGCAGCGGGGGCTTTTGTGATCCTGTCACATATAAAGTTCGCCGCTCCTCTCTTTTTGATTCCAAGTTGAAATGTTTGCCGTGTGATCGATTTTTATCATGTTAGGGAATGGTGGCACGGTTTGCTGAGAGTGATTTAGCTTAGAATGGCGTGTCTCCATTACTGTAGTTGCTTTGTAAGAAGTGAAACTCGCAGGCTACGGTGACTTTATAAGCGAATAAAATATATGAAGTGCAAGGTGCCGAGATTGCAAGTTCTCTAACAGCAAAAATGAAGTTAGGTAAAAGGGATTTCAGAAGCATTAAAAAAAACCTGGAAAACATAAGTTATTAAAGTAAACTAATACATCTCTCTTATTTTGTAGTTTTGTTTTCTTTCTTTCATCCTCTACATTCAGCTTAAAAATACACTTAAAAAGGGACACTCTGAAAACACATCATATCTCAGTGGGGAAAAAAAATCATGCCGGGTATCTGTGCCGATATGGTCTGGGTAATGTGTTGGGAATGAAAGGATGCTTATTATAATTGTAAACCCACAGAGGGCTGAATTCAAAGACACCAAAAGCAAAGTGAAAAATGATGCAGCATGCTAGTCCATGGACTGAAACATGATGTCTCAGAGGTGTTCTTTGGATTTAGGTCAGGTGAGCGTGGGGAACCAGTCAATGGTATCTATTCCTTTATCCTCCATGAACTGCCTCCATGCCCTCACCACATGAGGTGTGGCATTGTTGTGCATCAGAAGGACCTCAAGATCCACTGCACCAGTCTGACAGTGGCTCCAAGGAATTTTTCCTTATAGCTGGTGTCAGTCAGGTGCCGTTGCCTAGCCTGTAGAGGTCCGTGCCTCCGTGGATATGCCTCCCAAGATGATCACTGACCCCCACCAAACTGGTCATGCTGAAAGATGTTACAGGCACCGTAATGTTCTCCACAGCTTCTCCAGAGCCTTTCGTGTCTCGCGTATAGGTCACCAATGCCAATTCTGGTATTCTATGGCAAATGCCAGTTGGGCTCCACAGTGCTGGGCAGTGAGCACAGGACCAAGCAATGAGCTCAAGGTCCACTAAAGGACATCGAGCTGGTGATGGATTAAAAGCCTTCTACGGCCTTGTTCAGCTCTCCTACGGTAACCACCTGTCTCCTGGAATCTTCTCCATGCTTTTGAGACTGTGCTGGGAGACACAGCAACTTTCTGGCCATGGCACGTATTGATGTGGACTACCTGTATGGTAGTAACTTCTGTATCGCCTTATTCTGCCAGCAGTGACACTGACCAAATGCAAAACTAGTAGAAAAAACCACCAGAAAAGATGAGGAGCGAAAAATGTCAGTGGCCTCCAAACCATTCCAACTTTGTGGTTGTCCCATTGCTGCCCATCGAGTGCACCTATCAGCAGCTAAAACTGATTGACAACCCCCTCTGTTCTTAATTGACCAGATCAACTGACTTGATGCTTTGCTCTGATTAAGAAATGTTCCTTCAGTCTCTAGAGAAAGTGTATATTTGCAATTTCAAGCAGTGTGTTTTTGTTTTATATTAAAAGCCTTAGCTTGCAGATGATTTTGATGAATCAAATATACTACAACTTTCATCACCTTACACTGACCATGAAGTACTTTAATTGTACTAAATCCACACACCCAGCTCTTTACTTAAAAACAGTAGAACTAATATCTTTTCTCTTCTGACCAGCTCAACCCCAGTCTGAGTCTAAGCCAGTGCCCACGGAAACTGCTGAAGAAGACACTGCCAAGGATCAAAATGGCTTTCACCATAGCACTGCTGGCACACCCGTGCTGAGTAACGGTAACGGAATCCACCCCGGCGGATCACAGGCCACGCGGACGTGTTCCTGCGGTGCAACCATCAGCACGAACGCCACGGGCGGGTCACGTCCTGGTTCGGGGGCAGCGACTGCTACTCCAATGACAGAGCAGCCCAGAAAGCAACCATCCACGCCTGTGTCGCAGAGGATGCAGAGAAAATTGCGGTCCAGCCTGTCAGTGAACAGCGACAGCAGCCGACGCAGCAAAGGGAGTTCAACAGGGTCGCAGAAACCTCCTTTACCTGAAGGTAACGCCTCCATACTCAAGTTAGTGACACACTGCTGCACTTTTTTTAACCAATACTAACATTTCTGAAACTTTACTGCTTGTATGCTTCTTCCCCTCTTATCTTACCTTGTTATGTAGCAGGAATGGTTTAAGCTGCATGGTTCAATGAAGAACGTTATAGAGAACCCCCACCCTTAAATAAAAAAGCACACCAATCATTATACCAATTTATAAAATCACGAGTTCAGAAACAATTAAAAAGGAATTTTCTGTACTGCCCACTTCCAGGAAACTGTAAATGTCCTCTCTGACCTGGTTTAGGTTTAGACTTGTGATGGAGTATCCCCTAATCTGTAGTCTCACCATCAAACAAAATGGGCGTATTCTTCGCAGGTGCTCATGAAATAATACCTAACAAGATATTGATAATACATTCTTGCCTCCTCTCACCTTTTAATGATGGTGGTGCATGACCTCTCATATTTATCACTCCCGTCAAGCAAATGCCGTCTCATCTCGCCCCTGTGGCTTTTATTTTCTTTAACAACAAGCCTGAGAGTCCATTTGCCATGCAGGGAAGCCGTCACTTTGTCAGGTGCAATGCTGAGGTGAGTCCAGTAATGAAGGCGGCTGCCCGGTCCTTTTCCATTGTGGAGATAGGTGTGACCGTCTAACGAGGCCGGAGAGCACGGGGTGCCCATTAAGTCATAACCAGCCTCCTCCGGGCCCCTCACGGCCCCTCACACCTCTCTGGGACCTTTTTGGCTCTCCCTACATCCCGTCAGCAGCACCATGGCCCTCATTAACAGGGCCCCATCCACCCCCACCCTCGACCCTTTCTCCAGCTACTGTACTTTGTGGACTTCCATGTGTTCTATCTTTCTGTAGCTCATAGAATATCAGTGTTTAGGCTTATTTTTGTTCAAGTAGATAGGCAATTCCTGCTTTATTCATCCAACATGGCCTTTGCAGATTTACTGTTTTTATGTGAGGATTT
>NW_005187415.1:3735515-3742784 GCF_000239375.1 Pundamilia nyererei
AAAAAAAAAAACAAGATTCATAGTGGTCAGGTAGAGATGTAAGAGCAAAGTGGTCCTTTTCATTTGTCTGTACGTGAAATATGTGCCCAGATTGATGAAGGCACTCACGCACATGCACAGCACCGTGCAGGTAAAGGTGCGATCCATCCGCCAAGAGATATTCTAGACGCATCATGTTTTCAACATCTTAATTGGTAAAGAACAAAAGCAAGAGAGTGGGCAGGGAGTTAAAAAAAACAAAAAAACAAAAACAGCTGCTCAACAAGTCTCATTATGGCTTTTGTGTTGCTTATTTGCAGGCGTGAGAGCTCTCAGAATCAATATGTTCGCTCTCAACTATTTATTTCCCCCCGGAAAAGAGCCAAGCTGTTGTGTTTGAATGTTTACACGGATTAACATAATCTGTTTGCCTGTGAAATTAGCCTCCTAAACAGCCCCCCGAACACAGGAAATAAAAGGCGTAAGCTAGCAGGAACTAGCTCTGGGGATTCTGTTGCTCTCTGTGTTTCTTGGCACGCGCCGTTGGCACCGTAGCCAATCTGTGATAACAGCTTTTGAGGAGTCATTTAGCACGCTGCTTTTGTTTAGCGAGGTGGGGTGTCTCGACTCTTGTCATCGGGTTTATGTTTCTATTTTTTTGTGAACTGTGTGTAATCGGTTAACGTCTCCAAGCCGCTTCAGCCGCTTCATTTAGAGATTTCATGCCAGGGTTGTGAGCGCATTGTTAAAAACTTCCCTAAGCTATAAACTTGAAAGTGTTTGCGTGTGTTTTTGTAAGCTGTAGTCCTCTACCTTTGACTTTTTTTACCCCCCTCAGTCATGCATTAATAAACAGACCTGCTTTTACGTGCATGTGGTGGACTATCCGGCCCACATCCTCTGCCTCCTTTACCCAAGTGTGCCTTCTGTGCATTCGCGTGGCCACCAAGGCTTTGTCTGATCACTCTTTCTCTCTCTCTCCGCCTCCTGACTGCCCGGCTCTCTTGCCCTCTCGCTTGCCTCTTTGTGAGTTTGAATGTTTTGCACAGCTTGCCGCTCTGAGGCCCATCCAGCTTGTTTTGTGTCATGCCGCTCCCCTTTTTTTGATGTCAGCTTTCCAGATGTCTCATACTATTTCCTCAGAGGCGCCGGGCGCTGTTTTTTTGGCCCTGCAAACTCTGGGCTTCATCTCCGCTCACTGACATTAAACAGCAACATTGTCAGTGTATGCTGCTCTTGTCTGTCTGTTGCTTGGTTTCACTCTGTCTCTGTCTGCCTCTCTGTCTCTCTCTGTTTTTCATGGAGATGTGCCTTGCGTCCAGCTCTCTTGTGTACAGTATATGACCCCCACCACTTTTCCCTTCCTCCTTGCTGGCTTCTATAAGATACAGACTAATCGCTGGTGCTGAATTATACATCCAAGTGAATAGCTGAGCTGGCTGGCCACTGCCTAATGCCTATGTACTGTGTTTGTATCGTATTCACAGTCTGCTGTTACATTCCGAATGCTGGCATGGCTATACCCTCTGGGTCCTTCAGAGTTTGTTAGGTTGAACTTTGAAGCTGTGGCCGAGCAGTGTTTATTGCTCTCACTGGCATTTTGCAGAACTCGGATGGCAGTACACTTACAGCGCATGCCAGCATAAAAAAAAAAAAAGGTCTATGAAGCAAAACCACATTCTGGCCAGTAGCAGCTTACTGCATGTCCACCCCACATGTTTAATACTGAAAGATTTATTCTCATGCATCTTCCATTACTGCCAGTGTTATGGCCTCAGATAAGGATAATAAGATGCATTCGAACTTCAGGCACCCTCACATGTACAGCCGCGCTTTCTCGTTTCATGTTCCCTTCTTTATCTTGTTTGTATCGCAGTCAGCTAGCGCTTCTGGTCAGCTCCGCAGCCCTTAGCAGTGCAAAATTAGGGGGGAGAAAAAAAAAAACCCTCTACTTTGATTAATCAAACATGAGCATTCAGAGGCCCTCAGCTTCCAATTCCGTCCTCCACACTCTCCTCCTTTCGCTTTCCCTCTAACCCAATCAGTAACAGCCCCTTCTGACAGCTCAAGATGGGCTGATGAAAGTTATGCAAATGAGCCCTGTTTGTAATGCTATTTTTCTGCATCCATCCACATCATGTCTTTTTAACACTCCAAAGCAGGGGCGCTGCGCTGGCCTTGGTTCAGAAAGGAGACAGCTGCAAGGAGTGTCTGCCAGGTGCACTTACAGAAGGATGTTCAGTATGGTTTAGTGAGTTGGATGCAACGACCAGAGGTTTTAGTGTGGGGAAGGTTGACCAAGGATAACATATAGGCATGGCTAAACAATCATTGATCTGTGTTCAACCTCACCTGGACAGTTTTATTTTGGATTTTCTTCTTCTTTTCTTTTTTGGAAGAAAGTAATTCCAGCTCTAATTAAAAGACAAGTTTTAGTTCATTTCAGATCAGGAAACAAGACCACCTCTCCTGTATTGTATACTTGTTGACAACATGTTCTTCAAATGTGTGGATGAGATAATCAGATAGCAACAAATCAGACAGTAATCAAGTCGGAGCTACAATGTTGTTTTTAACCTGCTGCCTTCCTTACCCAGCTTGCTCAGTCGCATCGACTGCCTCTTAGAGCTGCTCCAGGTACAAGAGCTCCTCAGATCATTTCAAGCACTTCAGAGAATTTCAGGGATTCTAACACGACTATATGCTCAAAACTAATGACAATAACTGACGGGTTTGATCAGAGATTTGAACATTCTGGGGATACTCTGACAGAGTCTTTGGTTTGAGACACTGCCAAATATTATGTTCTGTCAATAAGTTTAAATTACCTTCACTAGATCTCTTACATACAAACAAACTGTCACTGTGAACTGTACAGTGAAACATGTAACTCATTTGGCCTTGACACTTACATGTCAAAATGACACTCATGATTTTTAATGGACACATTAGTAAGTTGAAGTTGAAGACTGCTGAGGCTGCTGTTGAACAGTGAGCCGAAAGTTTCCACCGGCCACGTAAAGAGTTCCTGCGAGGTGGTTAAATGTTAATCAGAGGTGCTGGCATTGGAAGCATTAATTCACCTAGTTGCCAGGCAGGGACTCTTGGACTCTTGCTAATCATCTTTGTTTGATCAGCCCAGCAGTTTGCATGATAATGCCACAATTGCTTAGCAATTCTCTTAATCAAAACTGCAGAGGAAAATTGATTTCTTTGGATGTTTTCTTTTATTTCTGTTTGCCATATGCGTATTGTGTTCCACCTGTCAGCCTGCTGAGCATGCATCACTCACTTACTCTCTATACACAGTTTTCCCCACCACAGTTGGAAATATTTATGCTTTAATTTTAGTTTTTTAGTTTTTTCCTTATCTTTGTGTGTGATTTGTGACTGATTTATTTGTCACCCCCGCTTGGACCCAGACTGCTGCGTTCACTGCATCTTGGCCTGCCTTTTCTGTGAGTTCCTGACGCTTTGCAACATGGTGGTGGCCCAGGCCTCATGCGGCGCATGCACATCAGAGGTTTGCTGCTGCTGCTGCTGCACCGACGATCTGGGCGACGACTGCAACTGCCCTTGTGACATGGACTGTGGCATAATGGATGCTTGCTGCGAGTCCTCAGATTGCCTGGAAATCTGCATGGAGTGCTGCGGCATCTGCTTCCCCACATAGACAGGCCCGTGTTGGTGTGGACCAGGGCGATAAGCAAGACCCCGAATGAAAGTATTAGAAGGAAACTGCTGCTGCTGCTGCTACTTTAGAATTCTGCAAAGGATAGAGGAGAAAGTGTGCACGGTGGTTGGCATATGTTTTCGTGAAGGTCCTATTTTTTGTGTGCCTGACTTTTCAGTATGTGCAAACTAGCCTGGTTTGTACAGCATGCTTTGAAAGATGGATTTCAACACTGGGCTTCTCCATCTAAACCATCCAGATATATGAACTCGTCAGTTAAATCTTCAGTGTATTGTAAGTATTCCATCTGTTGCTAAAAGCAGTATAGTAGAGATTCGATTGTTACATCAGGAATGCTGTCTAATTGTATCACATCTTGCCTCTTTTTAGTCATTTTGGTGACCGACATGTTGCATTTACAAAATAACATTTATTCTGTTTTCATTTTAAATACTTTGTTTTTTTTTATTATCAGAAACTTAGGTTTGCAGTCTTTACAACACTGTAAAAACTTTATGTGATGGTTCATACATTCTTCATTGCATACTGTATTTCGGCGAGACAGACTTCTATATAGACATATCTACTGTAGTACTGTAGAACAGTTGAAACTGGTGAAATGTTTAAGGTGAATCAGGACTTCCCATTATCTGCTACTTTCTGCCACTGAAGGTAAGGGTGACATTACATTTTTATTTTAAGCATTTTGTAAATGCTGGAAACGTTTATTATTTTATACAGAGGGTCGTAATTGTCTGCAATATTTTACCAGGTGTTTTAATGGTTGGGATGGATTATTTCACTAAAAAGTGTCATCTCACACCTGATTTGGCAGTGTTTGAAGCCTTGGGTTTACTGGAAATACAGTGCAGTTACTTGCATTTTTTTATATCAAGAAGCTCTTAATAATCTCCAATAAGATGTACAATGCGTTTAGCTTTTATTTCTATGAGAGTCCTCCTCTAATGTTAGCTGTCAATGAATAGGCTTAGCCAGCCTTTTATTTGATGCTATTTTGCATTCATACTGTGGAAGTATGACTTGTTGAACTGCACTCTGTTCATGAGGTCTGTGATAAGAAATTAAAAATGGTGACCCTAGTTGCCACTTAAGCCGCTTTTGGGTATCAAGCCCAGAGACTGGGGGGGAAAAAAAATGTTATCATGAACTGTCATTTTTTTTAGAAATTGTAAACCAAAGCAGGGTAAAAGCAGTTTCCTTCTCTCTCTTTTTTTCTCGTCCTTAATTCTGTGTATCTCGAGATGAGTTTGTAGTGAATCACCAGCAGAGTCATTTTCTTGTCTTGGAGATCCACTTTGATGTTGTTTAAGTGGTGATGCTTAAAGCTGGCCCTCATTAGCACTGCTTACTAAATGGTAACAAAAAATAAAAAATGGTCCCTTCCTAATGGCATCAAAGATAATGTGCTGTCATGTACGGCTCGTCTTAATGGCACACTGTTATGTGTATAAAGAGGCTGGATGGGCACCTCTTCAGTAGATAATGTGCAGAAAGTAAACCTCATTTTCATGTTTATGATTAACTCAAAGCAGGAGTTTGTTACAGGCTAAGGAGTGTCAAGAAAACACTATATAGATAATGTGAAGAATTTATCTTTAAATTAAAAAAAAAAAGTATACAGTATGTAGTCGTCGTCTTGCACAATACTGTTATGCTTTATGTTGTGCTTTTTTCCTTGATTCTTTCCATTTCCATCTGGATACATCAGCTCATTTAATTGTCTTCCAATACCTTGAATTTCAATGAAAGTTGTTTTGTTTTTTTTTTTAAATAAAACTTTACTTAAAATGATGATTGTTTTGATCTTCTTTTTCTAAAAAACACGACTTTTATGTGCGCCAGCTCTTTATCATATTCCAGTTGTGCAACATGTGACGAACAGGTCTGCCTTCATTTCACATGTTTGAGTCTTTTGTAAAGGCGTGTTTGGCACATTGTTCTGACTCACCACCCATTTCCTCATATTTTGCGTCCAAGGAGCCAGACATTCTTGTAATTAAAAAAAATAAAAATAAATAGTGGTCCTGGGCAATAGTTTTCCAGTTTTTTAGGACATTGGTTGGTTTTTCACTCCTTTCCAGTCCAGTCCTTGGACTTGACCATTTTCAGAGGTATGTTTTTTTTTTGTTTTGTTTTTTTTAAGCCACTCGGCACTGACCTATGAATCATTCAAGCATAAAAAATAGACCAACTCAAGGGATGAATCAGTGGTGTGTCAACACTAAATGGAGAACTAGCCGAAGAGCTTGCCAAAAAACTAGCCAAGTTACCAATGTCTAACTGTTAAGCTAGTGTCACTTTTTTTTTTTTTTTTTTTACTATTATCAGAAATTTTACAAAGGAAAATCCCCAGCTGTCCTCAACTGACATAGTCCACAGATAAATACCACACAATGAACACCAAACCAACTCAGCTCTGGTTTCTGCTGCAGCAGATGTCTTAAGTAACACTTGTCCTATTGACACGCACAAACTGACTTGGGGAAATCAATTTCAGCTACAATATTGTTGCTGGTGGTGACTGTGCATGTTTCAAATGTGGTTTAAAGTTCGTCCCCTGTACTGTAATGTAACTGCAGCCAAAAACTTCCTCCAGAGGACTTTATTCCACATGGCCATGTCTTTGCCTGTAAAATCACTGGAAAGCAAAAGTGCGCTTACCAAGGAGGTTAATATTTACGTCTTTTTCTGAGTGTAGATTCAAAGCACAATGCAAAGGTTACCTGTAGATCTTGTGACTGAACACTGGGGACTTCCTTTTTAGATCAGGTGACCTTTAGATTTTACTGGTGTGGCTAGTTTTGGACAAATTGTGAACCTAAAATCAGGGCCACTTGCATGATTCATTCAAATAATTTGGCAATTTTGTGTTTGTTTTTAAAGCATTTACCATATCACAGACATTCACAATCTGCTTTTTCAAGGGTTTAGAGAGCTACATTTAACTTGAACAGACTGTAGCATTTTAGAAATGAACACTTTCTAAGGAGCTCCCATTTACTGAAACCCATTTTTGAAATGGTTTCAGTTTAATTCTTTGAAATTTTGATAAACGGAACAGTGGATAACTTTTTCCATGTGACCAAATATAACACATTTTAATGATTAAAATAAATAAAAACACAATGTATTTTAATCATTAAAATGTGTTATATTTATTTGTATACAGTTTTGTGTTGTTAAATTGTATTGAAAATTTAATTATTAAGTGCAAAATCACAACATTAGTTGCATCAAGGTGCTTTATATTATAAGGTAAAGGATGGGTACCGGTAATGACACCGGTTCTGACATAAACTGTAGTAACCAGACCGAAAAGCAGCGCACATTTCGGTGCTTTTTTTCCTGAGCTGTGATACACTTTGGATTCTAGCCAATCATTTTACCTTTCCAAGGATAGTAATTGGGCCCAGGTACGTACGTTCTTTTAGAGCAGAGCTACAGATTAAAAATGCCCAAGGTGAAGCGGTCAAAAGTCTGGCTGTACTTCACAGTAAAAGATGCAAACTCAGCAGCCTGCAACAAGTGCTTTAAGGTGATACTGTGTAAAGGAGGTAACACCTCGAATCTGATGAAACACCTGGCGACACATTTTT
>NW_005187415.1:3743639-3752958 GCF_000239375.1 Pundamilia nyererei
TCAGGGTCACCTGATCCAGGCCTGACTACATGCTAGTCAGATATGTTCCAACAACAATAACAACAGATTCCATTAGATAAATGTTTTAATTAGTCCAGCCAGTCATTATGCGTTTTCCTTTTCCTTGTGGAATGACTAGAAGCTGAAACAACGTGTGAGTTTTGTGGTGGCCACATTGGTTACCCTCTGCCCTTTACCCTCTCTGTGTCGCACAGTCTTTCCCCTCTGGTCTTTTCTCTATTAGTGAGGGTGCCAGCCTGGGAACAGCATTACAGCGTTAACATGGAAACATGGCCAACAACACTCAGCGAGGTCGCCGGGGAGCAGGGACCTCCTGCTGACTGGAATAGCAGTTTGACCTTCAGCCAACACCACCCCCTGTTAACCCCTCAATTAACCTCCACATCAGCCCCTCTGCTGGTAGAACAGAGAGGAAGAGACTCCCCTTTCAATTCTGTCTTTAGTTCCTTTTATCATTTTCTGCCTGGATACACCCTGGCCCCAGGAAATTACCATCTTATTTCACTAATGCGTTGGGGAAAATATTGCTATCCAGAAAGTCTGTAATCACGCAGGAGTTGTACTTTTTCTTTTCTTTTTTTCCACGTTTACAGAGAGGGTGAGAGGCTGGAAATATTAAAAACTCCAGGTAGAGTGCGCAGTGACCTTTTCAGACAGTCTTCCACCTTTCTACTCCTCTAATCAATCCCCCTCTGATCGCTCGCTGTGTGCTGGATTGTAATGTCACAATTAGGACTGCTCCATTGTTTCTGTTTGCCATCTGGGGAGAAATTCAGCACTTCTGTGATCTCAAGGTCATTTCTTTTACAGTATTAAATAAATTAGAATGAGGCTCTGGCCACCTCCTCTGTCTAGCCGTGTATTGAGCCATCCATCCATCCATCCCTTTTTTTTCTGCTCAATTGGGTGGGATACTCTTTCACTCAGAAAATGAAAGTCTCCTGCCCTCGGCCATGAGAACAAATTATTGCTTTTGCTGTTTCTGTATATGACGAGGTTGGGGGGAAAAAAACAGATGGGAACATTAATGGTGTTTTTGCTTGGTTCATTTTCATATCAGAGGTAGACCTGAGAGTTGAACACTGATAAGATATTAACCATTTTATAATTTTGAATAATATGACTAATTAAACTGGATGAGAAGGGGTGTCTTTATTCGACTTGTTTTTTTCCCCCCTAGGTGGAACATCAATTATTAAAAAAAGAAAGAAAACAGCAGAAAGTGTGGATACACGTGCTTCCCCCCACCCCCATGTTCTCTTGTCAACATATAGGATGCATAATAGGCATCATTACATGGCAGTTACCATTCGAGGTGATTAATTTGACCATATTTATAATATTGTGTTGTGTGCCATTAAAGGTAATCATACGGATAGAATAACTGTCAGCATGTGTAATTTTTTGCATCCTCAGTACATCAGAAAAATTACCTGCATTGTCACATTGTGGCATTTTTGGTAATGGATTCTAAAATCAATACAGCTATTCATTCACGTGACGTCACATCATTACAGGAACACCCACCTGCAGGGCAAAACAAAGCTATTCCCTGCTACATGGTTAATTCAGCTTGGATTATCTAGACAAAATACTTGATAGTTGCACTAATGAGCATTTTTAGGAAACTACTTTTAGAAGTATTGGTGTATTAGAAGGTTACTGCCATTAAAAACTTATATCTCACTTGTAAAGTTTTGAAGTGCTCTTGAGCAATAGTTTTTTCAGGGTTTCTGGAGGACATTGGCTGCTTTTTAAATCAGGTTTATCTGACAGTTTCCAGGGAAATGCTGTTGTGTCTCTTTAAGGAATTTAGCGCTGACCTATGGCCAGTGGTGGACTGGTAATCTCAAATGCGGGGCATTTTTCTCAGTGAGATGATGTGTTGATATACAGGTTACAGGACAGCCGCTGCGCACCGGCCCCTCAAAGCACTGACAGCAGCCCATTGGTTAATTTTTATTACCGACATCATCTGGTTTCCCGAAGATGGTGATGATGAGAGCAGTCAGCTTTCTTAAGAGCAAAAGAGCAAAAACAAAGTGTCCACTGTTTTTTGACAGCTAATACTTAGTTAAGTTTGTTCTAAACTTAACAATGTGGAAAGCATGTGGACCCAGTGAAATCATTTATGTGTACAAAGAAGAAGAACCACTCCCAGCACGGACTTGTGTACCTGCCCTGTGTCCTTTTACCCTCCTCCGCACTTGCGTCGAAGTTTGACCTCGCTGTTTATACTTGCGGCATGACATTAAAATAAAATGAGACGATCTTCAGAGGGCTGTGCAAGGAGGGAAAAAAAAAGAGAAGAGTTCAAGTAATGTCACTTTCAATTAATCTCCTCAGGTAGTGGCCCCATTAGCCCACTCACACATGGGCCTGGTTTACAATGCAAATAGGGTCATTACCTGAGGACTTTAATTGACTTTGACAAGAGGCCGAAGACGCCTGTGTTCACATGCCATGTGTTATTTGTTTGCTTGGTACTTCCCGCACACAAATTAGTTTTTCGTGTGGCTGCCAACAGCAAAAGTAACAAAATAATGAAAAATATATTTTTTTTAAATGCTCATTGAACTGAAAACGCTGCACACCAGTTAACTTTTCTTTACTATCAAAAACTTAAATTCAACACTGAGAAATGACAGCGAGCAGAGTTTCAGCACTGCGATGTGAATGATTTCCAAGTGAAAGATTAGTATTCTTTGTTCCCGTCTCGTCTTGGAGCAACAACGTGTGATCGCACTCATACCTTAAATATTTAAAGACCCCCTTTTGCTAAAGCTTTCCTGTGATACACGGGCCTCTGACTGCTTCTAATCTCCTTGTTACCTGGAGGCGTCACCGTGGTGATGCAAAGATCACATGTGGCAGTGAGATCATGAGATTTGAAACAAAATAACCCCCCCCCCCCCCAAAAAAAAAAAACAGGATGGGGCACGGTGAGGTTCAAAGTTTCTGTGCCCTGAGAAGATGCGACAGCAACATCTGCCTGGGAGAACGGAAGAATCAGACAGGAAGGGATGGAGAGGAAAACAAAAACCACAATGACATCAATCATTTTTTTTCTTCCTCAATATTGCAGAAAAAAACCCCTCTCCCCTTCCTCACATCCCCTCAAGATGTTGTGGCATCTTTTAGTGTTACATGCAAAACAAAAGGGATTTTTCCTCCTTTTTCAGGCTTTGGTGTCTGTTGTGTTTGTGTGCTTGTTTTAAAGGCAGTCTGTGTTTCATGGATGCCTGAGCAGGCTTTCCGAGAGGGTAAAAAAAAAACTCCACTTCCACGGACCTGTAAATAAGACATCGGCTTAACACTTTCAACTTTTCTATTTTCCTTTATACCTCTCTGTCTGAAGGCACCAGACCGTGGGAGAGGCAAATTGAGAGGGACGTGCGGATCGGGGATGGCTGTTTATTTGCTTGTACACACTTCTTGAGCTATAAATTAGATGTCACCATTGTTATATGTCATTTGCCGTTGCGGTTTCCCAGGCAGCACTTTTGATTGTTTGTTCTTAACATCACTTAAATGAGCGAGGACTCGCGTTTGGCCTCCGGTCATCTGGATCTGGCGAGTGATTGGCAGATTGTTTGGCAGGCCTGCTTGTTCTATTATCGTTTATGAGAGCGTTTACAACCGCGCACAAAGCAGGATTTGTTTATGATAAAAGCAGGTGCCCGAGCTGGTCTTTGGCTGATTTACAGAAATCAAGATGCTTTTTTTTAAAAAATTTTTTTATGATGTTTGGTTTTTGTGGATTTTCCAGCACTGCCTGTTGGAACAGTTCATCATAAAAACTCCAAATGACATAGAGTCCTTATTGTACATCAAACCCTTGTGTATTTTTCCACCAGAAATGCTTTAAATTGCACATATGAGAATAAAGGGAAATGTTCCCCCTGAATAAGGATGTTTATGGAGCTAATATATGTTTCTGTCTCCTCTTAACCCGGCTCAACCAAACCACCCCACCCAGACCCCACTAGCTTAATATGCAGGAAAAACAAACATAAATCAAGGTCTTAATAACACCAGCCTTTATGGCAAATGTATAGGACTCAACTTTCTGCTTGGAGCAGCCTCTTCACATTGAGTTAACATGACTGACAGGCAAAACCTCTCAAACATGCGTATACACAAAGACCACACACACACACACACACACACACACACACACACACACACACACCGGCATTTTGGATCTGAGATGCTTTCTATAAAACAGGAGGAAAAACCAGATCAAACAAACATGTTCAGATGAGGTTTTTTTTCCTTCTTTTTGTATAATTTACTCAGGCTGTGTCAGAGCTTTTGTTTTTTCCCTTCTCTATTCCCAAAGAAGCAAACAACATTAATCATTTCTCAGATCTGTTAAACTGTTTCCCAGTGACTCTATTGTTAGTCGTGTCTCTGCAAGCCCCCCCCAAACAAACAGCAACAATGCGGCGGGTGCTTAAACCCCAGATGTTTTGCCGCGGCATGTTTGTTTGCCTGTCGGGTGTCCTTAATTGTTTCATCTGCTACAAATAAACACATCACTTGTTGCATCTTTGTTTACACGCTGACAGTTTGTTTGTGATGATTTGTAGTGCGCGCTGCACATTAAGAGAAAGGTAACCAGGCGCCGGCGCATTTTTTTTTTTTTTTTTTTTTTGTACACACGCCGCAGGGGAAAGTTTACAGGTGTGCACTGGTAACACCTGCATGGATCCCCGTGTGGAACGTAACTTCTTATGCTGTAAATTAACATGTGCTCAATGTCAGCTTAACTGCTGCACTATATAATGAATTCCAGTACCCAGGAATGCATATCGCAGGATTTTTGTGCCCTTAGCTGAATCTCTAAAGGCTTGGCACCCCACACGCACTCAGAAACAATATACGATTTACAATCACCAGACTCGGATGATCTGAACTGTGTGATGGCATGTTGTTCTCCTTGAAGCAGCCATAAGAATATCAGTACATTTTGGTCATAAAGTTATAAGAATGGTCAGCAACACTACTCAGGTAGGCTGTGGTGTTTAAACGACGTTACTAAGAAGCTCAAAGTGAGCCAAGAAGACATCGTCATACCACCATCAGCCGAAACTCTTGATACAAGGAAGGATGGATGCTTCGTGTTGATTATACCAAATTCTGACCCAACCATTTGAAAGTTGAGACTCATCAAATCAGGTGAGATTTTTCCAATCTTCCACTGTCTGATTTTGCTGAGCCCTTACAACTTGTAGCCTCAGTTTCCCGTTCTTAGCTGATAATTATGGGATCTGATGTGGTCTTCTGCTCCTGTAGCTCATCTGGTTCAAGGTTTGACTTGTGCGTTCAGAGGTGCTCTTCCGTATGGAAGCCCGTTTCCACCACTTAAAAAAAAAAGTATAACTCGAAATTTCGAGTTATTAACTTAACATTTTGAGAAAAGTAAGTCAAAATTTTGAGAACATAGGTCAAAAATTTTGAGAAAGATAACTCGAAATTTTGAGTTATGGATACTTTTTTTTTTTTTAGTGGCAGAAACAGGCTTCCATACTTCTGCATACCTTTTTTGTAACAAGTAACTGACTCACCAACATCCATGCCACATTCACACCAACCTAAATCACATTTTTTCCTCATTCTGATGCTTTGTTGTCTTCAGCAGGTTGTCGTGCTCTAATTTACTAAGTTGTTGCCATGTGTTTGGCTGATTAGATATTTAGATTGATGAACACTAACAGGTGAAACTAACAAAGTGAAAGAGGAGTGTTTTATTTATTTAATCAGATTTTCAGATGTCCCTACAGGTGTCACTATATGTGCATTCAACAGAAACTGTATATAATAGATGGAAGTGGGAAGCATAATATTGGCCACTAATTTGTGAAGTCCTGTTTAAAGCATTTTGCTCACCGCTATAAATTTTTCTTTCTATTTGATTCTTTTAGCCTGACGTGGCAATGATCTCATCAGTGATCTGACTGAGGAATGGGGGACAGTAAACTACTGAACCATGACTTTTGTCACACCTTGCTTTATGTTTTACCAAAATTAAGATCATACTGTATTCAGTAAGACTGAATTAGCTAAACTAGCAACTGAGGCCATTGACTCATTCCTAAAGTTTTCACTGATATGTTAAATGTGAGAAGAAGGATAATTTCCTCAGACTTCTATACGACTGACTTTTTTTCCAAAGGGAAGCCCTCCTACTGTTCAGCAGAATAAACGGAGCTTTAAGCAACATAATAAAATTCCTATAATTTCACTCATCTAAATTCGTCAGTCTGTTCCAATCCATGTTAATTCTGGAGTGGCCCTTAAGAAAACACAAGCAAATAGAAATATTCTTTCTTCTGGTGTTTCCTTAAGTTGCATTGCATTTGACTTTTCTGGGCTACTGTATATATGTCAGATAATTGCATTTAAAATGCTCCAAAATGCATCAACACCACAAACATGGTTGAGAGGCCCTCTTGAGTGACTTGACTCAGCGGAGGTGGAGTGCAGCAGACAGCTGCTGCTTACTGCCTGCATTGACATACACCTCTGAGTCATAGCTGCTTGACTGTAAGCATTTTAAAAAGGGTGTGTTTTAAATAACTGAAGCCATCAGCAACCTCACTTTTGGAGCCAGCCTCAAGTGGACATTTGAGGAACTGCAATTGGGCTTCATCTTTTCAGTTTGCTCATCTACACTGAGAAACAACTTTTTGTGTACATTGTGTTAAAACTTATTGTGCTGTGGGTTGGAGTAGTTCAGCTGGATAAAAAAAAATGTAATTTTCTTTTCATGCTTAATATGTCTGGTGAGAACAAAGGAGGTTCTCAGGCTGTCCATGGGACATTGTCTTTGATACCTATTTTCTTAATTTTCATTGTCAGCTAAGCATATTTGTCATCATTACGATGCTTTGTTAGATTGTGCCTGTCTTTTGCTATGTTTCCTTTATTTCGTGTGCATGCCATACCTGAAAAACAGCAAACTATAACAGCGTGGCTCAGTTTTACAGATTAAAGTGTTCACAACGCATCTCATATGACATGTCTTAGAATGTTTTTAGTTACGTTTTCAATCTAGCGTTTGAACCCAAATCCGAATATTTCATTGGCTGTTATTAATACTGTATGTTTGCTCTTCTTTAAAACGAATAGTGATGGGGAGCCACCTAAACAAGCCAGGAGTTTTTGAACATAACTGAGAGCTGAAGTCACTCTTTGAGAAGGAGAGAGAGTGCGAGCAAGCACAGAAAAAGTGAGGAGGAGGAGGCTTTGGATCGGCGATGCCACATCTCATATGTTGCCAGGTGATGAAGTGCAGATATCTGCCCTTAAAGGATATGTGCCCTGCGGACATGTTTGAGATTTATGTGTCTTTCTCCCTTTTTTTTTTGTCTTCCCCACCTCATTCTTCAAAATTCAAATATGGAGCAACAAAAGGCAGTTTGAAATATTCCCAGGTCCCCCCCCACCTCCCACCAGAAAGAATATTCAAGACGATTGAGGTTAAAAATGTATATGCAAATGCAGTCTACATTAGAGCATGCACAGGTTGTTAATAAATTAACACGTGGCAGAAATAATTCAGTTTAGCGTGATAATTCTTGGGTGCGAGCTGTCAGCTGTCGCATTGTTCCGGATAGAAAGTGACGCTGAAATGGCAACATGAGCAGTGAACTGTGATGTTTTAGTGTACCTTCAGTCTTAGCACTCTGACAGAGTAACTACCTTTTGCTCGCCTCGCTCGGCTTTTTTGTCATTTCGGAAGAACAAAAGGTTTAATTAAGGATGCTTTTCAAAGAGGGGTTGACACCAAGCAGGCACACACACATATTATCTCAGAAGGGGTTTGGGTTCAAACAGATGCATTTCTAGGGGGAGCCAAACCCATCAACTGACTTTCTGTGTTACAAACTGCATCTTTAGGCGACCTAAACTTCCTTTTTCAAGGGGAGTTTAATTCCCTTTCGCCTTGAAAAACATTAATAATCACTATTCACGTGTGGCGTGGAGAGAGTGTGAGATGCTAAGCCGCTGATTTTAGGAGGGCGTCTTGACGTTTCAGGCAGGGATGTTGTCTACCGAGTGCGCTTCCTCTCTTCTCCTCGTCCCCGAGATTTGCATAGCAGGAACCCGGGGAGCTGACACTCTGTTTATGTAGCTCAAGGTGCAGGGGATATGCGAGGTGTCAAGTGACTCACAGTCAAGTTTTTAATAAGTGCCATTTGTTCAATCTGCTGTTTAAACACTCCCGTCGCCTCTCTATATCCTTAAAGACTGTATGCCCCGCTATCTTTTAATTAAGTCTCGGGCTAATGTGCCACTTAATTGACTAATCTGAGAGATTTTGTTTTCTCTAATTTACTTGAAAAACCATTGGCAGTTAAGCTTTTTAATATTGGTCTGATGGGGGTAGATACTTAGTGGATGCCTCAGAAGTGAGTGGAGGGGTAGAAGGAATACTTGAATGGGAGAGAAACAAAGTAGCGTTAACTTCTTTTTAGTTTTTATGAGGTTTGACAGCAGGCTGATAGCTAACTAGGCCATCATGTCATTCTTTTTCAAGCATTTTTTTTATAGGTAAAGCCTGAATTTGCATAAAGTATGTAACTGCACATAGTTGGATTAAGTTGCCTGCTTACTTGCATTTCAGTTTTGGGAGGAGCGTCTTCAGGGGCAGGTTATGAGGAGGGAAGCAGAGGCCTAATCTCAGGCGCAGCCTGGTGAAACAAAAGTCTAATTCATCAGTAAATTTTTCC
Source organism: Pundamilia nyererei (assembly GCF_000239375.1). Classification (NCBI taxonomy): domain Eukaryota; kingdom Metazoa; phylum Chordata; class Actinopteri; order Cichliformes; family Cichlidae; genus Pundamilia; species Pundamilia nyererei. The sequence goes on from NW_005187415.1 coordinate 3,752,399, forward strand.
AGCTATTTTGCCAAATGCTCGCAAAGGAAGGTTTCACCGGTGGCCTGCTGATTCCATTGACTCGTCCAGTATATGTGTAGACACATGTGCATTCATCCTTAAGTCGGCTGGTAGTTGATTCTTTAAAAGGGCAAAGGGTCACATTTTCAGTTCTGTTTTGATTTTCATACATTCAAATCTGATTCATGTTATTATTTCCCGTTTTAATTATGCTGCTAGTGGCCACAGAGGATAAAAAAAACCAAAACTCATCTGTAAAGATAAGTGGCAAAAAGCTGCAGCCAGATATGGACAAAAACAGTCAACACAGGAGACGGCTCATGGAGGGAAGTGCAAGTGCTGAGGCCCGGTGGCCACCACAAGCAATCGCTGTGATTAAATGGAAAAGTAGTGTCAGGGCAGGGTGATAGGACACCAGAGTGAAAAGCTTGTAAACAATGAGTCACCCTGCTAGCTAGCAAAGGGGGGTGGAAGGAGGAAGGAAGGATGGGAAGGCAGCCAAAACTAGTTCAAGTGTGTGTGTGTGTGTGTGTGTGTGTGTGTGTGTGTGTGTGTGTGTG
>NW_005187415.1:3752978-3809794 GCF_000239375.1 Pundamilia nyererei
GTGTGTGTGTGTGTGTGTGTGTGTGTGTGTGTGTGTGTGTGTGTGTTAGAGAAAGGCAGAGAGAGCCTTCAGAGTCTACTGACAATCAAGCCTCTGTTAGGAAGTCCCGGCAGACTTTGGATTTAAATCTAAGCTCTGACATTCACATATGCTTGCACTCTTACACAAACACTTATAATTATAGGAAAAACCATGCAAAAAACAAATAATGTCGCATGAAGTACCCCACAATAGCCACAAATGTTTCAGACACTCATCATATGCCAACGATAAAACACAAGCACATATGTACACACACACACATCGAAATCCAATAAATAATTAAATCTCCAGTGGCTGCCCTCAGAACTACAGTGATACATTAATTGGGCAAAATTAGCATGAATTAAAGCAAATAAGTGTAACATGTAATTTATTACTTATCAAGCGTAGTTTAGCAGAGGAAGGCTCCGATTTCCCCCAAGATTGCTTTAACAGCTATAATGCATTTCTTAATTTACTCTGTGGAAAATCAATTTTTTTCAGAGTTCATTAGGCACCAATATGTTACAATGCTGCTCCCCTGAGCACCAAGCTACAAAAAACATTATGCAAATTCCTGCCTGTGCATCTGTATGTAAATAGCAACCAAGTCCGTAGTCAATTCTCAGTGGGAAGCTTTGTTAGCGGGCCCTTTGTTCTAAGCCAGAGACTTGTTCATCATAGGTCAGAAATTAGGAAATGACTTCATGTGACAGGTGAAAGCAAACCTGGACTTCTTCTCCCTGACTGTTCCTCAGATTAGATGGATCCTTCAGAATTTTGCCTTGGTTCCGCAAATCATGCTTATCTTTAACTTTTCATGGTTAATCTTTTAATCTTTGCTGGTAAAAACAAAAACAAAAACAAAAAAAAAACCAGAGATTGGAGTGCTCACTAGTGCTTCCACAGTGTGGGGGCCATATTCAGTTTTGAAATACAAAAATTCTTCTTTAAAAAAAGGGAACTTGACATAAAACAGTGATGGAAGAATCACATGAATCCCACCAAAGCCTTTATTGATTTTTTTGTTTCCATCCATTCATGTTCTTTTCCATGCCCAAGGTATAATGCTCGATTTCTTGGTCTTTTAGGCTCCAAAACCTTCTGAAAGCAGGAGACAGCTTAAGTGCAGTCACCACCAAAATATTGTTGCCCACAAATGGGGCTCTGATCTTCCAAAATATCCAGTCATGCTGATAAAATACACAGTGTTACCCACAGTAATGATTTGATGGTTTTGGACTTTGTGGAAGGGTCACATGTGTAAACAGACATAAATTTTGAAATGTGTAATCAGAGGGAGCTGTTAAAGACTTGAACATGTGTGTGTGCACGGTACCCTGCAATTTCGTAGTTATGGAGAACTGAGTAGAATTTTAAGAAGGGTTTTTTCATGCCTCATAAACAACTTAGATGTAGTTTATACCAAAGTACAGAAACACAGTTCTTAGTACAGTACTAATAAGCAAAACAAAGGCCTCAAAATAGAAGTTTTACACAGCCTGACTGTTGTCAATTTTCTTAATACTTTATAATTTTTTATTAATAAACTTTTTCTTTGGCTATATTTCAAATAATCATTAAGTACATTGTAAAAATAGAGGGAAAGTTCACTCACATACTGAATATGCCAAAGTTTAACAGTTTAATTTTACAGTGTAATTCCGTACTTTTCCCTTTGGCAATTGCCAACATTCATTGGAATGTAAATCACGTGGATGTGTGATGTATTTACAATAGCTGGTTGTCTAGGAACAACTTTTAGCTAGCAGTACCTACCACCAGGCAACCATGATGTCAAATCATCTTACTGATTTATCAGGTTTGGTCAACATATATGTTCAGGGTGTTAACATGTTGAATATGGCAGTGTTTAATGATGCAAAGGGTAGGGGCCACGTCACAGTTCACTGTAAAAACATTACGGTAAAGAAGGCATTGCTGCAAAAGATTACAAGAGGTAGACTGTAAAATAGCATTGAAAAGCTGGTAAATCTAGCTGTGAATGTGTTCACAGTGACAGGAACATTGTTTTAGTAGAATTTGACAGCAGAAACACTCGCTGACAGTAGGTATACCTGTTTGACTATCTGCAAATGTCTGATCAGCCAGTCAGTGCATGTAGGCGTGCAGTGGTCACCTGCTAAAGTTCAACCTGAGCATCAAAAGGGGGAAGTAATGTAATTTACCGTATTTTTCGGACCATAAGGCGCACCGGACAATAAGGTGCACTGTTGATGAACGGGTCTGTTTTCATACATAAGGCGCACCGGATTATGAGGAGCATTAAGTGAAACAAAACAGTCAGATAAGTCAAACTTTACTTAACTCATTTTTCTTGCTTCCTCCACTTCCGTACCATTTATTCGTTAATGATGAATTCTCTTGCAGCTGTTCTATTCGCATGTTGCTGCAGTATATTAATGACTAACCTCGTATTGTGGATGGATTATCTCAGTTGTTCTCCTGACTGAAGTTTGGTCCATTTACAGTGTCCTGCCATGCGATCGCATTTGTCCCTAACCATCGGGAACCCTCATGTTAACTTTTATCGAGCTTCACTGTGTTTATGTTATGCTAACATAGCTGTGTCGCTAGTAATCACGTAGCACATCATTATATACCAGCTAGTCCAACTTCAGTAACCCTACAAAAGTTACTGCTGTTTAGTTTTCTGTCTTCATTTATGTTGGAAGTGATAGCAGCGTTGTACATTTTAATTTAATTTTTTTTACAAATCTTTCAATATGGTATGTCATGTTTAGGTGGAAACTAGCAAGCTAGCTTCCTGCTAACTTCTAACCCCATTAAATGTAATAAATTCTGTTTTCATGGATGTTAAACTTAATTGTTACACCCGGTAAAGCAGCAACGCTGATCATTTTATCAAAGGTAGAGAAAGGTAAAGAATTTAGACAGTTTTTAACTCTCAGTGATGCCGCAGTGTTTGTTTGACTTTGGGACCTGAAGCAGACGGAGTTTTGTACCCAGATTACTCCTTGAGGCTCCTGACTACAATAGCCGCAATGCTCCAAAAATCCATCAAACGATTTTTGAGCACCGTGTACCACATTAAATAGGTTTGAGGTCAGTAAGCACAACAAGAATTCATACATAAGCGCACTGGATTATAAGGCACTCTGTCAATTTTTGAGAAACTTAAAGGATTTTAAGTGCACGTCCGAAACATATGGTAAGTGATTTTTAAATGTGTTGTGGCTGTTGGTTAGATCCAGATCGGCATATCCGTGTATTTCAGAAACATCCAGTAATCAACAGTGTTTACAGACAATGGTCCGAAAAAAGGGGAAAAAATATCCGGTGATCTGGGTGAAAAGGCCTTCTTGATGTCAGAGATCAGAGGAGAATGGCCACCATGCTTTGAGCTGAAAGGCTCAACAGGCTCACCTAAACTGGGAAATAGAAGATTCACACAAAGTTGTCTGGATCTTGATGGTAGGGTAAGAATCTAGCAGACACAACACAAAACCAGGTATGCATCCTGTCTTGCATACAAACCATAACTGATGAACAAACCAGTGATTCAAAGCAAACATCTAAAATTCCCCTTGATTCAGCTTGAGTGCTTCTTAAATTGCTGTGAACCAGTTATTATGAAACAGATTAACAACTGTGGAATATCCCTCTCCACTGTCATCTTTCCTGTTTTGCAGGAAAATGTTGCTGAAGTCTGGGAATAAATGTATTCATCCATTGTTTTTTTTTTCTTCCCTTTTCCCCCTCCTGGCATTGTGTTACTAGGATACAGTAGTAGGCTACATCATGTCACTTGTTTCTCTTGGCTACAAGATATACTTCAATGTCTTGTCCGGTTTGGGCCATTTTTTTCCTCATAGTGTTATCCCCTCTGTCCATTGGGCTTGACCTTAAGTTTGAAGACTTAGTGATTTGGTTTCTTTTCATCTGATTCTGAAATACTTCTTCGTTTCTTTCTGTCTCCTCATCTGTCTATAAAGCCTACACCTTAAACAAAACACTGCTTCACCTTGCTTGAGTTCTGTTCATTCCATGAAGTGATTCTCACAGAGCCCATAGGCCATGTCGACCATATGGTGGTACATATTGTGATAGGTTGTTCTACATAGTATGCATTCATGGCAGTGACTTGAACAGAAACTAATTACTACAGTCTGTGGAATTTCAATTTAGGCTAAATTTCAGATAATTGAGCTGGGTGTATAAGTGCTGTTTTAAAGGAATTCCTCGGAAAGGGTTATATCATTAGCTGTTTTTGGAGCACATTAATCATGTGATAGCAAAAACAGGATATTACAGTTATGGCTTTTCCAAAAGTTGTGATTGCCTTCCTTTTATGGTTACACGCTATGTTTTTAAAACCCATGAAGAAATAAAATGTTAATTTTCCCTATATGAAAAAGTAAACTGAAACAATCACATTGACAAGAGCCACGCCTTTTGTCTTTGCATTGGATCATTTTGTTTGTCTGCACTGTGCTTTAACACAAACAGCTGCTGTGTGCTTGTTGCGTTCTCCTGAATTAAAGTCTATTATTTACCTTACTTTAATACAGACTCTGTGCTGTAATTAGGTGTCACCTCACCGCACGCTAGGGATGTGGTATCTAAGCAACCCATGACACAAACACACAGTAAATACTGTACTTGTAATTCTTGTGTTTTCTCTCAGGCTGTTTTCTCAGGTCATACACTTTAATGGCAAGTAAATGTGAAAGCAAAACACGCACCCGAGGATTTTTGCCAGAATATTTTCAGAAACTTGACTCAAAGCAAAACTCTGTCAGTCAGCAAATATTAGTTTTACAAAATGTGTCAGTTCCTTTTTAACCTCATCATTTACCCTTCTCTTGTTTCATTATGTGCACAGAAAACCAATGATGGCGAAATAAGATTTAAATTGGTTCAAGCTGTTGGTTTCACTGGGCTGTTTTGTGCTGCCTGTGTAACAAATATAAGTTATTGAATGACTTCGTCTGCATGTACTACATTTTTATTATTAGGAACACACAAATAAGTCTTTACCCAGTACCTTATTTCTGGAGATCTTGGGCAATAGTTCTCCAATCTTTCTGAAGGTCTTTCAAAGTTTTTCTTTGGACATGGGCTGTTTTTTGCTCCCTTTCAGTCCAGTCTTTGTACCTGACCATTTTCAGAGGAATGTATTTGTACATATAATTTGCTTGCATGTCTTTAGTTGAATCATTGAAAAACACAAGTCGATAGGAATAAAATTTTATCCCCCCCTCCAAAAAAGATTCCCAAATCTAGTTCTAGCCAAAAGCTTGTCATACCTTGGCATGGTGTGCAGTGTGTCCTTAAAACATTTGAGGAAAGTAGACAGAAGCAGAAGTGACAGCTCTGAAAATTTGCTGCAAATAAGTAAGCAATCAGTAAAGTCATGTCCTTAAGAAATAGGCCAAAATCCAACAAAAGCCTGATACAGGAACTGAGAGATGCATCTGGCCCTTTAGCTGATCTACCTACTGTTCACTGAAACCTCATCAGAAGTGGTCTCAGTGAAAGGGTGGCTGTCTAGAAGCCAGTTGTAAGGAAAGGAAAGAGGGAGAAAAGGCAGAGGCATGCCAAATTACACAAGAACTGGACTGAAAATCAGGGGCAACAGGTCTGATGGAGTAAATTCATATTTAAACATTTTGAGGCTCTGTCATGGTTAAGGGCTGTATTTCAGTCAGTTTGGTAGGGGAGCTTGTCAAAACTGATGGAATTATAAACGCATGAAAGTCTTGTCAAATTTTAATCCACAATACAATGTTTTCTATCTGGCAACAGCTTAATTTTTCAGCATGACAATGATCCCAAACACACTGTCAGTGTAGTAAGAATAAAGTTGTTGAAGTTATTCTTCGACACCTTTATTCTTTCTGCACAACAATAAGAATACCACACATTTACTGAAAAATACCAAATATTGACTTTTAAGCTCCTTAGAATTGCACAAAATCTGTTTTTGCCTTATATAACATATTCCCATACATATTTTCACACATTTCAATAAATTGCTGCACTTATTTCCAATTTTCCTAGCAAAATATAAAGAAATGACGTGTTCAAGACTTTTTCACAATACTTTCCGTTCATTCCCTACAAAGGTAGACGTTGCTTCCAATCCAAATACTGTATTTAAATTGATTTTATCAGTTCAAAATGAAGAATAAAATAGTAAAATAAAATCTTCATTAAAAAATACAAATTGTAAATGTTTAATAAAATAAGCAATAATATAAACAAAAACACACAAAAAAATCAATAAAAACAGCCGCCTGAGTAAAATGAATCTAGTTAATGCCCAGAGACAGCCTAGTCTAAAATTAATTAAGTGTTGGGACATGCAGCTTAGATAACACAACTTAAAACTACAACCAACCCTCAAACGATTAAACAGGTAAAATGAAATAACCAAATTCAGCAGATAAACCGAGCAGCTAAAATTTAGCCAAACTGTGCGGCTAAAAACGGGATAAAACCATGCACCTAAAACCAATAACAACAACTAAAAAACAGAACTGGTCTATTTGCTGATGGAAAAATACTTATACATGCAAAATCTGAATATGTGTCAATAATGCAGTTTCTCACCTAGTAAATCCCCACAGGATGCTGTCACGGTGTTGGTGCCTTCTGCTACATCTTTAATACCATTGTCTGACAATTAATATGAACTGACGTGTGATTAAATGTATTAATGGACCATCCAAGAAGTCTGTGGACTGTTTTGTTTTTGTTTTTTGTTTTTTTGCAATAATTAGCAGTGTGTATCTGAACCCATGCAGTCTATTCACACTTGTTAGCATTTGCTGTCAATAGTCTGTTCTTGTGTACATATGCTTCCAATTCTGGCTTTGGAGGGAGAAAGGGGTAATCCATAAATCTAAAGGTGAGGCATCAAAATGGGAGCCTACACATTCATGGATGACCTCACAGTGGTTGTGTCCATCTTTCATATACAGTCTATGATTCCTTGTCTTAATTTGTTTCTCCAAATTTAATTGTGTTTACTCTTTCAACCATTGTTTCCACTGTTTTACAACCAAAGCATGAGAAACACCAAATTTTCATACAAAACTCATCAATATCTTCGTATTTCCTCCAACACTGAAAGAGACAGATATGAGTCACTCCTCTACTTTGCATCCCAAAAGGCCCTCATTTCACCGTACACAACTTCCTATGCACTGTACTGCATGTTTGTTTTTGTACAGTCTTGTGTATCATAACTCCTTGTTTGAATTAGAGTCATCTAACACGGTTCCCACTGGGAAACATCAAGTAATAAATGCCATTCCCGGCATGCTTGTTTGAGTAATTTACGCTCAAACGAATGTCGCTCCTCGTCTCCAGGTGGTCCTTTCTGCCATGTCTCTGTGTACAAGCCGACAGTGCTTTTGATGGCTCCACCTGAGAGATTTGCCCAAATGTGTCTGCTTTTTCCCCAAAGTGGTTTCCAGAGTTTCCGCTCTGGGGTTGTTTACCAGTAAATGTTTTTGTGATTCCCCAAAGCAACACGAGAGTCAGTGTTTTCTATTTCCTTTTATTATTTTTTTCTTCCTTTTTTGTTTCAAGGAACACAGCATTTGTTATTTAGCCCCAACCCCTCCCTTTACTCTCACAAAAATGGCTGGATAGGCTGTCAGTAAACAAAGTCTAGCTCCCATTAACCTCTGATTCCCTCTGAGAATCCACAAACAAGTCGAGTGCCAAACGACCTCAAACAAACTGTACATGCGCACGCACATCCATGCACGCACACAGACACACATTTTCTTCATGTCCTGAAGAATAATATGGAAATATTCGTCCTTCTCCCTTCCCATGCTTAGCCCCGGTGCTCTTGCCGTCTGTTTTGCCTAATTGCTTTAACACTAGCCCGGCATGCTAATTGCACTGGGCCCCCTGTCACCACATCATTTACATGGCCTGCTTGATTTGAAATTTAATCTGCTTGAAGGGTTTGTGTTTCATGCTCACTTTAAATCCTAATACTCTGTGGGATCTAAAGCAGTTTTCATTATTGAGACTGTAAAATAAAAGGTTGTGTATTTGTTTGCACCAAGATGATTTTTTTATTATTTTTTTTAAATCAGAAACTTTTAATATCTGGTCACAACTTGGACTTTCTGATTTTCAGGTAGTTTCGGTTGTAAAACTTGTTCTGTTACAAAATAAAACTTTGTTATGCCACTTTAGTTTTACTTGGTGATGAAATCAAAGAGGAAAATTGATGAGACGATGGGCAGCGCCGTGTCTGGATGCTGGGCAGAGGAAACTTGTGGATGAGATGGGAGCGCATGGTGTGTTGGCTGGCCTTTTTTTTTTTATACTGCAGATGGCCTTTTTGATGTGGAGCTGAAAGAGAGTTAGACAGAAAGAAACAGAGAGGATTTATACAGTGTAGTGAGCTCACATAGTGCAATTCAATCAAAGGCCAAAAGCTATTTCAATTTCTTAGAGGTTAGGCCCATCCCATTTCTGTGCTAGCACAGTGTTTCCTCCACTCGTCTTCCAGCCAGCCATAGCTTTTGTGTTGGAGCTGGACTGTACAAGGACACCTTTTCAGTGCCTCTCAGTTTTATCTTTGTCTACAGAATCAAGGCACAATGAAGCCACTTTTGTTGTTAGCTACCGTGCAGCTTCAGGTTACAGCTTCTTGAAAATAGAGTCCAGTCAATATACATAATGTGATCAAAAAGTTAAAGCTTGCTTCTCTGGGTTAGCTCAGGAACTAAGAAGGCAGCACCCTGGGTTCAACCATGAGACCCTTCCTGTCCATCTTTCCTGTCCCCTCTTCACTGATAATGATCAAATAAAAAAATAATATAACAATCACTACAGTGTCTTGCTATTTGTTATTGTAATCAATAGAGACATCAATTCTGGATTGAAAGTTTTCTCTCACTTTAAGGTTTAAGGTCTAAGGTCACTCCTTATCTTCTCTGATGGTTTTTTTCCACTAGTTTTCCATTTGGGTCAGTGTCACATGAGGTGATACCTAGACCCTACAGAGGTTGCACATGTAGTCCAACGTCTCCAGGATGTCTCCAGGAGGGCCCATGAGTATGTCTTTGCCAGAAGATTTGCTGTGTCTCCCAGCACAGTCTCAAGAGCATGGAGGAGACTCCAGGAGACAGGCGGCTACCCTAGGAGAGCTGAACAGGGCAGTAGAAGGCCCTTAACTCATCAACAGGACCAGAATTTGCTCCTTTGTACAAGGAGGAGCAGGATGAACACTGCCAGAGCTACAAAATGACCTCCAGTAGATCACTGGTGTAAATGTCTCTGACCAAACAATCAGAAACGGACTTCATGAGGATGGCCTTAGCGCCCTGTGTGTCCGATGTCCTCTAGTGGGCTCTGTCATCACTGGCTGGCACAGTGGAAATCAATTGCCATTGTGACATTCTCAGGCAGTACCGCTGCAGCTTTTAGCTCAGCTGTAGTCAACCCTGTACCTGCACCTCTGATGCACACTGGAGGTCTTCCAATGTGTCAATTGTCTATTTACTTTATTTTGGAAAAATGGATGGTGGGTGAAAATTGTGTTGGCATGGCATTGTGTGCTGGCTTATTATTACACACAGGCCCACACAGTTCACTTTGTTGTCCCCCTGATATTGGCAGTCTCACATGACATAACATTGACACCACTCAAACTAAAAGTCACAGAGCGCTGCTCTGCTGTACCTCAAAATTCAGCAGTCATCACCAGCCAGTGGCCTGTAGGGTGTGACGAGGCAGCTGACCAGAGGTGCACGAGAAGATGTGCGCATCTTGAATGTGGCCACTTGTGTTTGCATTCTTATCATTCATATCTCTTAAGCAGATAAAGTTACTACAAGTTACAACAAGCGAGCTCTGCCTGCTTCTCTAAATATTCAAGACTATGCACCTTTCCACAGGCATTATTAGCCTGACTCGGAGAGCTTTTATAGGGGTAATTTTCAGAGATCTGGCCCGTGCTTCAAACTGTCACCTCTTTTTTTTTTTTTAAGGTGAACGTGACCATGTTGACCTCTTTGAGAACTTTTGAACTCTCAAGAAGACTTAACAAAAGCAGAAAGTTCAGTATAATCCTAATTACCCTCTGCGAGGAAAGCAGGCTACTGAACATTCATACAAAAACACTTTGGGGCTTGCAGGGAGGGTTATTTATGTGAAGTCGGAACTGGATTGTGGTATTGTGCTCGTTTTTTTTTTTTTTTCTTTTTGAGAAATTAAAGTTTTTTTTCCTTCTTATTTTTTTCTTCTCTCCATACAAGTTCAACCAAACAGAGAGAATACAGTCAATATTAAGTCAATTATAAATATTTATAATCTACACATTTTAAAAATCCTGTCAATCAAAAAGATGTGGGGGATAAGCTCACAGCAGCTGGTTGGTCCGGATGTGATTTGCATGCCACAGAAAGCCTCAGCTTGCTATCCCCGTTTTGTTTTTGACTTTGCATGCCTGCTTGTTCTCAGTGCAGATTAAATATAGAAGTTTTGTTCTCGTTGAGGATAGATGTTTTTTTTTTCTCTCTCCCTCTTTTCTCTTCACTCACACACGCATGCTGGCACTCACAAAACACAGAGGCAGTATTGACGCGTGATGCTGATGGCGATTCATTATTGAAAAGGAAATCGTCTCAATATGACTGGAGTTTGTTATGGGAAGCTTTGTTCTCGTCATCTATATTGCAGGGCATCTTTGTCAGTCAGCACTGTGAGATCTTTTTCTTCTCTCTGTGTTTGTGTGCGTAGCAGAGAAAAAGCTTTCCATCCTCTGTAGTGTTTGTCAGTGTTACTGTCCTAATAACTAACTGCCTTATTTTTTTTTCAAGTCGATAAAAAACTTAGATACAGTACTATTCAGTTTAGCCTAGCAGTTGGTCTCTGACATGGTTTCTGAATAAAGCAACGCTGGGTCTCATTCGCCACTGGAGCTGGAGGTTTTTTTCTGCTCTTCTGCTATGATCTTATTTTTCTTCCCTTTATTCCCAGGAATAATTAGACTGGCTGGCCATGGTTATTTCTGTGATCTAATGCATCCGGCCATATAAACTTGCATTAACTGGCAGTCAGCCAGTGTGAATTTTCTGATCACATTGCGTGGATATCTATTTGACCACAGGCTGATATTGCAAATAAAATCATCATGCTCCTGCTGTTGATGTATACAAACTGTAAAAAACAGAAAATTACATTTAATTTACATGTCTGCCAAATTAGGATCCTAGAAAGAAAAAAAATTACATAGAGAAAGGGCTGCATGCTGTATAAACTAGTTTGGTTTAATTGTGTGATTTTGGTGTACTTTATAATGCATTTACAGTCGCTGAAAGCTAAATACAATGTAGTGAATGGAAAATGGCCTTTTCACACTAAATACTGAGTTTCTATGAGCCCACTATACTCTTTACAAGATCCCAGGATAACTCTTCTAGTCTTCCATGGAGACAAAAAAAGCCCATCTTCATTCTAATATATTAATAACATGCCCAGATTCATGGATTTTCTTTCACTCTGTGACATTTTTACCTAAGGCCTCAGTCACATAAACCTAGTGGGCGTACATGAACGGTCGACCAGTTTTAATGAAAGCTTTGCAGGTATAACAAACAAGAATATTGATCTTGTGAGCTTCACTTAGTCACGAGGTCCCAAATAAAATTCTTACAGATTTAATTCACACAAACCGTGTTTTTAACTGGCACTTTCTCATTCCAGTTCAGTAGGTAGGCTTTATAGTCCCACAGGTTCAACTCTCAGGTAAGTTTCTTTTGGATTCCAAGGCTCTTACTCACAGTTCAGCCCTCTGTGTTTTCATATTTTTAAACACAGGTTTTTATACTGATTTGACTTATGGACCAGTTGACTCTGCTCACAGGTTTTCTATTCTGAGTCAAGAATGGCAGTAACCCCCCCTAAATGAAGGTATCTACGATTAAGAGGATAGGTAAGTAGACGATAGGTGATCTGAAATAAAATCTAAGAAAAACCGTGGTAACAGAAGTGGCCTGAGTGACACTGATTCAGTAGTACAACGACTTGGCAAAGAATGACGAGGAGAGGTACAGAAGAGAGTAATGGAGGGCAAATGTGCCAAATGAATGCCAGGTGGCCACGCCCACTTCTTGACGGAGGTAAGCAGGATTAGCCGACGGACATAGAGTGGCAGCAATGAAAATGAAGCCAATGAAGAGAGCTGCAGTACCTCTATGGCTGCTTGAAGCTGGTCCAAAAGTGAGTCTATTCCAGGTTTAGCTGCAAACATAACATGTCTACAGCTTTTTTGATCTCTGATCTCTGTCACTAATTAATGACACAGGTCACTGTAGCCACTCACTGGCTGCTAGGCCTCATTGCTGCAAATTTTACCAATTGGTTGCGGTTTTGATACCTTTTTGGAGCATTTTTAGCAGCTTTTTTGAACTTTTTATAGTGTTTTGTGTTACAGCCCATCCAGAATGTCTGTGCCTCAGTTTTGGGTGAGGGTTTAACATTGTTCTAGCCTGTTACATGATACTAATTAGCAGGTATTTGTGCCTTTGGATTGCACCTGTGGAGATAACCAAGCTCACTAGTTTTAGATGATGACTTAAGACTTCACACTCCGGTAATATGGTCACTTACGGCTCTAGACAAAATGATGTAAGCGAAAAAGCTAACGTTTGCCATCTCCATCTTTTATATATAGTCTTAATGTTGTATGGAAAATAACACACATCTGCATAATTTTAGTTTACACAAATGTAATGTTTGGACATCGTGGCACTTTAAGATGCATGTTCAGGTGTGCCAAATTACTGAAGTGTTATTAAAAGGGAAATTTCACCTACTTATTTTTGCACCAGTTTATATATTAACATGCTGCAGACTGCTCTCTACCTAGTGCGTGTAATATGAGGCCTCAAACAATACAAATAACAGGAGCACCTAAGGTCTAAGATCTGACTCATATTGTAGAAACACCATTTAAACACATGTTTCAAATACTGTATACTGTTACTCAGTGATACAACCTCCGGTACGTGTAATCACATATGTACAGATCATCACACTAACAGTTTGAGCGGTATCTAGCCTTGTGTATAGGTAGGCATATATTTTAGTCACAGCAGATACAAATACGAATGCAGTGGGTGTTAACTGTTTGACTCTTTTGACACTCGATATGTGCAGTACTGTGTGTGGCAGCCATATTTATTTTAGTATGCACACTTCGAATGGCTACGGCTGCAAGTTTAACAGTGTATGATGATGGAGTAGTGGCATTCTAATGCATATGACAGTACATTAATTGAGTCCTTGGAATTAGCATACCAGTGACATATGCGGCAGAAGTGCCTAGACAAGGCTCACTGGACATGTCTGGCTCTGTTGCAACATTTTATAGCCCGCATTTGAATGCAGATCCCACTTAAAATGCTCAGAAAATATTGCATCATCTTCATGTCAAAGAAAAACACAGTCTGAAAACTTAACAAGCATCACATAATTTTATGTAATTTGTCAAACAATCTCCCAAAGTCACATTTATGCTCTCATCAGCAAGCTTGTGATTGTCACTTTAGCTTAGCATCCACTTGATTTCATAATTTATGCAGAAGGGATGTGACTCTGCGTCGGTGTGTTACATGTGAGTGCAGATGTGTGTGTGTGTGTATACACTTCTGTGGGTGGGTGAACTGGCAAAGTGTCCCCTCATAAGAGTGCTTGTTGTGTGGCATTCTCTCTTGATTTCATGCTTTGCTGATGGAAAATTAGGCCCTTGCGTATCTCTGCATGAAAAGGAGGTGTAGGAGGAGGAGGAGTACTGATGGTTGCTTTTATCGCCTCAGGACACTCTCCCCGACAACAAGAAAAATAGAGCGATGAGGAGGGAGGGAGGCTGTGTCATTGGCTGCTAATGTACTCCTAAACAAGACGATGAGACACATGGAATCCCCAACGCGACACCAAGGAGCTTCTAAAAAGAAAAAACTCATATCTTTCACACTCACTCTTCCCCCATCTTTTTCCCCTCTTCCTATTGTTTAAAAGTTATGAGTCTGGCCTTCTGAAATATTTTTAATGTACTCTGCCTTTTTGTTGTGGTTGTCAATTGTATGTAGAAGTGTCGTAGCGTTCATTTGCATTTTTTTCTCTTGTTTTATTTTATTTTATTTTTTTTGCCTGTCTGTTGCCCAACGAAGCTCTGAGGATAAAGTGCTTAAAGGACTGCAGGCACTTCACTTGAGTTGTTTGGTTGTTCAAAGATACGCCACAGTACACCGCTAGTTGAAATGCAGCTCAGCCCACTGTCAGACGTGTGAGGAGCATTTTAAGGCAAACTGAGGAAAAAAAAAAAGAAGCTCTAATCCTGCTATGTTACGTAAGTGGAATAAGAGCTTCATATATTGTAGAGTGCTTGTGTTCCTTGTGTCACAAAGATCAAACATGGCGCAAATGACTGTAAAGCTTCTCTTTGATATTCAAAGCAAAAATCAAAAAAGTAAAAAGTTTTGAGGCGCATTCTCTATCGATATTTGGCTCAGCTGTTTTTTCACAAAGAAAAACAATAACAGTTTGACTGGGTGATGCAGTCCGGTTCAGTTTGTTTGTGTTATTATAGTACTCAACTGGATTTTTATTTGTGAAATTTTCTGAAAATTGTTGCCTCAGAAAAACCAAAAGCAAGGTTTGCGTGCGGATTCAACATCTCTTTGGAGCATGGCATTAATTGGGGGCAGGCCACAAAGTCAAGCTCAGCAGCAGTCCCAGCAGACCAGCCATTCTCAGTGCCAGCCCACATCAGTGGATGGCTTAGCTGATAACTCCCTCTATGCATCCAGTTGGCAGATCTCACATAAGGAGCACTGTTTAGCTGTTTTAGTCTGCCCTCAGCTGCTGTGCAGCTGCAGGCCACTTTCCAACCCAGAAAGGGATCTAACTGTTGTTCTTTTGGCTACTGTAGTGACGCTTGCTGATTTTTTTTTTTTTTATATATAAAAAGACCACAATAAAAACTCATTTTTATACTTACTTCCCTTTAGTGTTTGAGCAGGGCTTCTGTGTCATCTGACACCAACTTCCTCATGACTGTTGCTGTCACAGAAGAATTTCTTACACGTGGATTTAATTCTCTTCAGTGTATGATTATGTGTTTTTATGTGTGCACTCGAATTATATCACTTATGTTATGGGCACACTTTACAAAGTCACAGTGAAATAAAGAAGGTTTGGGTTAGTTTTAGGTAAACAGTGTTTTTGGTTAGGCTAGTATTCAGAAATATTCATTTTCTCTGTCATTTAAAAAGCTTTTTGTGTGTGTGTGCACTGATGTGCATGTGTTTAAGAAACAGGGAAGCTTTACCAGTCTGTTGCCCTTCAACCGGGCCTCTGCTATTATATAACAATGAGGGTTTTTCCGAACATGCGATCCAGCCTGAACAAACTATATGAATCCTTTGCTGTGGTATTTAATTGTTTTGGGATCCCACTGGCCTTCTGTGCTTTTGCTATGAGCTGTACTTTGGATACAATATCAGCGTGTCCCACAGGTCATTATCTCTATTGAACTCCGCAGGAAGGTTATTGATGACTTATTGATTTTTTAATGATTTCTTCTTCTTTTTTTTTTTAAATCCAGAAATCCTTCACTAGTATGCTGTAACAGGGGCAGCTAATTCTGTCTGCTGTGGCTCATTCATGTGCTTTCAGTGTGCTTTTGGATGTTTTTAAGTCACAGCTGTTAGGAAACCACTACAAGACCTTTCTTAAGGTTCAAGTCAAAACGGTGGAGCTTTAGAAAGATTCCTGTGAGGTTCTGCATTCCCAAGTTCTTCCCTGCTGAAAGGAAAAACTTGTTTACTCATGTAAACAAGCGAAAACACAGGGAGGAAAAAGCAGAGTGTAAAAGGGAGTCTAGACGCAAAACTGACCGTAACACCTGGGGCCACTCAGCACAGTGACGCACACACGAGAAGACTGTGGGGCCTGGCAAAGAGCAGCCACATCTGGACCAGTTTGCCATCAGGGAGGGGCTGACTGCTTTTATTGGACTGCGCTTGACTTGATGTGGTGTGCGACTTTGGGTTGGGAAGACGAGCTGGACACACGGGCAAGGCTGACGAAAGCAGCTATTCTCTGCTTCTCAGCCTGCAAGGAGAGAAAAAAAAAAAAGAATACAAGAAACGTCAGAAGGAAAATGTGGAGCAAGAGAAAGATGATATAGATAGATAGATAGATGAGGAATTTATCAATAGGTCTGCACCTCTTTTTCCCCCCACCTCACTCCTCAATTCTATAATTGAAGTTAGAGCAAGTTTAGGATCCTAGATTAGCAATCTCAAGTGTTCGGTCGAGCCCTGAGCTTTCCCATCTGCAGCAATCACTGACACTCTAATATTCTATTTCCACAAAGTAATCACTGAGGAAGTTAGGGGAATCTAACTCATTCCAACTGAACTGAGTCCACAGATAAATCAATATTCACAGACAGAGTCTAATATTTGGTGTGGGATAAGACTGTTTTGTATGATCGCATAATCAAATCGTGCAGAAAAGGACCTTTTGAGATGGAGGGAAAAGACATTTGAACCTCAAAGGCACAGTCCACCACTGTGAGCCAAAACTTAATTACAATGACCTTACAACAGGGCAATAGCCTAAAGCTATGCATTCAGTCTAACACGCAGTCCCTTCCAACAGTGCACAATACACCCCCCGCTGCCATCAGACCTGATAAATGAGTTCCTTTCCTTGATTGCTGCATCAGAACCAAGACTGCAAAATAGGCGGAGAGGAGAAAGAAAGAGGAAAGAAACTAAGAGAAGGAGATCGAGGAGAAAGTGAATACGACGTGCAGAGCAGTGATAATAAAATGGAAGGTAAAATGGATTGTATTAATTAATGTAAAAGCGGATGTAATATCTACAGTATTTTTTTTGTTCAATGCTGGAAGGGGCGCTTGCAGCACTTCAACAACTAGTGTTAGCACATACTGTGTAAGAATGGAAGGTTAAATGTGCTGCAGCTGTGGTTCATGAGGCATTTCTTAAAAGGTTCGGTGATTCAATCCCCAGCTCCTGCAGTCCACATGCTGAACTACTCTCTCGCAAGATACTGAACCGCCAAAATTACTCTTGATGTATCATTCATAGAGTAAAGCCCTGTCAGAATGGATAAATGTAGCTCCTAGTGGAAGCATTCTTTAAATCGAATCCATTTCCTTATAAATCTTTTTTTATGTATTAGTTTGCATTTTTAAAGTTAAGGGTGTCTGTGAGGCCATTGGAAGTGGGCTAAGAAACTGTCTATATGGTCCAACTTTGACATTTTAGTCACAATTAAGATTTTACTGTAAAAAACATCTACAGAGTACCTTTGTAGAAACATTGCCCATTTTTAGAGACACTAAAATATCACCAATCACATTTTAATTAAAAAAAGAAATGCTGATATAACTCAAATAATGTTTAGTTTTCATGTTTTTTCACTGCACGAGTTGTATGACTACAGGTTTTGCAACACTGAAGCTTTGAGAGAATAATCCAGAGCTTCTCAATTTAGAATCACCAGTTAACCTCACATGCATGTCTTTGGGTTCTGGGGGGAAGCTGAACCAGGAACCTTCTTGCTGTGAGGTGGTAGTGCACCACCACACTATTGCATCACCCCCAAAAGAAAGAGAAAATATCCACCGAGTGACAGTTCTCTGATGGCAGAGGCAAGAACACAATGCTCAGGTGGCTTCATGCTGACAGGAAGGCAATAGTATCTCAAGTACCACTTCTTACAAGCAAGGTATGCAGCAGAGCATCTCTGAATGCACAACATGACACACAAACCTTGAAACAGACAGCATGGTTTACAGTAGCAGAAGAGCACGATGACCACATCTTTCACACCAAAGCTCAATCATCTCAAACTGGTTCAAACGCTTGTCTTTTCTGGTGACTCTACAGTCAGAAGATCTCAGTCCAACTGAGCACCTTTGGAATATGATGGAAAGGGAGATTCACATCACAGATGTGGAACTAAACAAATCTACAGCAATGTGTGATGCCATCATGCCAGTATGGACCAAAACCTCTGAGGAATGTTTCCATCACCTTGTTGAATCTGTGACATGAAGAATTAAAGCAGATCTGAAGGCCAAAGGTACCTAACGTGTGTCTGCTGCCACAAAGTTGAAACTGTTCTCTGCTGTGTGCCATCTTTAGTATTACGGTATGTTATTCCCCTTCTCGCAGTTTCTGATCATTTCTATTTTTTAAGTGCAACATGTCTCATAATACCTCTGCTTTTACCCACACATTGAAATATCCCCTGACATGTAATCAATTGGTCCACGAGTTGCCCTTCTTAGTCAAAATTCTCTTCCCTTTAGATTGAGAGGATGGGTAATCATATGATCATGTCAAGATATTTCACAGAATGGTGATTCGTATACGTTTTGACGCTTCATTCGTGGCGCTAGAGCTCTCACCGAGCTCTCCTCATCTACCCTGCTGTCTTCTGTTTACCAGATAAGTTGCACCTTGAACATTTCTAGTGCATCCATTTACTTGTATGCTCAGTTTCTGTGGAGGAGGAAAGCAGCAGATTACATTTAAAACTAAGATTGTCCATAATATAAAATAGTCAGATTGCCCTTCCTGCTATAACTTCTTCAGTTTTTAACCACAGGATAATTTACTGGCTTCGAGCGTCAATCCTGCACGCGTGCACTCACACCTTCATAGATTCCTAATGTCTACAATTTGCATTCCATACTCTCCCCATCACTCTCTATTTCTAAGAGTCACTGGCTGCCACGAGTTGAACTTGGTTTTTGATTAAGTGTTTGCAGGTAGTGCCTCGGGCCCCGTCTCTCATAGATAAGAAGTGGTAATCACAGTGTGTGTGTGTTATTGTGTGTTGTCTGGAGGAATTTGTTGGCTGCATGCTGAGGGACCAAGAAACAGTTTAAAATTCAAGAATTTTAATTTTGCCATCTTTTCCCAGCTGAAAATGAAGCATCATTAAGTCCCTGTCCCCGCTCTTTATTTCCGTGAACGAGGTTTTAAACGAGTCCCTTTTTCTCTTATGTCGATTGCACGCCGTTTTTTTTCCTAATGACAAAACAAATCAGGATTTAGCACAAGCACTTAATCTCAAATTATCGTCTCTATTCAAGATCAAAACAGCTGATGAGAAGATTATTTTTGTGTACCCCCCTCCTCGCACCACCACAGCTTGAAGAGGATCCCTCTTTCTAGAAACCCTCTTTCAGGAAGTGTTCCCATGTTTGACAGCATGCCAGTCTTAACAAAGGGGAAATGCTGAGTTCCCTTTAATAGATCTATATTCATTTTCAAATGAGTTGATTAGCCAGCACAATGTCATTGGATTCAGGGGCCCATTACACATTTATGATGGTAAATTACTGAACATTTACAATCCAAATGAAATTTCATGAGGAGGGGATATTGAAAAAATGAAGGGAGAGAGACGCTTTGCGTTCATCCCCGTAGCCTTGCCTCATTGCATCTCTCTTCCTCTCCATCCCACTCTTTCTCTCTCTCTTTCCCTTTTGCCTTTCCCGCCTCACTCTGTTTCTTTTTTTTTTCCTTCTGTCTTTTACACTCTCTCTCTCCACTCTTGTCTGTTTCTCCCTCTCACATATCACATCAGTGCCCCCTGTGGTCCAACTGGGCATCGCATAAGGCTCTGGACCCGCTCACACAGCCCCTGTCACTTATATTTATGGAAATGTGTTGTTTTCATGCCGCAGTTCAGGTAATACAGGCTTGTTTACAGGTACAAGTAAGTATCCAGTCATACTTGTTTTTACTTTAAACGCAGGCAGATATAGAATTGTTTTCTTTATTTGCCCTCTCTGTCTTTCAGTGTAGTGCTACATGTAGGTTCAAACGTCCTATAGATCCCCGAGCAAACACCTCTCCTGTCCAATCAGCGCTTGGGACTTTGCAGCCCTGCCACTGCATCCGCATCAATATTTTATTTTGGCAAATTTGCGGTGACATGCATTAGTACAATTAGGGGCAAGTTTTTACTTGAATTCCCATCTTCTACAAGGGGAGAGGGTGCGATGAAGGGGAGCTGAACTCGCTTACTCCTGCTCGTTTCCTTGGTCTCTCTACCCCGCTCTCCCTCTCTCTCTCTCCACCACGGCTGGCTCGTTCCTCTGCTCTCCACCTCTAAATAATTCATCATCCAATCAATCATTTTCTCTTTGTTTTGGGCCCCAGTGCCTGAGATGAAACGGCCCGCTGCCAAAGCTGCTTTGCCTCATCTGAGGCCTGGAAAACATGATCTGCTGCTGAGATTACAACACACACACACACACACACACACACACACCCAAAAGCACCTAGCACTGAAGTGCTGGTACCACATATTCACTGTTGGGAGTCATACACATTCATACAGATACAATAGGCACACACAGCAGCTCACTTTTTTTCCCAACATTGACACAAAATGATAATAGATATCTCTGTAACTAGAACTTCATAATTGTTACGCCTTAAAACAAGAAAAGCCAGACAAAACAAAAAAGATTAGCTTTCGGTTTGAATTTGTACAGTCGCTTTAACCGCACGGCTGTCAATCAATCTACACGTGCAAAGAAATAAATGTGGCAATTACAGCTGTGCGTCCTGTCCCTCTACCTGTATCAGTCACACTGTTCCGCAGCTATTTTAGATCCCGCCTTTCTTCTTGTTTGCTCTTTGCTTTTCGCAGCTAAATAGATCATTATTCGCGTTTAACACGGTTAAACGGCGAGCCTTTTTTGTTTTTTAATGCCACGCTATTGTAAGTGGGCTCTGTAATAGAACACAGGCTGCGTGTCTGATCTCCCAGCTGTAGCACTCGGGTTTGGTTAGCTTATCTAAAGGGCCTGTCTCCGCCTTAAAGCCTGCGCGGAGGCAGCCTTAATGGGGGGAAATGTCTTGGACAAGTGATTTGAAGATATTTTGCTTCATCCCTTTGGAGCGCTCTGCAGGTGATGCTGCGAATGTCTCCTTTGTTTGATGTCGAACAACACAGATCCGCTATTGAGTGATAGCTTCAAATGCAGAAAGAGTGAGACCCTACGTGCTGCTCCCCCTTTTTGAGCTACATCAGAGCAAACTGACATCTATTATGGTAAAGAAAAGACAAGTGTTTGAAATTTTCAAGTACTCACATGGCAGAAGTGTCAGGATTTTTACAGAGTGCAGTTTCTTTTCTTTTTTTTTTTGTTCATTCTCTTTTTGTTAACAAGGTGGTTTTAAGCCAAGCATGTCTATACGAACTCTGTTGGATAGAGCATGAAAGGATGCTGCTAGCCCATCATGGTAATATTTTAGCCCCCTAAAAAGTCGCCACAAGTCCCTTGAGCCCATCTAACAAGAGCAGATTAAACCCATACACTATGAGCTCAAATTCGAACAATTATATAAGCTCACTCACCGTCTAACTTTCAGCCACCAGGGCTCAAACAGTCTTGATCTTTATTTTCCAGATTTGATCACAGTTTCCACTTTACAAAGTTTTTGATTTGTTCTGTTCTTTGTTCTCATATATTATCATAGAAGAACTTGGGATGCTTTTTTTTTTAAACTTCCGCAGGAAATTCCAAAGTCCAAAGTTTCAATTCCCTGATTTTCAATGACTTGAAACTGTGATGCATGTCTAATTACTCCAAGCTATGTGGACCTGTAAGTATGAAATCTATAAAAACTAAGCTTTATCTTTGAACAGAAAGCAATTTCAAATACTGTTTTTAAATGATCCTTTAATTGTCCTTGTATGGGGACAATGGGTTTATTTTACAGTATGACACAATAAAATCACTATTGCTTAACAAACTATAAAACACTTCATTGAGCAGAATGAAGCATAAGGTGGAGAAAAGCCAAAATGTAATGTCCTCTGTTTCCAGACACAGGGTCTCAGGGGGTTTAATGATGAATGTCCAAATGGATTTCTATATATATGTTTGCACTTAGCTTGAAACTGACAACTGGCATGGCTTTGTATTGTTTGGCAAAAAAAAATAAATCAAAGCAAGGATCTTTAATTTGTTAAAAACAAAAACAAAAAACAAAAACTCAACTAAACCTGTTTTTCTGGAATTTGTGGATGGAAGGTATAAAGGGGATCGTCTAGAAATAATTCTCTGTAACACCTTAAGGGAAGTTTTTAAGATTTAGCCCAAATGTTCACCGGGACTCAGGGATGATGTCATTTGATGATGATTACCAGAAGTCACAGTTACCTTACAAAAGAAGCTTTGGTCATGTCTACACTAAATATGGCGAAATATCACAGTGACTACTTTGGAATAGGCGATAAAGTGGTGAGACTTTAAGTGTAAAGGGTCAAAGGTCACATGCAAAGTGACATTTAAAAAAAACATGTTAAAACAAATCCTGGCCGTTCAGCTCCTGCAATGCAATAACAGCAAGAGAGATGGGTGTAATCTACAACCTGTTTGGGTGGCAAAAACATACATCAGTGAGATGTGTGTGGTAAACACCAATCAGCCCCAACATTAAAACCACTGACAGGTCAGATGATAATCTTGCGTCTTGTGTCGCAGTCCATTATATGGATGTTACAAACACTTTTTCAGACTAACACATGGCTGCAACCACCCCCAGCAAGATAAGGGACCATTATAGAAAATGCACGGTGATGATCTAGCCCCCAAAGTTCTTGTGCACAGCAAACCTAGGGATTTTTCCTTCTATGTTCCAGATCCAGATACAAAAGCACCCTCAAGGAGGTCCCATGTCCCTACCTCAAAGGGTTTGGGGTATTTTGGTGGAACAAGGGAAACCCACATGACATTAAGCAGTTTTTTTATGGTGTGGCAGGTCTGTGTATGCAAGGACTAATATATATCTCCTATTTAACTACATTTTTGGTTGACCACAGTGTTGCTACCTGGTTAATTCTCATGGAAATGCCATGAACTGAACCCATGGTGGCAAAGAAGAAAGTGTCAAACAGTAAGGGAAACATAGTGTAAGGTTACATCTAGGGACTGTTTTTATGGAAGTTTGTTTCCACAAACAAAAACAAAGTTAGGAATCTCAAAACTTCATTAATAATAACCACAGAAATTTCAGTTAGTAAGCTGTAATTTTGAGATGTCTAACTTGAAATTTTGATTAATGGATGGCAAAAACGTGTTCTCCCCCCCCCATGTTCCATATATTTTAGTTTTTGCAACACAGTTGAAACAAAAAAACAAAACAAAACAATATATATATATATATATATGTATATGTATAGTCTAATAGAAATAAGGCACATACAGCGAGATGATTTTAAGCAAGAAAGCCACATCTCTTTCCTCTGCCATAAGTCGATCTGGATAAAGTCTTCCATGAAATTCCGAAAATATCAATGAAAACGTGTTAATCCTGCTCTAAAAACCAGAAGAAACATTTTCCCCCTGAAGCTTGTTTTGTAGATTCCACTTATTTCACAACACATGAAATTTAATAGCCTTGTTGAAATGTGCCACGGGGGACTCAGATACACAGCGAATGCATGTCTGAAGTCTGATAAATAGCAGAGGCGGATGAAGACACATTAACTGTAAGCGTCCTGGGCACTGTAAAAAGACAAACTGCTTTATTTATCAGACTGGCAGAAACACATTATCAAGACAGACGCAGGGCTACGGGAGTAAATAAAACACAGTGGCATCATAAAAGAAACTTACAATGTGGGGTTAAAGACAGACGATATAGAGAGATGAATGAGGAGAGAGGTTTGAAAGTGGTGGGATGCAAGGAGAGTGGATGGGAAGGGGGGGACAGGCAGCAAGTGTCAGGCGGAGAGTTGAAGGATCACCCAGGGCCTAGTAATCATGCCCCGTAGGGCTTTACGTCAAGCAGCTCGAGTGTGAATGAGCGATCGCACCTACCTGCCCCCTGTTTGTTCCTCTCTCACTCGCTTTTTCTCTCTCTTGCACACACGCCAAATAACACCATGTGCAGCAAGTGCAATATCTACCCACTTCACGAAATAAATTGGCCACCTACCAAAGACAGCAAGAGTCAGATTACCTCCGGTGAGAAGTCAGCTATCGCAATTATTGTTACAGAATGTGTCGAGAAACTGTTCAAATATGTCATTCCAAAACATGGCCCCAGCCCGCGTGCCCCCTGAATTGTAAGATATTTATTAACAGTTAGGAATTAATTGAAGAAAATATTTGGTTCATATATGCCAGTGTAATTTAGAGAGGAAAATGTGATGAGTTCTTCGTTTTTATAAGAATATCATTAACCCTCTTGTAATTAACCTCGTTCAAAAATTAACCACATGTTATTATCAAACCAAGCAAATAATTGAAGCAGCAGCTTAATTTATAATTTGACAATTTCCTGCGTCTTCTTTTTTTTTCGTCCTCTTTCATGTGTTCCTTTAATGCAAAAAGAGGAAATGGAGAGACGCATTAAAAAGACTTTAATGAACGTGTAGCATGGTGAAAAGGAGAGGCCGAATTAGCTCGTGTTAATGGCATCCGCTGTCTGTCCTGGTAAACTGGACTGAGTGATTCCACAGAGCGCCCCCACCTCTCCCCACCCCTTACTCCATCAAGGAGAGGGAGTGTGGAGCAAGGGCTCTTACTTCTTCCAAGACACAGACAGTAGTCACCAGGGAATAGTATGGAGATCACCCCCCAAGACACACACACACACACACACACAGCCAACCTTATGTATAGGTTACGTGGAACGGCTAGGTCTGGATGTCAAGGCTCAGCTGAAGAAAAGAGAGGAAAGGATGCATGGTGGATATGTGTGCAGAGAAAGGCTGCAAGATAGATGAAAAACCCTCCATGGAACAGTATTTTTAGCCAGTCCATGGAGACAACATTGTTGCCCACGTTTAATGTCCTATGTGTAGCGCTAGCTTATGTAGTGCCGTATCCATGCAGGTTAGATGCAGGCGATGACGTTCATTCGAAGCTGTCATTTGGAGTCCAACCAATACTAGACTCTTATTAGTTAGTTAGGTTGCCTTATTTCAGTTAAAGTTTTCTTGTTTAAAAAATGTTTAGTCTGAGTTTTGTCTTTACTAGTTTCAGGGTTATCGCTAACATTTTCTTATTACTGCAACGGTTATTTTTCAGGGACCAGATTTTTAAAACTTTAGAACAAGTTTTACTATACAAACATTTGACTATTGAATATTTTTTTAATTTTAATTTTTACCAAACACTATCTGTCAGTGTTTTCGGGGTTACTGGCTAGAGTGTCGCAATACCCGAAAATCTACTTGTCGGTAGCAATGCTAGTAGAATTACTTGATTCCATCTAATTTGATGTCACGGGAAAAAAATACAAATACCAGATTATTATCTCATATACTGAAACATGAATTATTTTATTAAAAAGTGACTGTAAATCACTGATATGGTAGCACAAGGTTTATTTCAAATGTTAATATTCTATTTTGCTGACAGGACACAGAGTAAAATGTTAAGATCTTTGCCTAAAAGCCTGCTAATATTATTATGAGGGATAACATTAGTTACATTATGTCAGGTTATGCATTTATTTTATGTTAGCAAACATTTTATTCTATGGAACATAGCTGATCTCGTAACTGCAATGCCAGCTGTCATGGAAAAACGGTAAGGTGTTTTACAGGATAACAACGCAAAGTAGCCTCCTTCCATACCTGACTCTTATTGCCTTTATTACCCACAAGTTAGGCGGCGCTATAGTGGCAACTAAACTGGTCGACATCTTGCATGTGTAGCTTTTCCCATGGTTGTGGGCGTTTCCTTTCCTTTCTCTCGAATAACGCAAGAACAATTTTATGTGTATGCTGCCCCCTATTTCAGAAGAATCGCAGCCTCTGTACGTTTCCAGTCCACAGTATCTACTGTACTTAAAAAAATGAAATAAAATTAAAAACTATTTTGGTATTGAAAGGCATCGTAAGAATCAGTTACATTCATAGTTACTTAAGCTGATTTGATTGAACCATTTCTAAATAACTAACATTTTTCTGCATTATATTCTGTTTTGTTTTGTTTTTTAAAGTGAATATTGGAACATTTACCAGATAACACTCAGTGTGTGTCAATACTGGCAAAAATACCTCAGTGAATATATTAATTCTTTTACCCCTTACAAAAAAAAGCAAAACTCACAACTAGATATATAGAACTCTAAGCACCACAATATACTCGTCATGCACATGGACGTGCTTCAGAATGAGTTTCATTTCATTGTTTTGTTCATTTATTCCTCATGCTTTACACTATATGAAGGTAAATTTAACTACCGTATATGTGCTGTAGAGTTCGTGAATTTAACTTGGAAGTCCATTAATTGTTATCTAGCACTACATCAAAGCTTGTCTGCAGATTTATTATGAATCTGCAAAGGAATTTCTAACATTTATCTAGTAAAAAAATAAGTATAAAGCAGAACAAAACCCCCTCAGTTACCTCAAAAGTGTTAAATAAAATGTTTTGGGTGCATATACTGTGTTACTCAAATATCATACAACACCATGGATGTACACTATGCTGGCTTGACCTGTACTTGCCCCCCCACTGGCCCCTCCTCCCAGTTATGACACTTCAAGGAACCCCATCTCTCAGATAGTGGGAGTGGCTGTCTGCCTCATCATTGACCTCAATGGTTCGTCACCACGAGTCTTCAGGACAGACGTTTAACTGCCATACAAAACTCCATGGCTCACTGCTTATTCAATCACTCATGTGACAGTTAACGGCCCACAGTGGCTAATGATTTTCTGTCATGTTCCGGCCACGCTGCGGAACTGGAGGATTAAATATCGGCTGACGATGGACACATCAGCTTCTACAATGGGCCCTGTTCATCAGCCAAACCTCACGCTCCCCTGTTATAACTCTGAAGGAAAGTGAAGTATGGGGCCACCTTGTGCTGTTCATCGAGGGCCACTTTGTTATCCTCCTTCTGCCTGCTGTCAAGTTAATACTGTATGCTTCATAGCCTTTGGGACATTTTGTCAGTCTCTCTAAGATCTTAATCTTGATTGTGAGAAAGATATTTGTCTTATTTGGACAAAATGTTGAAAGTCAGCATCTACCAGCTGGCTAAATTAGAAGAAACCCTGCTCTAAGCTTACTCTATATACACCACCTTAATAATGTGCAGGTTTGGTTACTCTTTCTGCATTCACTCGTTTGTAAAGAATATTCCCTTCTTACAATTTCCCATCGAATTTCACAAGAAGAGTATTCCTAACTTTTTTTTTTTTTTGCTTATGTTGCAGTTGTACCACCTTCAGGAGGAGTGTGAGTTGTCAGTGTGTACACAGGGATTTTGAAGTTTTCAGGCCACTAGCTCTCCTGCTCTGCAGGCCCATCTTGCCTCCTAGAAGTCAGCCAGTTCAGTCCTGGTTTGTGTCTGAACATGTATCTTGTATTCACCCGGACTCCTTCCATGGCTCTCCTGCTCTACACATCAACATTGTTTGCCGGATGGGCATCTGTGGACGGAGTTGTGTGGAACCTTTCGAGTATTTATTATTCAAAGGCCTTGTTCCCTATGCTGTTTTAGTAAGGAGGGAGCAAAGGTGTGTGTTTGGTACAGGGAGATGCAGAGCTGACACAGTGTCACTGACAGGGTGAGCTTCAAAATCCCACAGTTGACTCCCCCCCTATTATTTGTTCCAGTCCAGGAAGGCACAGGTAAGATCACACAGGAGTAGAAGTGTGTGTCTGTGTGTGTGTGTGTCTGTCATGGGATTTGTACTGTAGTGTCTGTGTGTGGGTTTGGAATATACGTAGAGCTTGTGTATATATGTGGGAACTTTGCATAAGCTGGCATTCGTTTATTTTCCAAGTTGAGGCATAGCATGTGTATTTTTCTGCACATCCTTGGTAGGTGAGGAGTTGACTTTATAATGTAGATTGTGTGCGGTAAGGCCTTTACTCTTCACTGTCATGTCTTGGTTTGTTTTTACCGGCCATGGCAGCTTATTTTTGAGAAAGCTGTTTTTATTGAGCTTTGCTGAAAGTTTATTCAAAAGATAGAAGAGGAAAAAAAGTCAATTTCATTGATCCATTCAATTCATATGTGGGTTACTATCAGTATTTACCCAAAACATTGCATTTAATCAATGAAATTAATCACAGTCTTGTGTTGTCTCTGCCTCACCCAACCAGACACACGCACACAGATAAATCACACACTCTTTCCCATTGCAAACAGTCATAATGAATACCACCAAATGTCTACAGCCTTCAGTCCTCCCACTCTCCCACCAGACAAGCCAACTTTGCACACTTTACATACAATATTCATGCTGTGTCTGAGAAAGAGGATTCATGGTCTGGTCATCTGTAAAAAAAACCTGGCAATCACTGATTGTCTCTTGTCCTTATGAAAGAGAATAATTCTTTAACAAGGATCCAAGACTGTTCAAAAACAGCCTTTTCTGATGAGTGACACTTCCCGTCCTCCGGATACTTTTTATGTTTCCAACTCATTAATAAAGCAGCACCCCAGAGAGTGAGACAGGGGAGTCGTAAAGTATGCGTGTATGGGAGAGTGCGTTCAATGTGTGTGTGCGCGTCTAAACTTTAGGTGTTTGAATTGTCAGGTGCGATTTTGGGACTCTGATCTTCGCACAGCAAGGTTCAGTCACACTAGTTGTAGTGCTATTTATCGTTTTCTGCTCTGACAATCTACAAGAAAACTGGTAGATTGTCAGAGCAAAGTGGAGGTCTTTTTTTATTTTTTTTTCAAACACTGAATATTAAAAGAGTCAAAAGTAAGAAAGTGGAATTCCCTGCAGTGAGGTGTGTTACCCGCAAAAGAATGAGGGGGAGTGAGAATTCTAAATTACTGTAGATGTGCTCTATTAAAAAAGAAAGAAAAAGAAAAAAGTTCTTTCATATATTTTTTTTCCCCATGAAATGTCATCTGCAGCTCGCCGTATCCGTTAGCATCTTTTGTTC
This sequence comes from Pundamilia nyererei, assembly GCF_000239375.1. NCBI lineage: Eukaryota > Metazoa > Chordata > Actinopteri > Cichliformes > Cichlidae > Pundamilia > Pundamilia nyererei. The sequence goes on from NW_005187415.1 coordinate 3,781,960, forward strand.
TGGATTTCTCTGTCAAATAGTCAAACTGCAGCTTGCACTGTGTGCGTTTCATTTCTATCACAAATACAAAAGATCACTGCAAATTTGCTTATCAGTACGTTCTTTCAACATCTGTTTCGTTGCTTTGTTGTAATTTTCGAGAATCAGAACGAGTGCGGTTTTATTAAATGATTTAAATGGTAATCTTCGACTGCCTTTTGTGTCCGCGCCGCATCTCTGTGCGGTAGACTCAGCTGTTCACTTGTGTTTAGGCGGCTCAGGCTTCTGCATTAAAGCTTAATGCACTTCCATTCTAATAAGACATGGGGATTTTGATGAATGCAATCAGTGCATGTTTTGAAATTGTACAATACGCACGGCGGCATCTTATCTTTGAAATGCAAGTGTGTTTATGAAGCCTTGAGGTGCAAGAATGTTTTCTAACCAACCCTTCTCCACAGAGCGCATCCTAAGTGCCTGACACGTACAGCACACGCACGCTAACGCAGACACGTGTTCACTGGCATGCACGTAATTTCGAACTGTAGGCTTTTAGTCAGCATATTAAATGTGTCAACTCATAAAGTAAAATGCTGCAAATGTTTTCAATATTCATGTTTGCGTATTTGTCAACCAACATTTCATAACAAATTCATGAAAAAAGCCTCTCAAATTGCATGCTGGGAAAAGGCTTTGTGTGGCGCATACATTTTTTAAAAAGACACATCCATTTAGAGCTCACCATCAGAGATTTGCATCCCAAGCCTTTGAAAAAAAAAAATCAAGATAAATATTTTGTATCATGCATTTTTTAAACACCACACCAATAAAACATCATTCCTAAGATCAGACTTATGCTTGGAGTAATTACTTGTTGCAGAGCATCACTAATCGACTTTTATGTCACTTTGTTGAGTGAATAATTAAGACTTATACAATATGTACAGTGGGGAAAAAATCTATTATTGATCATTATAGTTGTTTTTCAAGTCTTCCTTGGCATCAGCCTGTTGTGAATACATAACAGGCTGCCTCAGCTTGCGCACCGTGCAGTGCAGTAGCTTCATTTAGCAAGCGCTTTTAGAGCTGTCAATATGCACAGGATGCAACTCGATGTACTTATTTAAGACATGAGCTGAATAGTTGCTTTTCATTTGGCTTTTTAAGCATGTGATTTACCTACATAAATATCTGCTGCATTATACCCTTGATAGACCAAATAACTTGATAAAGTTTTTTTTAAATTTGCGATGTGAATAGTTTTGACATAGAATCAAAACGCTGGGCATTAACACTACAACAAATAAAGTGAATTGAAGTCTGAGGAGCACCCATAAAGAGTCTACATTTATGAAATTTAACATGATAAGCATTCAAATTATCAGATCCTGCTCAGAAAATGTTTTATATTATATTATATTATATTGTCCAGGAGCCAGGACTGTAAGGCTTACAAGGATCTGCAAACATTATGGGCATGTAGTGTAGAGACCTGGAGCAAGCATCCTAAATATTCACAGAATGTCTTGGATGTCTAAAGTCCTAAATGTGTAACTTCCCTGACACTGTGTCCTCAGCCTTTGTGGGAATTTCTCAGAAAATCAAATTTCCAACTGAGGAGGCAACACTTTCTCAGACACCTCATATTTAAATGTCTGCACTCGGTGATTTAGTTTTTCTCTCGTTATCTAATTACTCGCATAGAGTGATTTCAATCTTTCCTGTGTCCCTCTGCAAACTGATTATATTTTAATAGAGTGAAGGCAGTGGTAGCCATTCCTCACCAGTGCCGTCCCTAAGCGATGATATGAGAGAAGTGATAAACACAGTAAATCAAAACATGATTTCCTCAGCTTTTAGGTGACACATTGTCATCAGTCCTAGGATTGTTATGAATAAAAACCACATTATCAAAGTTTCCTTCCTGTTAAAGGCCCAAGTCATACAAGCATAAACACTGGTAACTAAACCTTTGGCAACCAGTGGTCATTAGGGGAAAAAACATTCCCCGGCTGGTGACTTTTTGCTGGAGTTTCCTGCCAGCCACTAGTCAAACTTCTGTACCAAAAGGCTCCTTGTGGCCATAGTTTGCATGGAAGACTGAAACCTGTTTGCAAACACTTGCCAACTACTTGCGGAGTGGTAGTGAAACAGCAAAAAAGTGAGAAACAAAGACTGTTCTCCTTCAAGGTGAAACTTTCACCTTTTGGAAGATGTTTCAAGTCTCTCTAGAAAGTGTTTGCAGCGACGGTCACCAGCTAGTCCCTAGTGACCAGTGGTTACCAGGAGGTTGGTGTGTCTGAGGCCCGACAGTACTGGTTTTGACATATTACGTATCTGCCCAATGAACTGACTTCTGAGGGGGGCTCTGTTCACACCTCACCTCTTTTTCAGCATGTGTTTAACTTTCTGTTAGGAGTTCATGAGCACATTAATTTAGCCAAAGAAGTATAGCTGCCATCCCAATAATAATAATAGATTCACATGTATAATGGACACAAGGCCCAAAGTGAAGAAAACTATTTTCATGCCATCCAGAATAAGTCAGCAAAGCAGGCGTTGCTTTTTGAGCTGTGTAACTGTTTTTATATTCAAACCTTTTAAGTCACCAATTGCAGGAATCTTCAACTGGAATCTCTGTCTGAGAAACACTGAACCTAAACATTATCAATTGATTGAATATTCAAGTGTCTGTAAGAATATTGGCCCGCATGGAATAGACATGCAAACCTCACAGCAGGGAACCACAATTAATTATAATTTGAGAGGAAGCAGGAAAGGACACTGCTTAGAGGAAACCCTGCCTTTCTTCATCCCAACACTGTTAAAGTGTTAAATTTGGGCCCATTATCAGCTAATGTACATCCCCATGTAAAAAATCTTGGTTTCATTTTTGATTCCACTCTCAAGCTGGACAATCAAATAAATTCAGTTGTTCGTGGCAGTTTTTTCCAACTCGGGAGCATTTCTAAACTCAAAAATATCCTGTCATCTAAAGACCTGGAAACTGTTATCCATGCTTTCTTTATTTAGGCATTTGTCACTCAAGCCTGACCCGCCTGCAACTTGTTCAAAAAGTAGCCGCAAGGCTCCTGACGGGTACTAGAAAGAGAGAGAATATTACCCCAGTACTCGCATCTCTACATTGGCTACCAGTTAAACATAGAATCAATTTTAAGGTTTTACTATTTGTTTTTAAAGCTCTCCATGGTTAGGCTCCAGGTTACATTTTAGATCTTCTTAGCCTGCACTTACCCACTCGATCTCTGCGCTCCTCCAGTCAGATGGTTTTATCAGTTCCACGCTCCCAGCTCAAATCTAGAGGTGACAGGGCTTTCTCCATTGCTGCCCCGAGACTCTGAAATAGTCTTCCCCCCTTCATAAAATCCTCTTCATCCTTGGAAGTCTTTAAATCGAATCTCAAGACCTACTTATTTTCCAAGGCTTTCGGATCTCTTTGATATCCTTTTTATTCTGTCTATTTGGTCTCTTATCTTATTGGATGATGTTGTATGTGTATATACTGTACGTTATGTTCACATATATGTGCTTGTGTGTTGAATGTGTACAGTTTTGCATATGTATGTGCATATTTGCATGTACATTATATGGTATATACTCTTACATGTCTTACAATTCTTTTTTTTAAATGTTTTCTTTCTATGTTAATTCTTTTATTATATTCTATATTCTTTTATTTAATTCTTATATTATCCCTCTGTTCAGCACTTTGGCCGACACTTGATGTCTTTTAAATGTGCTATATAAATAAAGATGACTTGACTTGACTTCAAGCAGGAAAACCGGAGGAAACTGCATATGAAGGAGTCTAAATGATATATACATGAAAAGTACAAATAAGAGCCACTGTAAAAAGAAATATATAGTTAGTATTTACTTATAAATATAAATACATATTGGAGATTCGATTTCTGTATTTTAAAGTTTATTGTTGACCGTATAGAATAGTCCAGGTTTGAGAGTTCAACAGCCTGACGGGGGGATGGGATAGATAGGGGAACTCTGGGCAGGCAGGGTTTTTGTGCAGTGCGAGCCGAAAAGTGCGAGCTTCTCGGCTATCCTCACCACCCTCTGTGGGGACGTCCAGTCATGTGGTCAGTAAGCTCTCTATAATGCTTTTAAAAGTGGGAAAGTGGTGAGGATGGGAAGAGATAGTTGAGCTCTCCTCAACCAGTGCAAGTAGTGCAGATGCTGCTGATGTGTATTAAGAAGAGCTCCAGTGTGCCATGACCAGGACAGAGTGTCTGTTAACTACATTATCTGTACCCACAGGAACTTGGTGCTGGCCACCTCATAGCTGTGTTATTAATAAGGACTTGTATGTGACTGTGCTGGATTCTCCTGATGTCGATGATGATCTCTTTGAAGCTTTTTCAATATTCAGTGTTATTCACCAGTTGGTTCACCTCTTGTCTTTTGGCCCAATCATTGTCTTCTCGCTACTGTTTATCCTCTTGGTGAGGATAAAATCGCTACTGTTGTCAGCATACTTCACAATGTGAGCAGTAGTGGCCCTGGCACAGGAGTCATCAGAGTGAACAGCAACAGGCTGGGGACGCAGGTCTGAGGAGAGCTGGTGCTCAGGGAGATGATTCTCCAGACACTGTTCCCCACCCGAACAAACTGGGGTCTATCGGTAACTGTGCTAAGGTCCAGGACAACAAGTTTGTTTATTCCGAGTGCTGTGGAATAATGGTGTTAAAAGTTGAACTGAAATCCACAAACAGCCTGTTTTCTTCTCTATGTGCCAGACTTCAATGTAGTTGAAGTCCTGCATGCTTGATTAGCATGCAAATCCATACCAAATACCCCGTATTTCTTATCTCTTCAGCTATTTAAGAAAAAGAGGTTCAGTAGCTTGGCTTTTCTTTTGGTTATTGTTTAATTTTCCTATATATATATATATATATAGCATTTCAGATACGTATAAAAACACAAAAAGAAAGAACACAATCGACTGGAAGAACCAAGGCAACCATATACAATACCCTCTGAATGCTGCCCTTGATGACTGAACGGTACTTTCAAGAACTTGTAGACGTGCCTTCCTCCCCTCTTTCCGACTGACAGTTTGCTGTGAACACTGCAGTCCTCTCAGCAGTACTGTGGGCCACATAATGCTGCTGTTCTCCCCATTTCATTGTGCATTCATCTGTGACTTGGATAGAGTCACCATTAGGAAGAGACAATGCAGTTGCAGAAATACACATCACTTGGCCTTGATAAGAGGCAGACAAATGGGTGGAAATTGTTTGTTGGGAGCTGTCCCTGGCTGGCAAGGCAGCGCTCTTAAGGTGATATTTCTTCTGCGCAGTTACCCTTTTTCATTAAACCGCATTGCATAATTATAGCAGGAGTCAGTGGCATCCTCCATTGTTGTTTAATTAGCCAGCTAATGTTGTTACTCTGTACCGCAAACCCTTCATTTGTCTTGCTTAAGGAGCCTCTCTCTTTCCATTACCAGGGGGAAATTGAGTTTGTTATTTATTGTAAGAGGAGAATATGCAGCAGTTACACTTAGCCTATTAAATCTTAATAAGCTCCGATTTCTTCTTCTGTTACAATGTGTTTATGGCTTTCAACCATATTATCTCCATTACAGTTCCTCTGAGTGGGAATGGAGGGGCTACACCACGCAAAATGTCTGTTTATTTTAAACATGTCCTTCAAATAGATGCTAAAAACTCCCAGAAGCCTCCTGTGGCATTTCTTATATGACTTCCTGTCATGAAGGCTGAGTCGCGGCAGCAGGAGTAGGCCGATGGTGGACCATACGTGAAGTTGCAGACAATTATTGATCTTTGCGATATTCTTCAGCACTTAACCTTTACACTAGCCAAACGGGGTATGAAGTCCCTTATTGAATGTGTACTTTTATGTTCTTCTCTGGTGACACGCCTAATCAATAGTCTCCTCCCTCCTCCCTCTCATTAGAAGCGAGAGCTTCCAAGACTATCTTTAGCCTGGAAATCTATCTGCTTACATGCCCTAGGACCAGATGCCACAGAAAGAACCACGAGGAAGGTGTTCTTCAAACGGGCCCTTTGAAGTCGAGGGAGGCACTTTTTAATGTTTATATAATAAGGTAGACAAAAAGGAAGGTATACTTTTACTCTCCCAATCTTTATTTCCCCTTATGTAGGCAAGATGTTTCCAGATAAGCACGATTAATCATTCACCTGCATCTGCTCATTCTCGGACACTTTCACCTGAGAAGTCTTTGCACTTGGAAAATAACGCTTCTCCTCGCAATTGCCTGACACATTATCTCATTAAAATGTACAAAGAAAACTCCTTCTCTTTATCTCTGATAATCTAATTAGCATCAGCCAGATGGTTTAATAAGGGATATCGGCGCCGTTTAGCCTCCCAAACGGCCCGCTGGAGGAGAACAGTGGAGGAGGCTCCTCTCCACTCTCCTCTTCACTCTGAATAGCTCTCCAGGGTTCACATTATTGCTTCCTCTGCCTGAGGCGAACCACTCCAACTCAGGAGTTTAGGGAGGATGAATGCATCCAGGAGAGAGACATGCTCAAAGTGAATCAAATAGGCAGAGATGTTGGATACTGCTGGGAATGTTTTAAACCAAATAATGGCAGATAACTGACTTCACCTTTAGTTCCCCCAAGGAGCGAGAAACATTTCAGATTACGCTTTAAATCTTTCGGAGATATATCAGTCCATTCAGTGTATGTTTAATTGTTGCCTTGGTAACAATGTAACAGATCTAAGATATTCTGTGCTTAGGTGATGTGAATTTTACATCATGAAAGCACAAAAGACTTGCATAGGAAAGCAGTTTAGGATAAGTTCTGTCTTCCAGCCTGCAATGCAGGGAGCTCTGTGGTCTTTTCTGACTTCAAGCTGTTAGGCCTGACAAGGCACTAGTTCAAATAAAGTCAGGCTATCATATCATTAAGGAGGAAAAAGTTCTATGTCCAGATTACATTAGAGGAGTCTTAGCCGTCTGGTCTCTCCGGTTCTGACACTTCTCTCTCCGTAATGAGCGGATGCTGCCGCAGCCGAGACATGAATGCTCAAGTGAAGTCCGGTAGACAAGACATCCTCAGCCAGGCCCTGCATTGGCAATCTAGGCAAATACGTCGAGCAGAAAGAGGCTAGCCGGCAAGCCAAGCAGCCAGACAGTGGAGCCAGTCGCTACAGCCCTCAGAGCCAGCAGTGAGAGAGAGACATGCTCAATTAACTCTCCAACTTCAGCAGGGCTTTTCCTGCTGGCCAGTGGAGAGGAACAATAATGACTGGATTTAGAATAAAAAGATGTGCACATCTACAAAGGAAGGGGTGTGAGTGGGGGAGAAGATGAGATAAGGGGCTTCCATTTAGATTGACGGTTGGAAATTGTGGAAGGTCAACGCGGTCTGTGAAGCGTCACCCGGGCAACTGCTGTGGCAAAAAAAAAAAGAAACACACAGTCCAGCCAAGCCTGATCAGTGGGTGTGAGGCTTCGCTGCTTAGCTCCATTTTCTGTCTTCTTCTGCTTTACTTTTTCTCTCTCTTACTGAGGCCTCACAAATGGGGCCTCCAACATGTGTCACAGGTCGATGGAAGAATCCTCTTGCTGAGGATAAAATAATAGGATGTGTTTTTTTGGTTTTTTGCTCACTGAATGTTATTAGAGTCTGTAACCGTCATACTGGATACGACTGTTTCACCATAAAAAGTTTCAGATCACACTCAGAACAAAATTTCTGCATTCAACTTTGAGGTGGCTGGCATCACCCCGAGAAAGTCAATTCAGCTTTTGCTGACATTAATGATATTCGGATTAGAAGGTGTTTGTTCTTAACACATGGCCTCTTTTTCTTTTTGATGCCATTAAAAACTGTGGCAGGTACAGCGCCATCAGGACATGCTAATGAAGTGTTTACTATTGATTTAACCAGGTTTACAAACTCCGATGCCACTCGCTAGCACAAAAAAAAGGAAATGATTCCTCCATCAACATTTAAGCGATCATTAGGAAGAGTTCTGCACAAGTGGCCTTAGGTAAGAGATTTTAATAAGCGCTTGCGTCTCTGCCTAATCTGCACTCGTCGCCAGCATATGCGGACCGCCACGTGCTAATTGCGCTCAGCTGCAAATTGAAACAATATCTAATTGTCGGCTAGATTAATTAGGCACATGTGCAGTTGTGCATTCCTAAATAAGGGCCCACATAAATAAACTCCAGGTAGAGCTCAGCAGATGGGAATACTCGGGGCATCTGTGTCAGTTCAGCATGAATTAACGGGAAAAAAATGAATTGCTTTTCTGCCAAAGAAATATATTTATATGCTCACTTTTTAATTTTTTAAGTGTTTTTCATATGGTAATCAATGAAATGCTTCTCTAGTACTCTAGCACAACTTATTATATACAGTACAAGCGAGCCCCAAATTTAGTGCCTTATGGAGCAACACTTTTTGCACAGCGTGACTCTCTTTGCTTTTGATATTTTCAGCATCGGTGCCGCTGTGTTTACATACACTATTCGACAGTTTAAAGGAATTTGTAGTCAAATCCTTCCTCACATCATAACTGTAATTACATCCCTTAGCACTCGGCACAACCTTTCAGTCTCTCTCTCTCTCTTTTTTTTTTTGCACTTCAGGCACTTTTTAAACTGTTTTACAATCAATTAGACCCCACAGCAACCCCCTCCCCCTCTCCTTCAGCACATCCTCTGCTGATCGGTAGCTTCGAAAATGTTCATAATACTTACGTATACTGCACATTTTTAAATTTCACAATGTGTGCGTGTGTGCACACGTCGCTGTTTGCACGCTCAGCTCACGCCTGTGCTCGCGCTCATGTGTTGAACTTTGCCGAGCGCAGATCACACTCACAAAGATGTCTTATTAAACTTTGTGCAGAGCTCCGTCAAAACTTTGACACCGTGAGTTTGCATTAGGAATATTAACGCCCATATTAATTTCATGTTGACCTTTTGCCATCCGTGCAGCTCTGCACTGCAGTCCAAACAGAAATAGGCTGGGGGGGTTTTTATTCCCTGGTTTTGAGAAGAGATCACATACACTTGCATCCACTCATTAATGGGAAAAATAGATTTTTATAGCTATTAAAAAACTCAGTGATGTATCACAATCATAGCAGGTAGACAGGAACTTCCTTCAGTATAAATTTCTGATTTGTTAGCATGTTTTTAGGGTGGAGACTCAATTGTTGACCCCCACATGTATTTTGTATATAATGATTTATTGTTACTATTAAGGTGTAATTGTTCTCACCTCAGCATGAAATCACTATATACTTAATTCACAAATAGCAAACCAACGGTTACGGAGCAAATCATTCAAATATGTTAATGTACATTTTACAAAGCAGATGTTCAGAGATTTAAGGCGTAGAACAAAGCAATTTAATTTGACATCGCACATCGCAGTGAGTGGCCCACCTTCACACTGTTTCTCACAGAAACACACTGAAACGCTCCTGGACTCATTTTCCAATTGTTTACGGCTAATTTGCAGCTGTTTTCCTACACATGTAAACACATGAGCCGACTTTTTTTTGCAATTTTCTTCCTTTTCTTTTTTTCCCCTCGCCACCCGAGAGGAAGCAGCAAGTTGGTTTACCTCCAGGACAAGGAGGCTTTGGGGTCACAACAAGCAATAGGCAATGCGACGGGGGACAAAAGCAAACGCATTCGTCAGCCATGTTGTGTGTTTCTGGCAATCCACTTTGTGTTCACTCCAGAGAAATTACATTTCTGCTTTGATTTAATTAAAGCTAAATATTGGGCAATCGTCAGGCACTTGGCAGGGTATGCTTGACACTGTAATTATCTCCTGAGGTGCTTTTGTCTTAAAGGCTGCATTCATGCGTGAAACCAATTCTAACATTGACTCGTCAAAGGCTTCCCCCCTTTTTTTTTGTTTCCTAAAAGAAAAGAAAAGAAAAGAAAAAAGACACTGTTTGCTTACCGTACCTGTAAGCCGCCTATAACCTGCCACACACAGGCTGCCATTGGGGGGGCTTTCAGTTCAGTGAGACAAGAAAGGTGTTGACAGCAGCAGCAGCACATTACTTTGTTGCAGGTGAACAAATTGCCTTTGGTAAATATGTTCACGCTTTTCTAGGTAAAACACATTTGTAACCTAAAAGTTGTCCTAATTCGGGGGGGGGAACAGAGTTGGGGATTAATGTGCCTTTATTTTCTGTTAAACCACTGAAACAAACATTGACGTGATGGTGTACAGATCTGTGACAACGTGTATAATTTACAAAGGAATACACTATGTCTGGGTACACGTTTGGAGGAGCATTGCATTGTCTCCACTATTTATTTATTGTATATATATATATGTAAACCATTTCTCTCAATTCTTTCTGTTCACAGCGCTCTCTCTTTCACTCTCAGCTTTCTCTTGAATTATTCACTAGTGTCATCATGTTGACCTGTTCCTTGTCACTGCTGTAGCAAAGAGTGTGTGTGTGTGTGTGTGTGTGTGTATGTGTGTGTGTGTGTGTGTGTAAGACAGCACTGCAGCTGTGTGGGTGCATCTCTGTGTGTGCCTGTGTCAGGGCCAAGCAACGCTCTCCTCATCCAGTCCTCGGCTGTAATTTGTGTCACTGACTTGAGTTTGATGGGTGAGCAGCTTCGCACAACACTGTGTCACAAGGGTGGAGTGGCGGCGCGCGCATGTGTGTATGTGTGCATATTTTCGTGCTGTGTCTGCGTGACTTTGTCTGTCTCCATCTTGAGATGTGGCCATGTGAACCTGCTAAAGTGTGTGTCGCCATCTGTGTGTGCGTGTGCCTGCATGTGTGTGCACCTGCAAGGATGAACAACGGTGCAGCTATTTCCTTCCATTGCCTGCACTGGCACAGTGTCACAGTGAAGAGCCCGGAGGAGACATTCGAGGCCGCGGCGGTGAGGCGCTCACAGCTGCCACTTGTCACATTAGTCAGCTTAAATTTGGAGGAAATCAATTCTGAACCTTAATTCGCTCAACGACTCCCACGCCCGGTGCAGCCGAAGAGCCCCGGCCACCGGTGGGCCTCCCACCCTCCCAAAAGATGAGGAATAGACTCCCAGGAGACACAAGTCATCAATCTTAAATCACCTCCTCCAAACTAATGGCAGTCCCAACCCAGCCGGTCCTGCTAAATTGAATTATTACTAGATTGACAAAAAACTGCTGAGAATAGTTTTGAAGGAAGGAAGGAAGGAAGGGATGAGTGTGCCTTAATGACAGGAAGTGGATAGGGAAGTGATTCAAAAAAAAAAAAAGTGGGGTTGGTGGGTTAGGTTGTCCCCCACGCACATTTCAGGCACATACAGACACAACTTGGTTGTGCAAATATTCACAACCCCGTGCGCTTTAGCAACGGGTAGCCCATTTAAACACACTTAAGTTCACCTTTCCCTCACTCTCCAACGGGCGCACGCATTCCTCCAGCTACGTGCTGTATGCTAATGTTCATCATCAGTCAGGACGGATTAATACTCCAGCTTTCAGCTATGCAGGGCTAGGCAGATCCAGGTGCTGCACAGACCACCTACAGACAAAATGCACAGAGACGCGATTCTGGATAAGCCTCTGCAGGAGATACCTCCTCAGCTCAGGAGCCCTATAGAAATATTTTGTGAGGGTCTGTTAGGTGGAACAACTCAATTCAAAATAACTGTATACATGAGCATATTTAACAAAGAAAAAAGGAACAAGAGAGCATTGCTTGATGCCATTAATCAATTACTAATATATTAAGTTATTCCTTTAAGCAGCTGTTAATATCAGCTGTTACCTCTTCTTACTCTGAAAAAAGTGCATATAAGCTGTACTAAACACTTTAAAGATGCACCATGTAAATACTTAACCTGCTAGCCTGCACCTCCTGACTGCACTTTACAAAGGAAGCAGAGAGAGGCTTGATCGTCGCTCGCATGCATTGCCTCTCGCTGCCTCTGTCTGTCAAGTGTATACTGCTGTAAACACGTTGAGTCTGTCAGCGGAGCTGCTTGTTGACACATATTTACCGTTCCTCGCTGTCACCAGTTCCACCATGCACTCAGAGTTACAACTGCCTTGCGAGGCACATGAAAGTGATGGATGAAAGTTTTCGTCTCCCAGGGCGCGCGGCTGAATTAAATTGAAAGCTACTGTTTATTCCCCCCGTGTCTCGTCGCAGAATCAGGTTTGTTTGCAATTGATTTAAGCCAGGGGGGTCTTTTTGTGGAGGAAAGGCTAAGGTTTTCCTCTTGATGGAAAAGATGATTGAATTTGTTTTGTCTCGCGTGCCTCTCCGCTTGCTCTCTTTCTATCCTTTGCCTGTGTCAGTAAATCAGATCATCTCTCTCCCCTGTCAACACACGCTCCTTGTTGAGCAGTCAGAGTTAATTTGCAGGCGCGCTCTTCCTCACTTCCTTCCGCTGCCTCTTCCGTTTATTTTTCCTTTTTGCTTGTTTTTCTTTTGCCCACTGCCTTTTTTTAGAAATTCTCATCGACAGTTTGACTCCTCTGCTGCGAGTTCTTCTTTCTCATTCGAGAAAGAAAGGACTTTCTTACACTTGCACCTTCTTTAACTGGCAAAGCCAAAGGTTCACATGCTGCGCGAGCTTTGATGAGATGATGAATCCTGTCTCGAGGAAGTGATGTTTCGCACTTTCTCAGAGCAATCCCCCCAGCTACACCTATCCGTGATACGGTTCGGTCCCTGGTTAAGGAGAGCTTGTCAACCAGATTTCCTTTGTAGAAGAGCGGACCGGAGTCTGAGCACTTCCTGTGGGGAAATGGCTACAGAGTCATTATTCATCATCCAAGGCTTTGCTTGGGCCCGTCAGGCACTCTCCCTCGGCAGCAGTCCATCTCTACAGCCATTCATCATAGGTCTGAATGTAGCTGAGAGGGAGAGAAGAGCGAGACACTTAGGGTCTCTGCTAGCGAGGCCCTAATGAAGGCCCTCGCTCTCCTCTCGTGCAAACACCTCAGCGATACTAAGCTGGGTCAATTATTGTGTCGCTCTCAGCCAGCCATCAGGGTGCAGCGCTGCATTTGAGTATAAAGTGTTTTAAGTCAAACTCACTGAGCAATAGTAGATGCATTAAACTGAACTCAAACACCACTGCTTTAAACATATTCCTCCAGTACTTTTAAAAGGCAGCGCTGAACTTTGTTGTCTTTCTTTTACATCTGGTTAAGGATTAGGAAGTGTTACGTCAGACTGCACCATGTTTCCTGACCCATAAAGGGCCCAAATTATGCTTCCCTTTAGTGTTTTCCTGCTTCCCATCCCCTTTATTACAGATCTGCAAATGCTTAATGTCAACACAAAAGTTATCTCCTAAAGATGCATTTCAAGCAGGCTGATAAACTGCCTGGTTTTGGAGTTCGGGCTTTTTTTCCTCAGGTTTATCTTTGTCACTCTGTAACACATTTGCATAATGTCCACCTAGCAGCTATTTTGGGGCGCCTCTAACTAAAGACCCATTGGATTTCATTTATTTTTGATAGGAATGTCCCTGCAACAGAAGACAAATCCCTTAGTCGTAGCATATAGCGTGGCTAAACGGGGTTAACGTTTCCAGTAGGGAGGTACTTTGAATTTTGGTTCTCATCCAGCTGCTTCTGTATTATGACTGTTCGCTGTTCTGTCCAAAATGGCTGCAGGGCTACCACCAATATATTGGCTCTTTGGTTATGTTAGGTAACAATTGCTCCAACTTTGCACAGCCATCTGACCAATCAGAGCAGACTGGAGCCCTCTGGTGAAGGACATTAAAGAGCAAGGAAAAGAAGCTGAGCGCTTTTTACTACACTTACAATGCAGTGTAGTGACTTTTTTAAGCTAACATCAGCGTATTCGCTAAGAACTTGTGTATGAAACATGGACAATTTTATTAAACATAAGAAGCTACGTACCCTTTCTAAGGTAAGGTCATTATAAAGCACACTTGCAGCTTTAAAGAGTGAGAGACAGCGAAAAGAATGAAGTCTTTTAAATGACAGATGTGCATATTATTAAATTGGAAACATCTGCATTAATTGCAGCGTGTTTTCTGCAATAAAATGTATATTTTTCAGTAGAAACACAAGAATATATCAGCTGATATTGACTCTACTAACTGCCTCCAGTGTTTCAGCTAATAAGATAACTTTTGTTGATAGCGGTGGCTGATGTTTATCTGCTTGGTTGCATCAAACTCTGTTCCAGCTAAGTGTTTAAAGGTCGTCTGATAGAAAGCTCAAAGGCTTAAAACATTTTTTTTTAAAATAAGAAAAAACAAAAACAAAAGACCGTATCAGCACAGCTGTCAGCCACATTCTATATTTAAACACCGTTTATGACCGTAGAGTTTCACAATCGGTGCATCCCCTTACTTTAGCGTTCCCTTGGCCTCACAAGCTCAGCTCAGCTAAGCTACCATGGAGTACAGTTACAGCTACGAGCAAAGCCGCAGGTGCATGTAGAGTACATGTGTGATTATGCATCTCCTCCAGGCTAATCTGATGAAATGCTCCAGTTTTGGGAAGCCACACGTCCCTCTCTGTTCACAGTCCGGGGAATCTCTGTTGCCGGCGAGCACTTTTTTCTTTTCCTTTTTTTCCTTAGCCGCCCTTTACATTTTGTGTGTAAATCTAAATGTTTGGTAGTCCACGGGAGACTTGTCAACACTCTGAGAGGTATAGGCGGTGGCAGCCTCACTTCAGGGAAAACATTTGCCTTGAAGTACCGTCTTTCCTCATCTTCAATGTCAGCCCTGGGGCTCCAAGACAACATATGTTCCCCGCACGTCCCCAAGACATGGCAGCCGGCGTGCACTCTACGGTAGCTAGCTGCACAGACGCATCATCACACTCCTACTGTCTTCCTCACAGGTTTTGCTCCCTTCTCCTCCTCTTCTTCTTCTCTCTACTCCCCCCTCTCATCCCCGCCGCTGAAACAGATGGCCCCAAATTACAACGGCAGTTGTGCCTTAAAAGTACTACGACAAACTCACAGCAGCGCCCCTACCCCACCCCCTTTGTCACTAAAATGACAAAATCATTAATTGGCATTGCGTAAGGGCTGGCTGCTTTAGCAGTGTCTTGCACAGCATGAGTGCCTGTCTAAAACTCACAGATGTAAAAGATTAATCTTTTTGCCTTCAGGTAGGTGAGCTGAAAATCAGTGGGTGAAAGAGGGAGGAAAAAAAAGCAGCACTTCTAGCTGTTTGGTTAGCGGGGAGAGCAGAGAAGAGGGCACATCCTCACTATGAAGGAAGTCTTCAGTATTTTGTCCTTGAACAGACCCTATATGACAATTGCACTGTCCTTGCAACAGAACAAGGAACAAGGGAATGACTTGAATATGAAACGTTATTGATAATTTACATTTTCTTCACAGATTTTTTTTTTTAAAGTCTGTAAATGGTTATTTTAAAGGAAGATGTTCAGCTACCGCTTGCGTTAAATGTTTTCGCACAGCACACTGGCGCGCGAGTCTGTCAGTGTGCGTCTGTGTGTGAAGGCCATGCCCTCTCACGCAGAGATATGATGTAATATATTAAAAACGAAGATTAAAGGTATAAATATTAACAACTGCTCATTGCTCTTTTACTGGTGTATTTAGATGAGTGTGTTTTGACATGAGGAAAATTACTGCATAGTGGTTACCCAGAGTGAAAAAGAAAAAAAAAGATATGCCCAAGTTGACATCTGCAATAAAAAAGTGAATAATTAACAGTAATTAACTGAAAATAAAGAGCAGGTTTTGTAGGAGGCGCCCAAGTAGTTGTGTTCCACGTGATAGCGCTTCCACACTGAAGAGACAATTCAGATGTCCATCTCCTTTATCTTAACTCTCTGATCTGCCATTAGCCGCCAAGCCGCACCACCTCCAGCACCCCAAATTAATAAAGCTGTGTGTTCGATATTAGCAAGGCAATATAAGGATGAATATTTGATAACAGAGATTCAGACACTGTTATTACTAGGCCATTACATCAGCACTGTGAGCTCAGACTGAGGATAGGTGCCACTTCCTCATGTCAGCAAAAAAAAAACCAGGCTCTGACAATATTAGATTTTGCCTTGAACTCAGAATTCTGCTTTGTATGAAGTAGAAATGAAGTTCCACACACAGTAGGATTAGGTTGTGAAAATATTTAGATTCCTACATTAAAATACACTTTTAACCCTCTGTCTGTCCATCTTCCTCTGTTCTCTATTTCAATCTTTCACATTTCTTTCCCTCTTTTCCTTTTTTTGTGATTTTATTTCCATTAATCTTTTCTGAGGGCCTGCTGTAATCCATCTCCCCAGCCGAGAGGTATTCCCCGAGGATAAATTACTCTGGAGGCCTGCCTGGCCTCGCACTGCATCAGATTGACCCTCAGCTTGTTTGCCATTTTGTATACTGCACTGTTTATTTAACAAGGAGCAGAGTGAGTGTGATTTCCAGGGACGGGTCCCTGTGATAGTAGCTTTGACACCCTGCCTGAGTAATGACCCTCATTATGGAGCCTCTGACAGTTCCCTGAAAGGCCTGATTTATGAATATGCTGGGACCGCAGCCCCACAAGCCTCCACGCACCAGCCTCTGAGCATGGTCTCTCTTACCTCTGTCAGCACCCACAGACTGTACATGCATGTGCGTGGGTGCTTACTCGCATATTGTGCCGACGCATCTGCCCGAAAGCAAACGGCATATGTAGATGAAAATATATGGTGAAAAAATTGCCAGAACAAGAGACCTAACCATCACTCTTCCCCCTCACCTAAACTTTCAGTGGCCCTTCATAAAAAAACATCAGAAAATAAAATAAGATATGCAAGTGCTCCCAGGCGATATGTGAAAAGTTGGATTTAAGATTTTATTGCAAAAATAAATTCCTCAAAAGTTGGTTTCACTCCCCAATTTGGTTTTCAGTATGCAGATGTAACAACATCGCACAGAGAGATGCCTGCGCCGCAACTTCCAACTTTCATTTTCTTTCATTTTATTTCATCTCATTGGTCAGTCCTTCATGAAAATTTCAAAAATCTCACCCCGCAAGGATTAACCCTATACATATTAACCCTTCCTAAATATCACACATATCAAAGGGCAGCATAAATAAGTGATGAGGTATATATCGCTTCTTTTTTTTGCCCCAGCAGAATCAATTAAGCAGCCAAGCAAGGAAAAGAGGGGTCTTTGGGAGGCTCCGGGCTTGGCCAGGCCTTGAGAAAACCAGGCCTACAGGAGGGCAGTCGGAGGGAGTGAGAAAGATGGGAGGAGAAGAAAGAGGTGGCTACACAAATATGGATGGTGGACAACAGAAGAGAAGAGGGAGGGGAGGAAAGAGAGAGAAGAAGAGGGAGGGCTATTCAAAGAGAGGAGAGGAGAGGTGGGATATTCACTGGATATGCATAAACAGGAGATGAACAGGCAGGCGGGCACGAGAGCGAACAGCAGCAGCAGGTAAAGCTATACAGGCTTGTCAGAATCCAGCAGCTAGGCCAGTGATTTATGAGGATCTCCAGTCAAGATTTCCCTCCAAATCCTCCATCCAGCAGCCTTTTGTTCACAGCAGAACACCCCCTCCTGGTTGGCGCACGTCTTGGTTTGGTCAAACCACTTAGGCATGCACAAGGACCTGCATTTGTACTAATATGCACATAGAACGGGAGGACCACCACAAACAGATAACATCAATTTAGTTACTATATGCTGATTCTTCTTTTTGGATTAAATGTGGATGTATGTGAGCCAAATAAGCGGGCCATTTCACAATTGA
The DNA here is from genome assembly GCF_000239375.1 of Pundamilia nyererei. Lineage (NCBI taxonomy): Eukaryota > Metazoa > Chordata > Actinopteri > Cichliformes > Cichlidae > Pundamilia > Pundamilia nyererei. The sequence continues at coordinate 3,799,682 of NW_005187415.1, forward strand.
GAAATAAACCGAAATCGCTGTCTATAATAATTTTTACAGCCTTTCTTTAAGTAGTTGGTCATAAAATATAAGGAAAATAATGACATATTTCTTACAACCTTCTGTCTGTTATCGTCTTCAAATACTGGTTTGTTCTTTGTTTTTGCCATTGTAGGCAATAGTGAGTTGAGTATTTCTATCCCAAGTCTCCAGTCTCACCGGCCTAGAGACCGTAACCATCTGGCAACAGTCGGTCATAAACTGGCCGGTGAGCAGTTGCTGGAGGTTGCTGGTTGTAAATAGGTGAAATCAAATGCAAAAAAGGGTTCCTGCACCAAAAGCCTATTTGGGATGATTTAGTCACTAGCTAGATTGCTGTGGTTGCCACTAGTTTCAAGTCAAGTGGCTTCATTGTCATTTCAACCGTGTACAGTGGTACAGTACAGAGTGAAATGAGACAGCGTTCCCTGGTGCTACATATGACATATAGCGGACAAACACAGGACTACATAAAGTCCAATGTGCAAAAAAATTGCAAAAATAAACAAGACAAAACAGTGCAACACTAGATAGAACAGGACGATACAGACACAAGACAGTGCAACTGCTGCCACGCCGGCTGTCTCGGTTATCTGCAAACGCTCGCCAATTAATCTTCATGTAATGGAGAAACCAGTGGACATAAACTGAACAGACCATTTACCTTCAAAGTAAAACTGATTTCACTCAGTGCCAGCCAGTAACCTTCAGCAACCACTTGCCAAACAGTCAGGGAATACACTTTTTACCCAGCAATCCAAGGTTTTTTCAGGGAATTGCCGACTGATCTCTAAGCGTGTTTGGACTGAGGCCTAACTCTGTGAAGGAGCCCTAGGCGTCACACTAAGTATACTGTGTCGAGGCATTTGCAGTGGCATCTGACATAATGCTACTCAGTCACTCCTATGATGAGGGAAGAGTCATTGCATTAGTTCAAGCAGGCAACAATGTCAAAGTCAGCCACAGTCCCACAGTCCTACTGCCTTTTTAGGGTTCCTTCTCTTCTTCTCTAGCTTTCCTCCTATGAACAAGGAGCTGCAGGAACAGAGACAGAGTCATGTTTTAAGGAATAAATGGCTCCAATCTTTTGATGATAGTGACTCTGACTGAACTTCCTTTCAGATTATTCACTGTAGCCTTGTCATGTCATGTGCTTGGTAAATGGTTAAACAGTTATTAACTAATTAGTTAGTCAAAATGGTTTCTGTCAACTCATTAATCAGTCCATTGTTTCAGCTTCATATTTGTCGATTCCCACTTTGAGAGTATCATCAGAAACAGAGTTAAACATTTCGCTCCTGCGCCTTTTTATAACAGTTATCGTTTCTTACGCGGCTCACGTGTTAATAAATGCCGGCCCCGCGCAGCAGCCGCCCCACTGCTTTATTTATTCATGATTTTTCACTGGACTCTGGACATTATTCTCACTTTTTTTGTCTGAACTCGTGACACTTTGACTGGCTGTGTGTGACAGGTAAATGATGCCACATTCAGAATGGTTTGTCTGTATTTGCGGGATCACATGATGTAACTTAAGAGTCCGAGGTCATGAAGGATGCTGAGGAATCGGCTGTAACTTGTGGCCGTTCAGATCGTGGATGTTCAAGTTTTCTTATCGGTGAGGGTCAATAACTAATTTGGCACACACAAATATGCACACACACGCACACACGTATACTTTTCATTCGCTTTATGCCCCGCATTAAAAAGGCCCTGGATAAAAGGTAAGGAATATGCTTTATTAACTTTAAATATGCATGATATTTCAGAGGGAAAGTGCAGCACAGCATCAGGAATGTCCAAAAGCTTGACTACTTATTTCTTCTTTTTTTTCACCCCCTCAAAAACTGTAAATAATTAAAAACAGCGAGAAACGAGGGAGAAAGAGGAGGGGAAAGAGAGGAAAAAAGTCACAGATACCCACACTCTGTGCATAAACACATTCTTATTGGTGACCTTGCATGCCCTGAGACATCAAATCATAAAGTTACATAGCACAACTCTTTCTTGAACAGCTTCTCTTACTCTCCTTAGCACACCAGGTTACACACATAGAGACACATGCACAGATTCGCTGCTGCATATGGAAAAAATTCTGTTTTCAGTCTTGGCCTCATTGGCAGCAGAAGTTTGGGGGATTCGTCCGTTAAAGACCCGAGTTGAAGGCGGGAGACTCTTTAGCCTACCTGCAGAATCTGATCTCAAATTTTCTCTCACCCGTAACCTCGTGATACATTTCATTTCTTAAGTGTAAAAACTTTCTGCAGACTTGCATTTGCGATCACAAGACTGCATAATGTCTTCATCCATTAGGACTGTGATACATTCACTTATTGGCCAATTGATTTCCTTTTTGACTTATTTTCAGCCAGAGCGTGAGAAAGCTTAGCCGTGTGGCTCCAAGCTCACGAGAAGAGGCTTAGCCTTATTAGCAAACGGGGATTCTGCAAACATGACAACCGTACACTCGCCAATAGATAAATACATAAACAAGCTGTGAAAAGCTGATTGCATTAGTCCCTCCTGATTCAGAGAAATCCGCAGCTGGAAATGAAATCAGTTATGCCCGTTCTGCCGAGCGCAGCTACAGCGTGTCAAATGATATTTTTGCCCTACTGTAAATGAGCTACACAAAATTGTTTTTATATCACTGCATGTTATTTGGGCCCTTAATCTTGTGCTACGGCAGCAGTTGTTCATCATGATTATTTCAGCCAGCTGAAGGATATTTAAATGAATAAACACTAAGTATTTACCCAGCATCATTGCCTTGTCATGTTGGCTGCTTCGTGCCTAATGGCCTTCCAGACAGCGCCTCTATTTATGGGAGTCATTTCATCCTCTGTTATTTATCCCCACCCACCATCCCTCCACCACAACATCCTCCTCTCCTATTTTTTTCCTTAACTCGTGCAATGCTTTTAGTTCACTTTCTCCCGATGCATCATCTCCCTGTGAATTTTAATTTCAGCAACGTGCCATTAGAAGGGGTTGTCATTTCTTCAAGGCCTGTCCTTCATGCCTCTCGCACGATGACTTATTAACAACAGGGGCCACTAATGAGTGGAAGACTCCACGTCTTTTTTTAAGGTGACATTTCTATTCATTTACTTTCTTTAGATTGTTGTATTTGTCTTTCTTTCTTTCTTTCTTTCTTTTCACACACACAATCGTCACATCCACAGTTCTAGTTTCACAGTCTAGTTTAGTGCTAACACCTATGCATGTGTGAGAGTTTGTTCTGATTTGTGTCAAATTACTGCTATGAATAGACTATGCAGTGCATACGCAAGTCCCAGAGGATAGCTTTGTCAACAAAAATCTCACTGCTAGCTGTTTGATACGCTCCTTGATATAGCCGGCTATGAAGATCCTGTGTTTGTTTTTGGAAGAGTTTTAAATTAAAGGTGACACAAGTCACAACTGAGAAACAAGAGCTTTGCCTGTTTGCTTATGGGGGGAAAATATGCAGGATTTTATTGCAGGAGGGTTTAGTATAATGAAAGACAGCATTTAATGGTGTTCTGTGGGGCAGTTTTATCCCCTCCATCTTGCCAATACCCACTACTTTTAAGTGGACGGATACTGTATGGCTTAATCTGATCTCTGGATTGTGGCTGACATCGCACTACATAGGCTGGCAAACCTATCCCCATTTACATCTCCATTTCCTTTCAGCCATGCAAGCCCCTACAATGATGAAGTTAAAAAAAAGAGAGAGAAGGGAAAAAAAAATACATGCTTCAAAACCCACAAACCCAGGATGGGCTAAATTACTAGAGTGCAACAAGGGAGAAGCTTCATCGTTTGGGTTTCATGCCACAGCAGCAAGAGAGCGTGCAGCCATTCCTTTGCTGCTTGACTGGACAGATTATGCTCAGGTATCAGCTGCAGCCAAGAAAGCGGATTACTTGTGTCCAAATAGAGTTGTCAGTTTGGAAACTCAAGATGCAATCATTTCCATGGGAAGGGTAATTATAGGGGATCAAGCCAACCTTACTGTCAGATGCTGGCACCGGATGAGACAATCACTCACTAATGAAGGATTTTACATGTGTGAGGTGAACAAAGGTTCTCCCTCTCAACTCCGGAATGTTTTCTTTCTATTTCTCATTAAAACTGTCTTCTGTTGTAGTCTTAATGTCGTTTGTGCATCTCTTTAAGCCAGTAATGTATGGATGCTATGCTTTAACTTCCTATTAACACTAAGCTAAGAGGTCAAAAGAGCATCCACTGCTGGACTGCTAATTTTCCAAATTTAAATTTCTTTATTAAAGAAGAAGAAACTCACTCTTAAAAGATCAAGCACCAGGTCAAATGCCATCCGCCTTTTACAGTGTCACGTGACCGTGCGACTAACTGGCAAAGGAAGCAGTTGTTGGAAGTGCAACAAAATTTTTTATATATAAAACCAGATACCCCCAACCATTTAATGCTTCGATTCAAGTAGCACAAGAAAACAAAAAGATGCTTAATTCTTGCACTAGCACCAATTTTTAAATGTGCATTTTTGTCAACAGTCGAAAAGTTTATGCTTAATCACTCCTTTGACAAGTTCAGTATCCTATCCTATGTTTCTAAATGTTTTATTTTGAAAGTTCACTCCCTACTTGTGTGTTAGTGCTATAAGTCAATCTTGCAGAGTCCCCAGTATCATTTAGCAGATCAGAGCAGATCTCCCAAACAAAGAAGAAAAGAAGTTGCACTGTGCCCAAAGGATGAAGTGGGCGATTAGACAGTTGTTTTTATGCCTTATTTAAAAAAAAAAAACCAACATTATCATGACCACCAGTAAAAATTATTCTCAAATAATGTATAAAAGTCTGTGCATTTAAATGTTGTATTATTTTGGTGAATTCTGAATTTTGTTCCTCCAAATCTCTTCGTATAATACTTATTTCACATTATTATTGGAGTTTACATTCACATCTGTGTTTATTAGGCCCTTTGAAGCTAAACTACACCACAAAACTTCAGCTTTAACTTTCTGCTAACATAAAAGGAATGTATACGTTGCTAACTTGATGAAAAAGTGAAGTAAACTATTACAGGTATAAACAGTATTTAGTTTTTATAGTATACTGCACTAGATAACCAGTATATACACAGACACACACATATGGTATTTTACTATTTACTAGAAACTTGGGTTCATAAGGTCGAAAAAAGACAGAAATATTGTCTTTATGTACATATTTGCATATTCAGAAGACATTCAGTGAATTTCCACCCCTATGTCTTTCCTACTACATGATCATCTGTCATTACAAATTATGGGATAGCTGCAAGCTGTGTTCCCAGCCTTTGTCTCTATGTCTGACCCCTATGCCCTTTAGCCTCAACCTTGACCATAACTGAGCCACCACCTTCATATAAATGCGGCATGAAAACCATGATCAAACTACCTCAACACAGACCCCCCCTCCTTTGCATGCGTACACCGAGCCACACAAAATGTGCGAATCTGTTTTATTATGACGAGCTTGTGCATTGTTCATCTCACCAATACCCAATCACTCATTTTCCCACTAAATACCTCGCTCTCCCGATGGCTTCACTTGGTGCTCGGTCGAAAAGGTCACACAATTAAATGGCTAAGGCCTTCTGTTCATGTCATAGAATGGTGATGTATCACTCCAGGCTGGCTGTACGTGTACCTGACACACTGTGAGCATGAATATGATTTCAGAGATCATTAAAAATTTAACAGCGTGACCTAATTACCCGAGCTCCCTATTCAGATTCCAAGCAGTAAGTGAGATGGAGAGAGAGAAAGGAGGAGGAGGAGGATCTGTGTATGGCAGGCTGAGCCTCATCTAGAATCAATTATAATTACTTTATGTTGCTACTTTGTCAATCAATATGAAACGAGCTGTAATGGATCGCTCAGGTGTCACACACTGTACTTAGAGCAATGACGCACTCTTGTTTGTGTGTTTTGCATTTGTGATATAGGTCTCCGAAGAAATTTCTCTAATTAGTGTGTTAGTTTAGTGTGGTGCATTTAAGTGGATAAGGTTTGCGAGCACTATCATTTATCTTGAAGTGGGTTGATTTAAATTTTAGAGTGGCTCCACTGTGCCCATAAAGGCACTGAGAAAGACAGAGAGCACCGTGCATGCATTTATAATGAGCGCCGATCTATCTGGAAGTATAGACAAAACAGACTTTAAAAAAAAAAATCACTCTATTGTTTTCATTCAAATCAACTTTCTCTTAAGCTGCGTGACTTTTTTTTCCACTCCCCTTTTTACCATATTGATTGCTCAGTACAGAGCCACAAACAAGGCAGATTACCATTATCTGCTGTTACAAAGCGTTTCAGGAATCTTTGAGTGAAGTCGTAAAAACCTGGGGCTTTTCATGTCTCTCTGCATCGATTTAGCATTTGTGAGAATGAATTGCAGATCAATTGGCTTACCTCCAGGCAGACTTAATGAGCAAGCAAAACACTGGAGCCTGTTGTTGTCTGCCATCTCGCTTCGTACTTTTTTCCAAAAAAAAAAAACAAAAAACGATGAAGAGGAGTGGAGGGGAAAGGGTGCAATGATTTCCAGTTTCCTGCCCTCGCGACACTTTTGAGTAATGCTCCAGCCGCAGATTGTCCCTTAACCAAAGATGATTTAAGGGAATTCATTTTTCACTGCTGTCTTGCATTTGCCTGATGACAACAGAGCTTTACAGAGATATTTTGTCCTGCAATCTGCGTGACTAATAACTTTATGAGTAATTTGTACTCAATGAGCATACCTCATTACTCTCTTTCTAACGCTAACTAAAACCTTTTTTTGAGGGGCATTTGAATGGGATAGCTCTTGCACGGCACCTAAACTCTGAAATATCTTTAAGCCACATGCTCTAGAAGGATATAATGTTGTGGTGGAGCCTTGCAATGACTACCAGCACTCCATTACCTTTTTGTTTATCCGATTACATCATTCCAACTTGTCTGCCAAGTTGTTGTCACTGCCACATTGACTTAAATTTCAGCTCTAATCTTACTTTGTCCCTGGCCTGAGCTTAACTGCTTGACGGCTTGAATCACTTTCCCCGTGACTTTCACCCCAGTGATATACTATAAACATTTACCCTCTGCGCACCTGGGGTCAATAAAGCCTGTTGCCATTTGGTAATCAGATGGCACAGCAAATCTTCTAATCATGTCTAATACCCTCTAAAACGATTGGGAATGTTCAGCTGACAGTTTCCCTACTCCTCTCCCTGTCTCGCTGGCTCTGTGTCTCTGTTTGTATCCAAGGCACCTGAGTGGAGGACACAGCCTCCGCTTGGCCTTCTGTCTGCCATGCTGGCCTCGAGCGATTCCGTAGGTTCACACAGGAGTCACAGAGGTATGACAGGGCTTTCAGGTTACTGTTTAGTTTTGAGGGATAAGGGAAGGTAGTGCTTCAGTGTGGCTGATGGAAAAACAAGGACCAGGATTAAATAAGCCTGTATAGGAGAAAGGAAAGTGGAGAAGCTGAAGAAATGTGGTCAAAAAGACAAAGTATCTAAGAAATGCTAGATTGTCAGATATGTTTTAGTCAAAGAGGAGACAGATGGGGATTTCATAACGCAGACTATTGTACAATGGTCACATTCAGGTATTTAGTGCAATTGGTGTTATCCAAAATGGCTGGGGAGGCAAATTTTAAATCGTGTTTGCACATTCAGACTAAAGATATGAAAGATCATGTTTTATGTCACCAAAGAAGCGACAACATAAAGAAAAGAGACAGTGCAACCAACATCCTGATAAAATCTGATCCTCTTCCTGCTTACCTCAAGACTCATTTCCTGACCTGAAGAGCTTTAACACATAAATATTTATAAAAATGCTTTTTTTTTTCTTAGATTAGACATATCAGCCTCCCGTCTCTGGACAGCTGACAATGAGCCAACTTAACAAAAACAACTGCTTGTATAAGCCAGCAGTAAACCAGCTAATGTTAGGCTTGACTGTCCTAAAATCATGCTTTTCCTCTGATAAACAGTTTGATTACACATTCACATCGTAATAATAATAATAATGGATTGGATTTATATAGCGCTTTTCAAGGCACCCAAAGCGCCTTACAATACCACTATTCGTATAAGCGTTTATTCAAGAAGCATCAGAATCCAACAAAGTTACGTTCATTTCAAAGAAAGTTTCACAAGCGCCAGCTAATGGGAGCTAACAGAGGCTAACAACAGCTAACAGAGGCTAACAACAGCTAACAGAGGCTAACAACAGCTAACAGAGGCTAACAGTGGGAAAAGCATTTCCAGTACTGCTGTCATCAGACAGAAGTAAGCTTTACTGAGTCACTAACCTGTCTTCATTCATATGGCATGTGAACTGACTCATAGATATGGAGAATCGGTTTATTCCGAGTATATTTCAGATTTGATTCTTTCTTTCATTCTTTTCATTGCATTTCATGTTCTCCACTTTGGCTTCATCCTTTCTCACCTCCATAACTATATGGTAGTCACCCAACTGCTGTACTGTGTCCTATAGCTTGAGCCTGCAGGAGCTGTTTCAAGGCCGTCATCTTCCGGTGGCTTGGACCTGAGTTGACATCAGTGAGATTAGTAGAATAATATAAAAAGGGGCCTCACAGCAGGAGCTCACACTTGAGGGACTTGCGAGCAGCGTCATGTTGAGCAGGAATATTCCGATCTTCCATAATTGCCCCACAATGTTTTAGACTGTGTGGTGAACATGTTTCCCTATTGTTCTTCCAGACTTTATTATACCACAGGGGTAAAAAAAAAAAAATAGAAAGGAAAAAAAAGAAAGAAAGTCGTGGTTATTGTATGAATGTGCGACCATTGAAAGGAACAGTGCTCTGAATATGCAGAAAGCACGTCAACAACACGCTCGTACCCTACCATTAGTCTCGCCTTCTCCCGCTCTTATCCTGCTTTCTTCCCTTTAGAAGAGAATGGAAAGGAGCACTGGATGGATTGCAATTCATTGGAGTCTTATTGTATGCAGTAATATACACTATTAAGTGGCAGCATATAGAAACAAACCTTTGATTAAATGAATTTGAATCACAAAGAAACAGCAAGACCCCTCCTCAAGCTTTCAGTTAATAAGGATTGCTTTTTTTGACTATGTACCTGCACACGCTGACTTTTGACACCCGCGGTTTTCAAGAGGGGTATTTCTGTAGACTCTCATATGGCGGCAACTCCAGATTAAATCAAGTCGACTGTAATAAAGTATAATGTTATATTCATTTTGTCATCATTACTGATTCCAGTGAACTAAAAGGCTTGTGGATTATAATGAATTTCAAATAAGTTCAATGTGCTAATGGGAGAAGATGGAGAGTAGTGTGGATTACTAATATTGGTTAGGGCTCTATGTTTCATTAGACTGTATTAGGAGAGGGAATATTCAAATAGGATTTGTGTGTGTGTGTGTGTGTGTGTGTGTGTGTCAAGTTGTTCTTTGATTGTCAGACAGTCCTCTCCCTATTATTCATTGCCAATGAAATCTCAAAACAATGTTAAACTTGTTGATAAATGATAAACTTACAGAGTTGTTCTATATCTGTTTATTTATGTCATCCTTATGTGCAGACTGCAGCTTGTAGGAATAAAAATTATTAGTACACATTGCTTGGAAAGCAGGAGGGCATATTATTGAAATAAAGACCAAATAAGATAAATAACAATGGCAAAGACTGCTTGAGAAATCCAGTCATCCTATACATAGAATTCAAGAGCTGTATTTATCTGGGAAAGGCGTGCAAATCTATGTAAGTATCTCCACTGTTTGCATAATAGATTAGAAATTAGCATTTTTGTTCATTTTCCATGTATGCACAGTGCCTGGAAGAATAACACTCCATGCATATCAGATCAGCCTGCCTACAATTTTGCGCAGTATATTATTTGACAATCTAAAATGTGTAATTTGCATGAAATTGCTTAATTAAAACACAGTCACTGGGGGTATTAATTTCTTTGTCTGACAGTGGAGTGTAGTGAGGGGAGAGCAGGGGAGATGTAAAATGCTGTCAGATAGCGCTGTCACAGAGGCAGAAAGGAAATTCTGCCACATTTCAACCCCCTCCACCACCACCAACCACCCCTCCTAAC